>NC_142491.1:40705562-41032601 GCF_965113065.1 Corylus avellana
GAAGCAGAAAACCGATATATACAAATTCGTGATCATCACGCGCCTCCCTCTCTCTCTCTACTCTCTCTATATTCCCATTTCTGCACTTACGCTGTGTCTCAGCTTTCAGGCTCACACAGGTTTTCTCTTCTCCTTTCTCTGCAACTACTTGATCTTTCCCATTTGTTTGCCGAGAAACACATACGAAAGGACGAGGAAACTCAGGGCTAGGTTTTCACTTTCTATTTCCTTCTCTCTCTCTCTCTTTCTCTTTCTCTCTTTTCTGCAAGCAAACGGATTTTTAGGCTCTAATAAATCTCTGCTTTGACGACTTGTACGATTCAAATCTCTGATTTCTAGGCCCTCATAGGATCTCCGCTGTCAATTCGAGTTCGTTTATCTTCAGATTCACCAAGGTGGTACTATTACATCCAGATCTTATGAATTCAAAGTTTCGAAACTAAGCCCTAATTCGAGTTTTTTTTTTTGTCTTTCAATTTGATATCTCTATTTGGTGTTTTCCTTTGTTGAGTCTAATTTTCTTGTTTGCGGTGCAGTGGAGGCGAGGCATTTCTGAGTCATTGAAAATATGGTTTCCTTTGAGATGAATGACCGCAAGAGTGAGTGAAAATTGATATGATTCTGTTTCTTTCACTTTTTGGCAATAGCATTGCTAGTTTAATTGCGTTCGATTTTTTATTTTATTTTTGGTTGTTGTTTACTTTGATTTATTGTGGTAAATGCCTGTACTAGTGTTTCTTTCATTCCTGCCTTTGATTATCAGTAAGCAATAATAGGGTTGGGTTAAGATTATTAGAACATTCGAGAATGGGTAGCTTAAAACTTTGATTAAGAAGGCTTATTATACTACTGTAACTACCTTTCTTAAGTTTTATTTTCAGTCTTGATTTGGTGCTAGTACGAAACATGCTCAGGATCGTTTTTCTATAGTTATGACTTTTGACAACTGGCTTTATGATGTTTTTCATTGTTGATAAATATGTACATGTTGTGTCGATTAAAATAGGACATTCTTTCTTGAGTTTTAAGCAGCAACTACAACTTTGTCAGTCTCTGTTGATGTGATTTTCTTCATGTCATTTAGACGCTTAAAGGTAAATACAACTCACACGTGCACAGGATTGAACCCACGGCCTTACCATCCACTCCTTGCTTATAGGGTTAGAAGATGCCATGTTTTATAGAGACCATTGGCAACAATTATTGGTGTTTCTTGAACCTGTGACCTTATATCTGACCCTTGCTTATGGAGCTAGAAGATGCCAATTGGTCTAGAGACCATTGGCAGAAATTATTGGTCTGTCTTTAAGGCGGCATACCTTGTTGTATTTTAGGCATAGAGAATAACGTGCAAATACTTTGAGGAGTTTAGGTATTTTCATGCAGAATTTGGTTTAGTGTTTTAGAATGTTCGGATTTGCTTGACTAAATGTGAGTCACATGTGAGTTTCTATGGTTCTGCCTAGAGGCCCTAGACCAAAATTAGAATGATTATGAATTGTAGTAGGAGTCAAGTCGCTTGATTTTGGTTGTGGTGGCCAAGACATTTAACTTTTCTACACTGCTAGACCTTTCATATAATTGGGTACTAAGATACAAAGGAATGGCATATAATGTCATATAAGGTAATATTACTTCGGGGCATGATTAGAAGTGCTTGGAGCCTAGAAAAATTGCGTAGATTTATGTGATTCTAGCTCAAACATATAATATACATGAATGTATCCTTGAAACTTGCGTCATATTGAGTTGCGTGTGTTTCTACTTCATGTTGATGCTATTTAGATGTAAATTTGGGACTTCTATCTGAATTATATATATTTGAAATTGGTACACCCCTAATACTTGGAAATTGTGAATTGGGACAGAGATTGGACTAGGGTTGACAGGATTTGGCATATTTTTCTCATTCCTGGGAATCATCTTCTTCTTTGACAAGGGATTACTTGCCATGGGAAATGTAAGTGCCTTATTCTTCGTTTGTGCTTGCTCAGGTTCCTTTTTTTTAAGTCTTTAAATATCACATATGCTTGTTGTTGACATGATACATTGTTTAACACTTTCTTACTTTTGTGTGTACTTAATCAGATACTCTTCTTCTCAGGGGTGACTCTCACCATTGGACTGAAGTCTTCCATGCAGTTCTTCATGAAACGCCAAAATTTTAAGGTTTAACCTGTTGAGTCTCTCTCTATGTGTCACACACACACACACACACACACTCAAAACACAGAATGCTGTGGTTCTTGCATTGCTTCATGTCTTTTCACCAGTTCTTTTTTTTTTTTTTTTCTGATTGTACAGGGAACAATTTCTTTTGGTGTTGGCTTCTTGTTGGTTGTCATAGGATGGCCTATTTTGGGCATGATTTTGGAGGCATATGGATTCATTGTACTCTTCAGGTCTGTAGAAGTCTTACATTCATGATTGTTGCAGTGATCTTTGTAATTACACATTTTAATTGTTACTGGAACATATTTTGCAGTGGCTTCTGGCCAACACTGGCGGTTTTTCTGCAAAAGATACCTATTCTTGGTTGGTTGTTCCAACAGCCATATATCAGATCGGTATGTTTATTATGGAAAAAGTTTCATTTTATTGCTATTTATGTCAAATTTTAAACTGTAAGATTGTTCATAGAATGTTTGCTAGATTTTAGTACTTGTGAAAGCTCATATAGGCAAGAAGGAAATAAATAGTCTCTTTTTTACTTGGACAGCTGCGTATTTAAGGAATTTTAACATGAGATAGAAGATTCATAGATATCTCATATACTCTTAGTGTGATTAGTAATGTAAATGTTATGATAATTAAATAATAATAATAAAAAAATTTAACCTTTGTACTGTTGATCTATGAGATACCTAATGTTGGCATTATTCTAAACAAGCACATGGAGTGCTTTGCATCTGAGGCAGAAGCCCTTAAGGTTCACAGCTTTATCCATGCATATAGTAAAGTTCTTGTCATCTACATTATTCATTTACTTGGTTATTAGGGTGTTTTAGCACTATTACTTATCAAAAAAAAAGTAGGGTGTTTATTCTCATGCCTCTTGGGCATGAGGATAAACTGCTTAGCCCGTCAGGAGTGAAAGCTCCTGGGTTACCTGGTAACTGGTTCTGGTGGGTGAGGTCAGTTACCCGTAGGAGTTTGATTAACGGTGAGGATTGTTGTACAGTATGCGTTTGCGACGTGCAATTAATCTGAGAAAAGTTATCCTACGTTATTAAAAAAAAAAAAAATTAGGTGTTTTAGCACTATTTTTTGGGGGGAGTGGGAATGCTTTTGTGAGGGAGCTCATTGACACAATACCGACTACATCGAATATTCAATGTTTCATTCCCCCTTCCCTCTTCTTCTGTCTTACCCAATCTCTACACAGACGCTAATGCAGACACACAACCCTTAGGACCTAAAATGGCGGAAAATCATTGGAGAATTGCCACATTCCACACCCACACACAAAATGGTGGTATATGAATAGGTTTTGCATTATTGCAATGTATAAATTATGTGCTCTAATTGGTGGAAAAGAATTACTAAAGTTCATGTGGCTCAAAATCTGTGCACACTGTTCACTTTTGCAGGTTGAACCAAATTTGAATATCCAATTGTATTTTGAACTAAATATTCCTTTTTTTTTCTTCATGCAGTTCTTTGACCGGTATCGGGGCAGACGGGTGCCTGTATGAGGCAGAAAAAGACGTTTGAGGAAAGATGCAGACAGACCCAGTTGTAAGTCCTTGTAATATACAGTCAGAACGAGATTCATTGTTTTTTTTTTTTTTCATTCAGTCGATCTGGTGGCTGTAGAAAAGATTAGAAAAAAGTTACTCATTTGATGATGAGCTTTATCTTTTACCAAAAGAAAGAAAATAAACATTTTGAGCTTTTCTGTACCATTCCATGTTTGTCTGTCCACTGCGTTGGTGCATATTTCCACCTTCTAAATTGCCATTCATTTTGTAGGTAGCTTTCAAATTATTTTATATGTTGAAAAATGTAAAGCACGATTGGTAACTTTCACTTTATTCATTTATTCCTTTTTGCCCAATATTTCTGGGAAATGACCAAAAAAAAAAAAATCATGACTAGATGATATTAGGCCATATATATATATATATATTGTCTTGTAGATATGTTATGTCTTGACCAAAATGAACGTGTTTTTAGGCGGGGCGAAAGAAAAGTTCTTTCTGCGAACACCATGGGAAACGAAAGTGAAAGGCCCAATGTGTATGCCATGGTCTTTTACATGAAGGTTCCTAACTGTTACCCCTTTCAGTTTCAAGCGCTATTATAAGTATTTGGGCAATGTTTATGCGTGGTTCAATCTTAAAATGCCTAGTGCCCAGGAAAGATTGGCAATAGTATTAATTATACATTGAACTTGTGTCCACCATGAAAGGTTGGAGGAGATATGTGGTAACTCGTACTATGGTTGGAAACAATTCTTTTAAGCATTCAGAAGCAGGATGACTGATGCTTCTGTCACGAGGCTATAAAAAGTAACAAGGAAAAAGGAAAATCTTGTGGACTGATCCAACACAAGCAACTATGTGATAACATTTATTCAAAATCTGGTGAATGTAGAAGCAAAGAATTAAGGAATTTGATTGGGGAAGATTATCACACAGATGCATCTAATGTACCAATATTGGGAACAAACAGGTCCACGAGTAATTGCACCGCCAATAAGCCTTTTAATACCATCCTAAACTCGGAGAAGGAAATGAAATGGAGAGGAGCTGGTTCCTTATTTTAAAAAGGGTAAAATTATCCCCTAAACTTTGCGTACTCATTTATTATGATGACAACTAAAAAGAAAAAATCTAACGTCCTTTAGTTATATGTTAACACGTGTCAATATACATCAAATATTTTTGTAATAAATATATATATATTTTGTATTCAACGAGGTAAACGCTACCCCAACAGAACAAAGTATCACCTTGCTTTAATGGATAAAAATTCTCAACGCATGAACCAATAATCACTCTTGATGATCGTCTGCAACAATGAACGCAGAGCCAAATCCTCTGCTAACAGCGTGGTGGGTGCATGGTTGGGCAGCAACAAAGGCGGCCGAGCATTCTCGGTGCTATTGCCAGCAGTTACAGTGAGAACTTGCCGGTGATTAGAGGACTAATTGGACATACTAGATTTTACATATCACTTGGAGCATACAAATTGAAATCCAACTGCTTTATGGATCTAAAAGTCACGTGTAAACATCGTGCAAATACATCTCCATGATTTTTAAAACTACCTCTATAAACAAAATTAGTTCTTATCATCTCCTACTTCTTCAAATGCCGACTCTTACACACCACTCAGATTAAGACTTCGAACAATATTTCAAAACATTTTAGCAGTAATTGGCCTTCTAACTTACCAAGGAAGTAGGCTTTGTTGCCAAGCAATGAAATAAAACACAAAAAAAAATAGACGGGGCACACAATTTGAAAATAGAATTTCAAAAGCCTTAATGTAGGAATCTAAAATATTAACTTACCATTCCTTCCTTGGGGCTTAGGGCATTACTAAGCAGTAAAATGAATTGATATGCTGTAAATCATTCCGAACAATTACTTCCGCGAGATGTGTACGCTGATTGTTGCAAACAAAAGCCATAGACATAGGGAGGAACAGAGGAGAATAGGTTAGCCGAAAGTCAAAATAATGATGAACACATTCATCAAGCTGATAGTTGAAACCTTTTAACAAAAAAATGACACCTTATGAGATTGAATCATGAAGTTTCAAGATCATTCAAGATATTCATAAAAATACGACTTGAGTTCCAAGCTTTTTCCATCTAATAACTGATAAGAAGGCCATAAAAAATTAGGCAGGTTGAAATATTTTCTGCACATGCATGAGAATTCACAGGTACATGTTGGTTATCAACAAAAAGAAAAAGAAAAAGGAAAGAAAGAAATCACAAGTCACAACCACATGTGGACATTTTAATGCATAATAACATTAACATGCATTAAAATGTCCACATGTGGTTGTGACTTGTGATTTCTTTCTTTCCTTTTTCTTTTTCTTTTTGTTGATAACCAACATGTACCTGTGATTCTCATGCATGTGTAGCATTCTTTGCAAGTAAATCGACAACAATTTTTCAGTTGCTGGTTTGGACTATGCCTTACAGATCATTTCTTTGGATTCATCAGCCTCCTTGATCTTCTGACCACAGATTTATCAGAAACTACTAAGAATTCCTCGTCCTTCTCAAATAATTTGGTTGGATGACTCACCTTTGGAGCATTTCTTTTTACCATTCCTCCAATTCTTTTCCTAGTGGCCTGCTTAATTTTTGAGTTTGGTGAAAGTCTCTCTTCTTGTTCCATTCTAAAATTCTTCAATCTAGTCATGCTTCTTGTCGAAACACCTATACTTGGGGCGAGGACATTCTGGTTTTCTTCTGTTGTCATTTCCCTTGAATTGAAGAAAGTATCCTCATTGTCGTGCTTATGGTCAACCTTAGTCTCCTTTTGATTAACTGGAGTCTCATTTAGTCCAGATTGCACATTTTTCATTGGACTATTCCCCATTGACTTTCCCAATATATCATTGTAAATGCTCTTTGTCGGCAAACAATAATCTGGATCTTCAAATGTGGATATTAAAAGATCACGTACCCTAGTCACTGGGAAATCATGTAAAGAAAATGGAAAAGTTTTATCTGCATTGTCACCCGAAGAGACTTTGGACTCGTCAGAAGCAGAAATCCTTGTCGGAACACCTCTACCAGTAGAATTTTCACCAGAACAACCAATAGCATACTCCTCCCAGTTCCAGGGAAATCCAAGCAGGAAATGATTGCATACCTTTTAACATCAGGAGTTAGAATCTTAACTTCAGTCAAAAGAACAGTTTTTAACGGGAAAGCTTCCATAGTATTTAGTAATTTAGATGGCAACAAGAAAAAAAGTTGGGCTAGGCTAACACCACATCAATGTCAATGGTTCGCGATGAGGAACAGAAAAATTACCATTTCATTGCTCCTCATGTTAACTACTGTGTCATTTTCAATGGCATGCTTCTGCATTTACTTATACAAAGCCTGTGATACCAGCCCATCATACTACACCAAGTAGTTTTCAAGAAGGTTTAGCTCACTTGAGTCAAGCTCATTCCTCAACCAAATATTACACCCAAAATGTTATGTTATCATGCAGCTAATGTAGTAGTGAACTCTACATTGGAATTAAACGAGACAACCAAACAACAAGGAAACTTATACTTTTTTTTTAAAAAAAATACATGCTCCCAGGTACACAACAAGTATAAATAAGAAAACGAGTAACTAGAAACCACTGACAGAAACACATACCTCAGATGGAAAACCATTTTGACACGACCGAGACCTATTTATGAAGCCACTGATTGTGATGTTGATGCCATCCGTTGTCTCAAGAGTGGTGGCATCGTGTCTCTTGGAAATTGCAGCAGAGGAAAAAACTCTTACTCCTAGTCTCCTGTCAAGGAACAGACAGAATTTAAGAAAAAACAACGAATCATCTATACAGCGACCTCAAAGAATGACGTTAATTGACCAACTAAGCCTGATTAATCAACATTTATGCAATGGCACGGCTAAATGCTAAAAGGGTGCAAAATGTGAACTTTAATTTTTTTTCGTCTTCTTAATAGAAGTCCTCATTGGGGACTGAAACTTACACTAAAACCTAAACAACCTCCAATTACCCTTCTTGGGTTCACCTAATTTATCTTAAATTCTTGATATTTGCTTCAAGAACTATACAATTTTATCCACATATCACAAAACAAAAGGAAGCAAAACTAAGAAACAAAAAAAAGATAAAAAAAAGATGTGTAAAGAGTCTAAAGACGAAAGCCTCTTACTCTAATGAAGCAAACCCTCCTACAGCTAAACCCTTCCCGTTGGGAGCCTTCACCAGCCACCAATCATGCAGTGAAACCTGCAAAAAAATTTATCATCAAAATTAAACAAAAAAAGATGAGAAAAAAAAAAAAAAAGGAATGGCAAAATATGTACAGATTTGTAGAGTGAAGAGGAGACGATTGTGGTGTTGGAGGTTGGGGTTATCGGTTTGGGCGATGCTTTTGGGTTGGGAGGCGTTGGAAGGCCCCGGTTTCTTCTCGTCTTCGCCATTGGCTTCGATCTCTCAGTGCTGCATTTTTCCTTCTAGCGAATTAATAAAACTAACTACGAGAAAAGTTAACGTTCCACGATAAGTAGCATACATTTGCAGTAAATCGGGAAGCTAAAACCCACTATTGGGAAGCTGAAACGTCTTTGCTTTGCCTACTAAATGAACTAATTACATGACCAAGAACAATTTTTATACGAGGAATGATAGGGACCCAACTTTTTTGCCCAACAAAAGTTCAACTTTTGTCTTATTTATTTTTAAAAAATAAAATAAAATAAAAAATGAAAAAAATGTTTAAAGCAACCCTATCTATTTTTTGTTTTTCTTTTATTTGGTATTTTTAAAAAAATGAAAAATGGTATTTTTTTCATAATAATGTCATTTTTTTTAAGAAAATATCATTATTATGAAGAAAAATGCTATTTTTCATTTTTAAAAAAATACTAAATAAAAGAAAGGCCAAAAATAGATAGGGTTGCTTCAGACATTTTTTCCATTTTTCATTTTGGTTTTTTTAGAAAAAAAATAAAAGGTAAAAGTTGGACTTTTGTTGGGCAAAAAAGTTGGGCCTTTAGCATTTCTCTTTTTATATATATATATATATATCACATGATGAATATATATATATATATATATTCATATTCACGTGACCAAGAAGATTCAACCCCAATAACAGGTAGCTAGGACCAGCTAGTTAATCTTTTTTTGAGAGAAAAAAAAAAAAAATAATAATAACTAGCAAAAATGAAGAAACTCACTAATTATATATATAAAAAATAATAATGGTTTTGTCGCTTTTAAATCCAGTTTATAGTCAATTTCTGTCATTTTAGATAGGGTCGTTGCCACCAAATCCAATGCATGGAAGACTCAATTTGGCATTGAATAAAAAGTATTTCAATGTAAAGTACAATGGTAGAAACAAAAGTTGAATAATCTAACTCAAACTTGGCCTTTTGTTTTAAGTTTAACCTTTTAGTTTTAGAGAGAGTGAGAGAGATGAAACTTTGATATCTTGAATTATTTTTCTTTTTTAAGAGTAATGTTATTTAATAGATTGTTATACGATTATCATACAGCTGGGATGGTGTGACAGTGAAAATTACCTTTTTATTTTTACAAGTGTTGATTCAAAGATTGATTTTTCATTGTTACATCATCAAGTTATGTGGTTTATGACAGTGGTATATATAACAATCTATTAAATATTATTATTATTTTTCTGAAAGCGAATGACATGTATTTAATAGCTTGCTTAATTTGACTTTGCACTCCTATTCCTTTGACTAGTATGATTTAATTAAGGATGAAACATGGCAATTTATGCTATAAATATCAGCAACACTCTTTCTTGTTTAGCATTAGAGCAAAAAACATGGCTAGAGTTGTCTACTTTTTGGTCTTCATCGTCCTCATCCTTACAAATTTGGGTGAGTTCATGCATGCCTAGAATCACTTTTTTCAACTGTAAATAGCATGTCAAATAATAGCTTTCTTTAACCTTACTGCTTATTCTTATCTCATCACTACTGTGATTTAAGGATGAATTATAGCAATTCTTGCCATAAATATCAGTAAGAGTTTATCTTCTTTCGCATCACTCCAAAAAAACAAGATTCGGATTTTCAACAATTTGTTATTCGAATCGCTAGTAATTTAGACAATATATGTAAAAGAGCTCTTATCCACTTACTCGAGCTGGAGGACGGACTGCCCGATACATATTTGGACAAATGAGCTCCATAGGAGTTCTCTCACATTTGCTGTTCGAATTGTTAGCAATCTGGATAACAAAATTAGTAAAGATATCTCCTCGCATAAATATGGTTAGTGTTTTTTTACTTCTCTTTTACTATTTCTTATCTCCCTGCTTGTTACAAACGTAGGTGAGTTGATTTACAGTACTTCATATATTTTTCTCACAAATAGCTATCTAGTAATCACTAGTGACTTCTAATATATGTTTTTAGGTAATTTAATTACTATCCCTTTTTCCCCCCTCTCCCGCTTTGAATAGAATAGAAAGAAAAAAAAAAAAAAATTACTATCCCTTTTGTTTCTAAGATGTTCCCTGTTACAGAAATAGCTATGGCTCTTCTTGGATGTGGGGCATCTACCGGATATTGTGAAGTACCAAGTACCACATGGCATGGTGCATGTAGAAATTCTGGACACTGTGACAACAATTGCAAGGAGTTTGAGGATGCTCATTGTGGATTATGTACGGGGGAGATTCTGTCCAAATGCCACTGCTTTTACAATTGTTGAACACAGACATCTAAGAAAAACATGATATATAATTTGTTTATGATTTTGTTTCAAGGAGCAATGTCTTCAAATACATGTGTGCTTTATTGGAAGTATTCCGGTTGTTTTTCATGTAATATATGTTCTTTGGAATAAATAAAACGTGTGCAATGTTAATGTACTTTTATCTTTTGTTATTAGATTGTTCGAATAACACAAATATTTAGACATATCATAAGATGCATGCGAGCCACCTGAACACTCCACTCTTAGGCTGCCCAACCCTAACAAGAAACCGGCACTAAACATTTTGGACCGCTATGATTAAAAAGTTAAAAAAATGAAAGATATTTACAAAGGCCAGGCTGAATTCCCAGAGGCCTTTGTAATATATGTTGTATGTCGGACATAGGTCTTCCGCAGATTCCTATAGGCCATTCGATTACTGGTTTTTGCTGACCGCATAGAGTAGAAATTTTTGGCAACTTGGGGGCCATCTCAGCGTCTGCCAAAGTTGACGTGGCCAATTATTTATTTATTTATTTATTTTTTAATAACGTCAGATATTTTGCTTGCTTCTTCTTCTTTCTTTTTTATTTTTTTATTTTTATTTTTTAAATTGAAGAAGAGAGATATTAAAGGAAAATCCAAATTTTAGGTATTAGCACTAAATTTGAGGTATTAGCACCAAATTTGAGGCATTAGCACCAAATTTAGAATAATCGAATCCCTTTTAGGTGATACAATCCCTAAAAGATTAGCCTTCCACCCCCTAAATTTTAGTTTTGAATCCAAAAAAAGTTTTGAGGCATTAAAAATTAAATATTAACACATAGAAATTTCACTAACAAAAAAAAAAAAAAAAAAACTGACAAATTTTTTTATTATTATTATTTTTTTCATATATGTACTACGCTAGGCTGCCAACAGGCAGCTGCATAGCAGGACTTGACAAAAAATTTTTTTATTACATTCCTATGGCCTTTCACTAGTATGATTTAATTAAGGATTAATTTTTTAATCGTAAATGTTCCACCGATGTTATGTAATAGCCAAAGTCATTTAGTAGCGTATGGTTAATTAATTAAAGATGAAACATGTATAGTAATTTATGCTATAAATATGAGAAACACTTTTTTATTTGGCATTAGAGCCAAAAACATGGCTAGAGTTTTCTACGTTTTGGTCTTCATATATACTTCTTACAAATGTAGGTGAGTTCATGTCTCGACTTACTTTTTCGACTGTGTAAATAGCATGTTTTTTTTTTTTTTTTTTTTTTTTTTTCTTCTAATCAAATAAGGAAAAGATACAATGGATCAAAACACTGAAAAACTGGTGGGCTTCCAAACATCAGCCTCAAAACGAAAACACAGTGCATAAATATATACAAAACGTAGGAAATTGGACATGTTAAATAATAGCTTCCTTTAATCTAATTGTTATTCTTTAACATGGTACCCTTTAACATGCTTTCCATAACCAACAAAAATACTTTTTTTGGACTTTGGATTTATCTTATCTAATTAGGAATTAAGGCATATGCATAACAACCCTTACCCTCCATTACCATCAAAGTATCTTTAGTTATTTTTACAACTCCATCTTTGAATGAATATCTTTGGCATCTATGGAACCCACGTGCAAACCGCAAACCCGACTTAAACCTAACATGGAATTAGTAGGTTAAGGTTGAAGGGTTTGACCGGTTTAATTAAATGTGTTGGGTTAATGTTTTTACCCAAGTCTCGACACAACCCAAATATGACACGTGAGAGCATGAATTGCCACCCCCTACACATGCATTATATTGTTCTTCTCACAAATAGCTATCTATCTAGTCACTAGAGTGGCTTCTAATACGTTTTTAGGTAATTTACTATTTTGTTTCTAAGATGTTCCATAATACAGAAATAGGTATGGCTCTTGTTGGATGTGGGACATCTACCGGATTTCGTGAAGTACCAAGTATCACATGGCATGGTTCATGTAGAAATTCTGCGCGCTGTGACAACAATTGCAAGGAGTTTGAGGATGCGCATTGTGGATTATGTATGAGGATGATTCGGACCAA
This sequence comes from Corylus avellana, assembly GCF_965113065.1. NCBI lineage: Eukaryota > Viridiplantae > Streptophyta > Magnoliopsida > Fagales > Betulaceae > Corylus > Corylus avellana. The sequence continues at coordinate 40,718,037 of NC_142491.1, forward strand.
ATGCCACTGCATTTTCAAATGTTGAACTAGACATCTTAAAAAATCATGATATATGATTTGTTAGGGTTTTATTACAAGGAGCAATGCCTTTAAATACATGTTCTCGTGAATGTGTGTGCTTTATTGAAAGTATTTCGATTGTATTTCTTGTACCTAATATATGTTCTTTGGTGGAATAAAATGTGTGCAATGTTAATGTATTTTTAACTCTTTTTATTTTTTAATTAAAAGAAGGACAGGAGGGGCGACTAGAGTGGTTAGTCTACGTGACGTGATCATAATAACATACACTTACTCGCAAGTGACCAATAACAGGAGGAACCTAGACAATAAGAACCGCAAACATTCTTTCAAGTCTGATTGAACTATAATTTTACACAGTCTCATTAGAACTTTAGTGAAACTAAGATGGTTTACACTAATTAGGCCTGATGATTCCCATTGCAGGAATCGAATTCATACCTAATATTTATCTAATCACATGAAGATTGCTTTAAAGGCTATTGAATCACCACCCAAGATGAGTTTTTGGTTGCATTTCACAAGTTAATCATCCACTTATTAGTCTTGTGGAGTAACGTTACTCCACGTGACCAAGTGGATGGGTGGGCAGACTGGGCTGCCAACTGATGGGCGCCGCCTACTGTTAAATCCTATATCTCTCATTCGCACATATTGGGCACGGTGCAACCATGCATTTATGATTACATTCATACTGTAAATAGGCTGTGAGATCACTATGTACAATTGCGAAAAAGGTTGGGAGATTGTATCAAATAGGATAAGGACTGGCATAGCATATCAATAGATTACATGGTCAATCTCTCTCTCTCTCTCTCTCTCTCTCTCTCTATATATATATATATATATATATATATCCGTAAAATGTCTATATAAATCTCGATAAACCACCACAAAGTCAATAATTCTAATTGTGACTCTTATCTTTTATCAAACTCACAAGGTACCTAAAGACAAAAATAATAAACTAGCCATCGTCTAGGAGAGATATCTTTTGCTTTCTTTGTATCACGACCCGGTATGCCGTCCGTTTTCCCATCAAGGTACTATTTTACATTTTTACCCACTCCCAAAATTTGACACGTGGAATTTATTTAAGGTCGGAGAACTTGAGTTTATTTAAGGGTGATCTTAGAGTCCTACCAAAAAATGCCCTTCCACTTATGCAAATAAACCATCTACCTCAAAAATCGAAAAGTTTTTTTTTTTTTTTTTTTTGGATGAATACAAAAAATATCGAAAGGTTGCCAAAGAGATTTAAGGAAACTAGTCAAATGAAGAAACTCACTAATAATAATAATAATGTTTTTGTCGCTTTTAGATAGGGTCATTGTAAGGGGAATATAAGAGTAATGGTATAAGGAGGACTAAAGTTTTCATTGAGTCATCTTAAATGTGATGTGGCTTTTGAAATTATCAATAAATCAAAATTTAATAACAATCATCTTAAATTCAATGATGATTTTAAAAGTCATATCATATTTGAGATGACTCATTAGTCATTACTTTGTGTTGGAGAGACAAACACCAAGAAAGCCAAATAAGAGTAAATTAATATAAATACTAGGACATATTTTCTATCCCAAAAGCCTAAGTTAATGGGCTTGGGTTCTCTTATGTATATTAAGTACTATTTTTCCTTATATTTTCTCACTGTAGGACACAAACCTTACAGGAGTATGCACAACACTCGGGATATACTATTAAGGACAAAAATTTCCAACAAACTAGTTTGGAGGAATTAATGTCATAATATAAAAACAAAATTGTTAACAAAAATACGGTTTTCACTTCACTTTCACCATCTTAATTTACTGGTCTAATGCATGGAAGACTCAATTTGGTCATCGAAAAAAAAAAAGGTATTTCAAGGTAAAGTACAGTGATAGAAACAAAAGTTGAATAATCCAACTCAAACTTAAACTTTTGTTTTAAGTTTTAACATTTTTAGTTTTAGAGAGAGAGAGAGAGAGGGGGGGGGGGGGGGGGGGAGGAAACTTTGATATCTTGAATTGTTTTTCTTTTTTAAGATTAATGTTATTTATTATACTGTTATACAATTATCATACAATTGGGATGACGTGACAATAAAAATTAATTATTATTTTTTTAATTTAATTTAATTTAATTTTTTTTAAGGTGGTTGTTCGATGGCTGTTTTTTTCACTGTTAGATCATCAAATTGTATGGTGTAAAACAATAGTATAACCGTTTACTAAATAACATTATTATTATTTTTTTTAAAGTAAGGTTAAATACCTTTTTAGTACCTAGGTTTTAACGTTTTTATTTTTTTCCACCTATGTTTTATTTTTGTATAATAGATGATACCTATGTTATGACTAAATACGGAAATGGTACCTCCGCCCATATTCCGTTAATAAAACTAACGGATTTCCACCTCAAAATGCAATTAGGGGTAGCTAAATTATCCCTAAGGGCTTTGGGGTGGCTCTGTTATCCCCAATGACCAAAATAAGGGTGGCCGGCCACCCCATTGGCCAAAAATGGGGGTAGCCAAACCAAGTAAATAGCATGTATTTAACAGCTTGCTTAATTTGACTTTACACTCCTCTTCCTTTGGCTAGTATGATTTAATTAAGGATGAAACATTGCAATTTATGCTATAAATATCAGCAACACTGTTTCTTGTTTGGCATTAGAGCAAAAACATGGCTAGAGTTGTCTACTTTTTGGTCTTCATCATCCCCATCCTTCTTACAAATGTGGGTGAGTTCATGCATTGCCCCGATCATTTTTTTCAACTGTAAATAGCATGTCAAATAATAGCTTCCTTTAACCTTACTGCTATTTTCATCTCATCACTACTCTAATTTAAGGACGAATTATAGCAATTCTTGCCATAAATATCAATAAGAGTTTATCTTATTTGGCATCACTCCAAAAACAGGATTCGAATTCCCAAAAATTTGTTATTCGAATTGCTAGCAATCTAGACATTACATGTAACAAATCTCTTATGTAGCCCATCTGCTTGAGCAGGAGGATGGGTTCCCCGAGACATGTTTGGACAAGTAGGTTCATTAGAGATTCTCTCATATTTGTTAGCTAGCAATCCGAATAACAAAATTAGTGAAGATCTCTCCTCGCATAAACATGGTTAGAGTGTTTTTTTTTTACTTACTTCTCTTTACCATTTCTTATCTCCCTGCTTGTTACAAACGTAGGTGAGTTGATTTACACTTCATATATTTTTCTCACAAATAGCTATCTAGTAATCACTAGTGACTTCTAATATATGTTTTTAGGTAATTTAATTACTATCCCTTTTGTTTCTAAGATGTTCCCTGTTACAGAAATAGCCATGGCTCTTCTTGGATGTGGGACATCTACCAGATATTGTGAAGTACCAAGTACCACATGGTGCATGTAGAAATTCTGCACACTGTGACAACAATTGCAAGGAGTTTGAGGATGCTCATTGTGGATTATGTACGGGGATGATTCAGTCCAAATGCCACTGCTTTTACAATTGTTGAACACAGACATCTAAGAAAAACATGATTTTTTTTTCTTCAAATACATGTGTGCTTTATCGGAAGTATTCCGATTGTTTTCTTTGGATGAATAAAATGTGTGCAACGTTAATGTATTTTTCACTTTGTACTATATACTTACCAGTTACTTACCGGATCATGATCTTTTTGTTATTAGACCTTTCGAATAATTCAAATATTCAGACAGCACAAAAAAGGGTTACAAAGTCCACCGGTTCCGAACAGTTAAAATGCGGGCCACTTGAACCCTTCACTCTTAGGCTGCCAAACCCTAACAAGAAACCAATACTAAACTCAATTTGCCGACCTAACAATTAACCGCAACTAGATCAGCTGCATATATGGCCCTCACATTTGTGCATTGTTGCTCTTGGTCTCAAATGCTTCACATTCCAACGGTTATCTTAAAATCCAAATAATTAAAATTAAAAATAATTTAATTTTACAACAAATTCTTGTATTTCTGGACCATCCTCAGCAAGCAAATGAAGAAAATATACTGCCACAATCTCAACTGTAAAATGTAAGTGAGCTCGTATATATCACCTCTCCCGCTCTCCTCTCTGCTTGACGTAGACATTTAAGTCCATGAATTATGAAACAGATATAACAACCCAGGAAGCTTCAGCTTTCCGATTGCCCATAATACCTGCCTGCAACTGTGATCAGAATATTTAGCATCACAACGTTGTCATCAAGTTCAGACTTTGCAGCCCGCAAGATGGCGCACTTCCGAAGCAGGCTCCGAAGAGCAGCAATAGTGTCGGCATCAAGTGGCGTATCAACTGCTGCGCATAGGGCGAATAGCCACGCACAATCATTTCTCGACAGAGTATTCATGGTCTCTACCGAGCGTATGCGTTTCTTCAATGTTGACACTCGAGCAACAGAGTCCATTCTTAAGATCGCAGACAGCCGAGGGCCAGAAATTTCATCTGCAGAAGTCTTTGGGCTTGAATGTTCTGAAGGCAGAGAGGTATCATGGTCTTCAGCAGTCAACATAGATGGCTGATCAACGGAGCTTTCAGGCCCGGAAAAATCATGAGGCTGCTTGGGATGGACTTCCTCAGTAACCAAATTTTCAAGAATCCAAGGTAAGTTGCGGGAATGACATTTTTCATGAATAACAAACATTGGTTGCAGCTTTCCAGAAAGTTCTTCACTAGAATCCTCAAGACGTGACAGGGCCTGAGATTTAAGAGAGAACAAAATAATATTGATAAGCAATAGAAATTCATTAAAAAGCACGCATGGCGTAACCCAAATATACAAGAAGTATACAAAAGAAATATTTACCTAATTAGAAAAAGAAAAAGAAAAATCTGAAAGCTACAAAAATGAAAGCAATCATACGCTACCATCCTCTCACGATCTTCAAAATTTAGATCGTTTCTTTCTCTCTAGATACTCCATGTTAGGCATGACAAAATCATCTTCTGCACTATGAAGACTACCAAACTGCCCTACACCACATGTTATGCCAAAATCTAATCTTGGAGCTGTCACCCACCTCAAATCTAGGTGTTACTAGGTGACTTTGGTACCATTTGTAATGCCTTAGGAAAAAACGTGAGCCACATCTGTGCTATTACCCTAAAAAGACTAGTCAATTTGGAGCTTCTCTAGAATTTTTTTTATAAAGTCTAATTTCACATAGTAATTAAGCAATATGAAATTTAGTACTCATGACTATTTTTATAAACTATCCACTTTATGTAGACTTTATCTCATCTTCCCAATATGAGACTGGGGTATTACATCTCTTCTCTCTCCTTTTCTTCTCGTTTAAATGACTATAGCATTCTTCCACACCTAAAACTCAAGGGCATTCCCATATTGTACTCTAAATTTATTAGCAACTATAGCTAAATTAATGATTTTAAATACTTTTACCCAAAAAAAGCACTAAAAAAAGAGTGGAAGGAAATAAATTGCTAAAAACAGTTTTCTTTCACCAGCAATATAAGGCAGCTACCTTTCTCACATTCTTTCTGGAAACCAAAAGAACTTTCTTCTTTTCTATAGACATCATTTCCCATCAGTTTTGTACAATTGAAATGCCCCCCAAAAACATTATGTATTTCAGAGAGAGAGAGGAGGGCAAAAGAGGAGAAAATTATTTTCTAACCATTATGTCATATTTTGCGTTATTAAGATACAATTTTTTGTAAAATCGGTTATTGTTCCCTAATGTGAAGAAATGAAAAGATACAGGCATCATTTTGAAGAAGAATTGTCATCATACCAATAAATTGTTCCACTCACACTGAAATAAAGAAAAAGAAATAAAAATATATCAAGCAATCACTAAGTTAAATTGAGGCAATAAGAAAATACCAGCCGTAGCTCTGAAAAATCAGCAAGAAATGCATCCTCCCATTGTTTCAAAGGCAGTAGATGTTCTGGACACCTGGCAATATCAGGAATCTGGGGCATATAAACACTCTGTTCTTTGTTAAATTTACTTCTATCAAACTTGGCCACCTTCACTTTTGGAATCTGAGAAGCTTCCCACCTAAGCAAGAGAGAGGACTACTTTAGATTGATATCAATAATCAGTTCTCTATTCTTCTTAAAGATCTAGATTATCCTGCACACTCCAATTTATTTTATTGGACCATCAAAGGCCACATTCCCAGCTTTGGTCCATCATAGAAGAGGCCTAAAGAGAAGATCTTAGATACAGTCCTGACTTTCGTGCTTTTGCAAAATAGCCCGAGACTTTATCATTGCAACAAATGATAGCCCATGCAATTTATTTAGGTTAACCAAAATTTCTTTGCATGTGATTGCAACATTTTCACCGCTGAGAGTTTTAAGACTTCCTATATATTGCACCATTTCGGATAAGGTAACAGTAATCAAACAGAACATTTAAGGAAAACAAATTCTTTTGTATCTTTTTAAGGTCGTTTAATTTGGAGAATTGGTGGCAAAGGTACAAGAAAATCTTGATGGCTTAGGGCTTGTAAATTGCATGGAAAGGTGACGGTTAAAGAGTAATTCTAGAAATTTCTCTTGTATCCCTTTTGTGTCACTTCAAAAATGAGGTGATTTTTAAAATCACCACTTAATCAAAATTTAATAGTGATCAATCACAAACTCAATGGTGATTTTAAAAGCCACATCATTCTTGGATCGATACAAGAGGAACACAAGAGTGACTTCTAACATTATTCGACCATTAAGGGTTAACATTGTGCATAAGAAACCAAATCAAAGTATAAGATCAATAATGGGCTGTTCTACGGCTTTTGGACGGCTATGATTAAGAAGTTAAAAAAAGGAAAGATATTTACAAAGGCCAGGCTGAATTCCTAGGCCTTGATTTGGTGCAAGTCTGCTCATATGAGGCCAAATTTGGCACATATCTTGCCATGTGGTGCGGAAATTCTGCACGTCTAATAATATGGGAGGCTCACTTGCGCTCCACATCATCAAAACAGTTCAAAATAAATGCCCTGGCATTGTTATCAGCCATGGTTTAGTCTTTTCAAAGAAAAATATTCCATTAAGAAGAATAAATAAAAGAAACAGAGAAATAATCTACCTGACACGTCTGAGATATTCGAATCCATCTTCTGGTGGACCAGAATCAAAATTTGGTTCTCCTTCAACCAAAAAGGCAGGTTTCTGAATGCTTGCATAATCTTCATCACTGTCATCATCATCTCTGCTATCTTCTTCTAGACCTGTGTAGCCATATTCACCACTAACACTCTGACTGCAAGTGGGATCCAAGGGAGACAGACTTTCTGTTTCATTACCCTCCATGTCTTTTATATCACTGTCCATATTTTCAGAACATGCTTCCCCTGAAAGTCATCATAAAATTTTAGCAATGCAGTTCTAAAATAGTGAAGTCTTGTCTAGAGGAAAGATGGGGGAAATAAAGTGTTCAATTTTAACATCTATGCAAGCAAAAAGTGAAGAGAAAATCATCTCATTAGATTCATAGGACTAGTCAAACAATTGAGCTTAACCACTTTATTACTTTTTCTTCACAAAAGAATGTAACGTATCATGTCCACATGACCAAAGTATGTTTCCTAAACCCGCCTATAGCAGAAGTTCATGTACAAGACTGTACACAAGTAGTATACTGTATACACAGCACAAGTTTACAAATCAAGGGAATATATGTTGTATGTTGGACATAGGGTCTTCCGCAGATTCCTGTAGGCCATTCTTCAATGCACAAAGATTTTCACGTGATTCCTTCCACTTCCAGCAACCACCCCTGTGCACAAGAGAATTTGAACTATCAAATGGACACAATCAGGATTTAACAACCAAGAGAAAAAGGGTGAATGAAGAAAAGCTCTTAGAAAGGTCTATGATTTTCAACATTTTCTTTTAGGAGGAAAAGAATTATTGATCTTTTGTTTCAGTAATAGGGGAAAATGTCAGAGAAATACTAATAAGTTTATTAGAAAAAGAAAGCCAAAACAAGCTGGTTACGCACTCTTGACTGTGCACAAGCAATTGAATAAATATGAGAACAGGCTACGAGCATGGAAACAGAACAGGATTGAACATAAAATTGACATGATATTGTTGCTAAGATTAAATGAAAAAAATTAATCTCAAAGATCCTAAACAATAACTTGCTGATTTATAACAAAAAGTAACAAAACAGATCCCAAGAGAGAACTATTTTGGGAAAATGTACAGAGAAAATTACAACTTTTAAGCAGCAGCCGACCGTAATTGTAGACATGGGAAACCAAACTGCAAAAAGGCTTAAATAGTTGATAAAGACCTCTGGACTTAGTGCCAGAGGCCAGAAATCTCCCTGTCACTGTCAATGGGGTTTGTCTTGGAGTCTCAAAATGACAAAAACAAGGTGGATCCAATGCTGCACAACATGGACTCATAACATGCATGATGATGCATGCGGTTGAATGCCAATACAGATTTTTTTTTTTTTTTGATAATACAATATAACTGGAAATGGGAAAGAAACCCAGTCCAATAGAAGGGCAGGAGAACCCGAAGGCTTAAAAGCAGTAGCTGATCGGAGAGAAACCCGGGGTGACTGCTGGAGACAAAGATGGCTACCACAAGAGCGAGCAAAATAAACTTGTTCACTACAACGGATCCAGCAGCAATGGTACTCGTTGGTCTTGAGACGTAGTGAAAGGAGACTATCCTTGTTAAGGCATCATGAATACCAATACAAACATACTAGTTAAAATACTAGAATTAACAATTTGCCTTAGTTGCAATAACCTTACCTATCACATGGCAAACATCATCCCAGAGAGGCAACTATCACAAATACTAGAATTAACAATAACCTCAGCTAAATAAGCATGATGTATAACTGAAGTTTAAATTCAAAATTCAGAAGTAAAATAAGAAACACTGGCATATTTGCAGCAGTACAGCTTGACCAATAAATTTTATATGGTGCAAAAGCAAGAGTGAGAAACTTTTACAACTCCATCGAAACAACTATGGATCTCTCAGGCACTCAAACAATGATTACTTCAGGCCAAGAAGCAAATGGAATTGTTTTGTTTTTCAAAGCCTGGGTCATAAATACAAACCGCTGTTCAGTCACCAGATCAATTTTGATCTGGAAGTTATTGTACAAATCCCAGATTTTAGCAATCGCATTCAGTAGCCCAGCCTTAGGAAGTATGATGAGTAATTCTAGTCTACAGTTAGTGTTATTACAAAGTAGTAAAATCATCTCAACAACCTACTCAGTAGTCCACAACCTGTCCACCCTTCCTCTCACCAAATCACAAATAGTAGTCACATTTGGTGTTTTTGCCAAATTGAATAAAAGTTGCAACTTTAGGTTCTACATGGTTCACTTTCTTGTTGAACCAAACAGCTAAAGATAATCACATCCTTCTATGAAACTAAAGCTACTGCGAGTCAACTTAGAGATGGATCCCTAAAACTAAAACTTCTACAGGTTTCATGGATGCCTTGCCCAAGCATCACCTCTAAACTAACTACCCTAGCAATAAGTAAATGTTGGAGCTGCTGTATGGCCCTAAAACCAGGTGATACGTCTTTAGATCAATCCCATATCTCAGCAGATTTAATATAGAACAAGGATTCTCCAAGGCCTAATATGGCCAACACGGGCAAGCCCTTTAACATGAAGATGACCACAATCACATTATTATACCTCACATTAACACCTCAGAGAACGATATCTAAGAGTACTAAACAAATTCTACCTGTTCATTCCAGATACTTCAAAAGCAATTCATGTGCTTTTCCATTAAATATCAGTCTTCACTCCTCAGACATATATTTTTATTTCTTCCTGATTCTGAATTTAGACATTTAGATCATCTCTTGAATGTGAGTTAGCTTGTGTTTAAATAAGTACAGAAAACATGAGCAGAACAAGTTCACATTTTACACCTACTTACTGCAATTAAGACAGTTTTTAATCACAATACTGAACCACAATCCCGCACAACTCTTCAAGATAGTGAATCATCAACGTCATACATATTTCTGATATTGCATGTAAACCGCAGTCCTGGACAAGTCTTCAAGCTAGTGAATGGTCAATGTCGTTAACATATTCTGATACTGCATCTATTATAATGCTAACGACAGGGATATCATACACTCTTCCAAACAAAAAAGGTCAATCTCACAAGATACAAGAAGGGAATTTTATGAGTTAATTGAAACACAGCTTCATTCATCATGTTTTCACCATTCAAATAAATTCTATGAACCAAAAATCCGCAGCAAAGAGAGTGAACAAATAATAATACTTACTGAGAATTGCAGGGGCCTCTTCTTGCTTCGCGGAGCGCTGCCGAGGATCAAAATTCACGCGGACATGCTTCTGGTTCTTAGAGCTTGCCAAGTCGTCGTACTCCTTCGCCACAGCAGCCCCGAGCCCGTTGTATATCACTTTCCAAATTTTGCGCTGCTCTACAATGTTTGCGAACCTCAGGGCCTCCATCTCTTTCCTCGAGTATATCTTCTTGGTTCCATCCCCAATATTTCTGCACCCATTTTCAGTTTCACCCCTCACAAGAACATTCTTTCTATTCATCTCGAAAACCTTTTTTGCCTTTCTACGTGACCGCCTCGCCTTCTTTGCATCCACTTCTTGATTCACATTCTTGTTCCCTTTCCTCTCTGCACATTTGTCATTGAAATCAATCAATGCAGTTTGATCGATTACTTCAATCTTCAAAGAACCCTCGAAATCAGTGAATCTTTCCGCCTGGGTTTTATCTTCAGCCATTAACACAACTTCAAGCTTCTCCAAGAGTTGCTTCTTTTTCACTTCCAAGAGACTTTCAGATTCAAATTCTTTTCCCAACTCCTTACTTTCTTCCGTAGCAAAGCCTACCTCAACACCCACTTCACTTTTCACAAAGGGCTTCTCTTCTTTGTCAGCAGAAGCAGACAACAAGCTTTCTTTGGCAGTCTCTTCAGCCCCACCCTTCTCTATATCAAACTTTTCTTGCTTTGCTTCACTATCACAGACATAGCCAGCCTCGCAATTCTCAGTCTTTTGCTCTTCTCCACCGAAATCCTCAGCCTTGTTCACAAAATCCCCAGTTCCAGAAGGCTCAGAAGCCAAAGAGCCCAGCACTTCCCTACTCTGTTGAGCACCAGAAGCAAAACCCAGTTCTTGATTTCCTTGAGTGATGATTTCAGATGCTTCATCACAATGAGAAGAAGACTTGGACTTCTTGGAGTCGGAGAGGAGGCTCAAGTTCTTGTTCTCAGCGATATCTTGCTCTTCTTGATCGTCCTGGACCTCCTGGTTATCTGTACAAATAGAAGTGGAGAACTGTGGCGGTAGTGGCGGTAGTGGCGGCGGTGTCTCTTGGGTGTCTCCGATCTCCGTGATTCTTCGTTTGAATCCAACGCATCTATCAGAATCCATATCAAAAGCCATGGCTGAGAGAAAGAGAGAGAGAGAGAGAGAGAGTTTTGGGCGTTTTAAGAGAAAGAGGGCAACACAAAGCGCGCTGAGAGGTTTCTTAGGCTCGGAGAATTCTTGAGCGGAGAGGGGGTTTAATTAATTAATAGGCTCGGAGGATCGCACGTGACACTTTTGGGTAGCACGTGCCGGTGATAGTGCTTCAGAAGCTTTTGGACTGCAGTGGTCCGTGGACGTTCCAATCCATCAATCGGCCCAGGGCAGGGCAATTGGCTTTGTATATTTTGCACATATAAAAAAAAAATAAAAATTACTAAAAATTACATTTATATTAGCATTGTGAAATAATATATAAAATTGAACCTTTTTTTCTTTCTAAAATACCCTTTTTCATTACATACATGGATTGTACTTCATACACCTTATGATATCAATTTAAATGATTATATTTGTCTTTATTTGTTAATTCAAACTTTAACAACCATATAGTCCACTTGAGTCTAGTTTAAAAAACCATTGGCCCATGTCAAATCCATCCATTTTTAAAATTTTTTTCTTTTATAGTTTTCATAATTACTTTTTTTTTGTTAAAAAAAAAAAAAAAAAACCCTTGTAGACACACATCAACAAACATAGCTGCTATTGGGTTAGGCTATGGGCTAAATCAATTTTATCAATTGAAAATATCAACTGTTGTGATTCAATCCATGCTCAAGTTATGGTAGTTAGTAGTTAATAGTGAAACTAATTACAACGTCATATTACTCTACTTTTACAATGTATATGTTTCTCGAACAGTTACAAATGAAGAGATCCATTTCATGGTCAACATTTTGTTTTGTTATTACATATAAAAAAGTGTACAAATTATTTTATAAGTAACACAATAATATATTTACCATGTAATAACATATTAAATATGTAAAATCCACAATATAACAAATAATAGTCTCACATTTCTTCATATTTGTTTTTAACCTTTCAAAATCAATGGTAAAAAAATAAGGTCCTGGAACATTTCACACCTTCAAATTAATTACACTACAAAGCAGATAGTGGTGACTAATTGCACCAGCTGGTCTGAAATGAAAAGTAAGCAAACAAACATGGCCTAAAATGGCCTAACCAAGAAGAGCCAAAACTGAACACAAATAATTCAACTTTTGAGTCAAGCCAGAACTGAACCAGAGTACTAAACAGGAGAAAAACGATACATACAAGGAGAGCTCATTTACCGGAAACATGAGCAAGCAGCAAATATATATCCAGTTGACAAATATTATCCGCAACAGCCAATCAATCCCATAGTCAATTTATGATTCCAGAGACTTTAGCACCAGTAACAGTCAGAAGTAGGCAAGAGCATGAAAGGGGCCAACCCAGTACTAAACATTCGATCTCATATATAAAAAAAAAATTAAATAATATATAGACTATTTGACGAAATCCGCAGACAAATGAAACAGAACTGTGCACAGGCAGAAAATCCGACACCAAAAAAACACAGTTTATTTGCTCAAGTCTCTGGAGCTGGGGCGGGAGCCTTCAGAAGTGGCTGGAGAGCCTTGACAACAATGCTCATATTTGGCCGGAACTCAGCCTCGTACTGCACACACAATGCTGCCACAGCTGCCAGCTGCATTTGCCACACAGACACCACAACCACATTGTAAGCTACTACTTAAAGAAAACAAGGGTGAGTTCATGCATGTGCGTGAGAGAGAGAAAGAAGAGAGACCTTAGCAACTCCTTTAGGAGGAAATTCTCCCTTCAGTTTTGGATCCACACACTGTTTAACTTTGTCTTCGCTCAACCTTGGAGTGGCCTATAAAAATGAGTTTCATTGTAAACCAATGCCAAATCTGAAAGAGAACTGATAAAAAAAAGAAAAGAAAAAAGGACATAACAAAGAAAGGGAATACAAATATGTCAAATAATAACACTGAAAGAAACTAGGCTGACAAACTCACCCAAGTCACAAGACTCTGTTGGCCACGAGGCATAGTATGATCAACAGGCTTCCTCCCAGTCAGAAGCTCCAGAAGAACAACCCCAAAGCTGTACACATCACTCTTCTGAGTCAACTGTCCAGTCATTGCATACCTGCAAATTGTTTTACAGGACAAATTACTCAAAATACTTCATAGCCATACTTCTCTTGTGATGAAAAAATAAAATAACGAACAAGTGAAAGCTGCTATGTGTTTACTTCAGAACCAATTACACCACCATGTGTTGCTATCAAAGAACCAATCTGTCTGGTTATCATACAAATTTACTTAACAAGCCAAAAACATCATTGTGGTGGGTCTTTGGAAAATCAGCTGCTACAGACACTTTAGAACAGTTTTTTATAAGTAATGTTGTATATATCAAAAAGGACAGAGGGGTGCAATCCTAATACACAAGAAATATACAAGAAAACGCCTAATACTAGGGAGAAAATAGATATAGATATAGATATGTCCATAATCATAAAACTACACCTAAACTACTTTCACAAACAATTACATTCATGATGAGACAATTATATTTACATGATTAACATAGCACTCCAACTTGTGCAGGTATCAAAAGCAATGTCAGTCAAAACTACCCTAGTACTTTGATCTGGCATGCTGAAATTAGAATAAAGTAACAAGTTTTCAGGGAAAGTGCCCAAGCTGGACTACTAAAAGCCATTCAAACACATCTTTAAAATTAATTTAAGCTACAATAAACCATAAGAGGTTAGGCTCTTTCAAAATGGCAACCAAATTAATTTTGAGCAGGTGTCACCATAATGAAGCTACCAAAGAAGCTCCAAAGAAAGACCTCTCAAAATAATTTTAAAAAGGATAACATGAATATTTCTTTTAACAAAACCTTTTATATTTCTGTTTTCTGAAACATATTAAGTTCGATCCCGGAGATGGGTCTAAAATCAGATTTTGGGATGATGTTTGGTGCGGAGAAATGATTCTTAAGGAAGCTTTCCCAGGCCTATACAACATAGCCAATGAAAAAGAAGCATCCATTGCTGACAACTTGGAGCTTATGGGTGGAACTACTCAATGGAATGTTAGTCTCTTTCGGTTGGTCCATGATTGGGAATTGGAAGTGCTAGCTTCATTCTATACTCTGTTATATTCGCACAGAATGAGTAGGGGAGGGGAAGACAAAATTTGGTGGATTTCGTCGAGAAAAGGGAAGTTTGATGTTAGATCCTTCTACAATACCCTGGTATGCAAAGAGGAGAGCCCTTTTCCTTGGAAGAGTATTTGGCGCACCAAGGCACCTTCGAGAGTGGTTTTCTTCACTTGGATAGCGGTGTTAGGGAAGATCCTTACCATTGATAATCTCAGGAAAAGGAATCTTATCGTGATCAATAGATGTTGCTTGTGCAAAATTGATGAAGAGACTATTGATCATCTTTTCCTTCATTGTGAGATTGCTCGTTCCTTATGGCATGCCATCTTTAGCAGATTTGGTTTGTCTTGGGTTATGCCTAGCAAGGTGGCGGGTTTATTGCTTGTTGGTGGTCGGGAGGTCGCTCTAGAAGTGCCGTTATTTGGAAAATGGTTCCTTTATGCATTGTGTGGTGTTTATGGTTAGAAAGGAATGAGAGATGCTTTGAGGATTCTGAAAAATCTTTGGAGGAACTCACGGCTTTCTTTTTCTATACGCTTTACACTTGGACAGCTGCTTGGCTTGCTCCCGTAGTGATTAGCTATCTTGATTTCTTTGTTTTTTTCTCTTCTTCTAGTTAGACATTTCCCTTGTATACTCCATGTGTACTAGGGTTGCGCCCTTCTGCGCTTTTTGTTATATAAATATTACTTATCAAAAAAAATATTTCTGTTTCCGAAACCTTTAACTGATTCTCTAAAGAAAGCCTGTTCCAACAGCTAATTCTTTCTTCTGTTTCTATTTCATCTAAAAAAACCAATGCAAATGGATAAAACCAAGTAAAGGTAGACCTACAGAAGAAGGGCAATAGAGACAGCATCAAATGCAATCAGTGAAATATTTGTTCCCCATCCTCATGTCATTCCTATAATGTGCTCCTCTGATTAATATCAGCTATATTTGATAGCTACTTGTTTTTGTTTATTGAAATAAAAACAAGGTAGATTAATTTTTCTTTTGTTTTTTGGGATTGTGAGGTGAACCAAAGGGGAAGGAGAGGGAGAGAGTGAAAATTGAACGGGTGACATCCACCTTATGAGGGTGGTCCCCAGCTAAGTGTGCTTCCAACCCGCAAGATTTGATCCCTCTTAAGGTAATCTCCTCTATTAGACTAGTCTTCTGGGCTTATAAGCTGCCCCTTGCATTAAATGTTTCAAGGTATCAACCGTACTGATGTTAATTCAGGTCAAGCATTACTGTAGTGATTCAGGTCTTAGATAATATTTCGAAACCTAATAGTTTGAAGTTATATAGAGCACTCAAAATGAAAAGAAAATTTAATGAAAAGAAATGCATTTAGGGATGGAGGCATTGGCCTTAATAAAGACAAATTGAAGAAAAATGAGGAAGGGCAGTAATTGACAGCTGTAACAATATAACTGAAGTCACATGAAAAGCTGAACTGATCCCTAGTGATTACATAGGGGGTTTGCAGCAGTCTGTAACATGAAAGTAAACGCAGCATAAAACCATCTAAACAAGTATTTTGTTAAAAAATACAACTATAAGAGATGGCCAAATAAACACAAGAGAAAGAGAGTTTCAGAAACGTTACTCTGGAGCATGATAACCAAAGGTTCCCAAAACTCTAGTAGAATGGAGGCGAGCAGCCATGTCCGGAGCCTGATTTGAAAGGTTAAAATCCGCAATCTTGGCTTTGAAGTCTTCAAAGAGAAGCACATTGCTGGATCTGATATCTCTGTGTATTATAGAAGGTTGAACCTTCTCATGTAGATATTCCAATCCCCTTGCCGCATCAACTGCAATTCTAACGCGTTGAATCCAATCAAGTGTTGGACCTGGTTGTGCCCCTTGAACTCCCTTCCTGCCTGTGATTGTCAAACACAAAACACATCAATGTCCATTTTCTACAATACTTCTTCCTGTGAATTTAGATTGCATATTTAAAGTAGGACAAGCTGGCTTTGCACTACCATGCAATATGTCATGTAATGATCCCATGGTTGCAAACTCGTACGCAAGCACACGGATATTTCCCTCCACACAGTAACCAAGCAACTCAACAAGATTTTCGTGCTTCAATCTAGAAACCATGGAAACCTAATATAAAAAATATCAATGCTGTCAGATCTGCCCAGAAACTAAAAGCAAAATCATATATCAAACTGAATTGCTTTACCTATAAAGATAAGATAGTGATTCTATAATTGTTTATGTTCAAAACACACCTGTGCCAAAAACTCAGGATTTGACTCGGGTTCTGATGAAACATCAAGCTTTTTCACTGCCACAGCTTTCCCGTTACTTAGATTCGCATAATAGACTCTCCCATATGATCCTTCACCAATCAAGGCCTTTGATCCAAAATTATCAGTCTTTTCTTTCAGTTCATCCAGAGACAGTGGAGGCACTTCAATGGGTGGTGCTGGCTTTTGCACTTCAGATTTGACAGGAGCTGCCACCCTAGAGCCTTTTTGGTGCCCTAAAAAGCACAAAAAGTTGAAATACAAGCAGCACGAAAGAACAAAAGAATGCAAAATTTATCTGCTCAGGCACTTCAATGGTTTGATTAAATT
Organism: Corylus avellana; assembly: GCF_965113065.1. Lineage (NCBI taxonomy): Eukaryota > Viridiplantae > Streptophyta > Magnoliopsida > Fagales > Betulaceae > Corylus > Corylus avellana. The sequence goes on from NC_142491.1 coordinate 40,735,166, forward strand.
CGAGCAGTGATTTGGCAAAAGTCAAATGAAGCATGGCATTCAAATAATGCAGATAAGTTTCCTGCAGCAGGCGATTATGATGGTGACAAAAGCTTTGTGGTGACAGTGGCCTAAAGAGTAGAGATTGAAGAATTTTGGCAAAACTGGATACTGAATGTTCAAGTGTAAAATGCATTCCAACCAGCATTCCAAAAATGCTACAAATCTGAAAACTCATATCTAAGCTGTTCTTATTCAATAATATATAGAAAGAGTTCAACATCAGAGGGCTCAAATCCCAAACCCAATCTTCTACATCCAATTCAAGACCCACCCAGCATTATGAAGTTCATGATCACAGAATTTATAAAACATTACTAGATCAACTACTAGAGGTTCTAGGTAAGACCAAATGACTTCAGAATTCTCAAATGCCAGATCATTATTCCAGCCTTCCGACTTCTCATTTTCAGTTAGAACCAGAAACATAACCACAAATGTTACAGACAATGGGGAAATACCAAGATGTTTCAGATGGACCAAACCATTAATTTACTTCCAACCTCTATTACTATAACCAAATTAGTAGGAATGTTTTGTTTTCCTTTTTGCATGAGGCAAATTTGCACAAGCATATAAAGCGAGAGTTGAGGCAACATACCACCATCTGCATGATTCGCAGGGCTTTTCAGGTGCTCGTTTTCATTTGAGGGGTAAGACTCATCTACTTGACAAGTACAACAGAGCCACCTACGCATCCTGACTCTCTTACTCAAATATAGATTGTCCTCAGCACTAGTATTCTCCAGACGAATAAAGTAACCAGGGGGACGCACATGTGCCTGCCATCAAATAGTCACTGAACATTTAGCATCTCAACTTAATAGTTAAAACCTAAAACCAACATAACTAATATAAAAAAATAAAAAATAAAAAAAGCTAATGGGGTTCTACAATAGTGGTAGAGGGGCCAGTAGTAAAGATGGGTGAGGCTTTGGATACAGTTTCTGCTAGCACCTGATAACTTATTTAACCCAAGAAAAAAAAAAAGAAAAAAAAGTAAGGAAGATGATACAGGAAACTTAGCTATTTTCTGAGATGGCAATAAGCCTTAAATGTATTGGGGGAAAAAAGAAGAAGAAATTCCAGCCTTTAAACCCTAGGAGCAACCTTCTTAACCTACAATAGAAAACATTTGATGAATCCACCTTGGTTGCTTATACATTCATTTTGAACCACCTTCCAGTGCCTCAAAATAATTAATCAACTAATATAGGAAAATGCCAAATGCAACTTGCCACAGTTACTGTGACGAAAACAATATTAAAAAAACTACAGTAATGCTCTTCAACATTAAACATTAGAACTACTACTGATTTGGGTATCAGATATAATTTTAAAAAACTCCTATAACGCGAGAAAGCAAACTAACAATTTTCTTAATCTGGAACCCGAAAATGAATATGATATTTTGATTTATTTTAATTTTAAATTTTGATAAAACCTGGCGCTGAATTAGCAGGGATTAAATCACAAATTTGTTCCCGTGATAACAAAAAAGGAAAGCACTAATCTACGTACCAAAACCCAAAAGACTACGTAATAATTCTACAAAGCTTCTTTCACAATTTACAATAAATAAATAAATAAATAATCAAATTACCACAAACATAAGCAAATATAAACTAACAATAAAAATTGCAAAACAAAACACAACATGAAAAGAAAATTTCCATATCAATTGAAATTGCAAAACTCTCGCATCCCAAAATTCACACACCAATACCGATTCAATAAAGAACAAAGTTCCTCCATATCCTGGAAAGAAATCTAAGAAATGGAGCAAGACCCATTAATCCTTACCACTAAACCACGCCGAGGACAATCTCCAGCTTCCATAAAGAAAATCCACAAACAAATTTCAAAATTAACAATGCCACCGAGAGAACAAACACAACCCAGAAACAAACGGATCACAATTCAATCAATTCCCAAGCAAAAGAATCAAACAATTCAGCAAAATCAAACAAAGAAACCCTAAGATGAGGAAAACCAAACAAAGAGAAAAATGGGAATTGATTGAATTGTGAGATTGTGGAAAGGAAAGAGAAAGGAAGGGGTAAAATAAGGCAGAGGCAATGACAGATGGGAAGAGACCGAGATTAGGCCAAAACAGGCCTTTAGATCGGAGCCGAAATTACAGGATTAGGCATAACAGAAAAGAAATTGGATCGCGGAGAAAACTGAAAATTGAAGAAAGGAAAAAAGAAAAAGAAAAAGAAAAAGAAAAATATAATACCTCTTTGGCTTTCTCTCTCTCACTCTCTATTTGTCCTTCTCTCCTCTTCTCTTCTCTCTCGCTTTATCTCTCCACAACCAGCCAGGTGCTGAGTCTTGTGGTCTTCTCTATATACGGTAGAGGTTTCGTTTTGCTTTTGCTTTTGTGGGGAGGTTGAGACAGAGAGGCAACGCGGGGAGAGACCTTTACCCTTTTTCTCCCTGCCTGCAAAGTGATTTACAAGAAATTGCACAATACAAATAGAATAGCTCTCTCTCTCTCTCATTTTTTTTTTATTATTTTATTATATATATATATATATATATAAAGGGTAAAGGGAAATGCTAATCGCTCTTATCGTATTTTCTCTCCGATAGTGCGTGGATATTATTTTTTAAAAATTCAGTAAAAAAATAAATATTACTTTTTTTTTTGGTTTTTTTCAAAAAAAAAAAATAATATCCACGTAGGATTATGAGGATATTAGGAGAGCGTGTTAACATTCCCTCTTTTTAAATTATCATTTCTTTCTTTTTGTATATATTTTCTCGAGGAAGAATGCTATTGTTCTTCTTGATGTTTTCTACTTTTCTTAGTGTTTTCTTTATCTTATGAGAATATTATTTTTTAAAAAAGAAAAAGAAAAAAAAAATCCTTCATATTTTTATTTATAGAAATGATTTACATCAATATTTTATTTATATTTTTTTATCTCATCGTACAAATTCAATAGATCAATCATTAGATTTATAGACTCTACACAAATTTAATAATAGATTCATCAATTCAATATAGGAATGGTTAAAATACGATTAAAAATGAATGAATTTTATCATTTCTTCAACAAAAAGTATAGCATTTATCTGTTTTCTCATCCAAAATCAGTCAATTTTTCTTACCCAATTCGGTCTTTAAGTTGAATGAAAAATAAATAAATAGAAATGACTCATTAATTACCGTTTTATGTCAAAAAATTCTTAAACGTAAAAATATATATAAAACGTAGGCAGGCATACTCCAATATTCCTTATATTTGCTTTTAACATAAAAGAATATATATATATATATATTCGAAAATTTAAAATTTACTCCATGAGTCAATTAAAATGACAATAAAATTTTTACTGTCAACATTTTTTAACAGCCATTAGGGTCACTCAAAACACATTGTTTTATCTGATTAAAATATTAATTTAATTTAAAAAATTAAATCTAAAATTTAAAAAAAAAAAATGGAAAGGTGGCCAAGGGTGGTAGGGTGGCTTACGGGTCGCAAGCCACCCCAAACCAACCATCGGATAGCTCGAGCTTATTATCATTCAATTGATCCAGATAATAAATTTAACAAACAAAAAAAAAATCAAATAATTTTAAATTTTGAAGAGTTGATTTAGAGACTTATTATAAACTTTTTTTTTTTTAAAAAAAAATCTAAACAGATGTAAATAATTTAGTCATTTCATATATATGTACTTTTTAATTTGTTTTGACCTATTGTAAATGTTTTTGTTGGCAGAAAAGAATGGTGGGCCTGAAGAAGGTGAAGGAAGTGGTGTTATGTGTCTGGAATATGCTGATTTGGAATAAAGTAATTGATTTGACGGTGCTTTTTCCTATTTGGGATCGTTTGCACTGCTGGCCTTTTACTTTTTCCGTTGTTATTATTATTATTATTTTTTTTTAAAAAAAAATATACTCATTAGTTTTGGTTGGTTAAGGCATCTATCTTAGTTCTTTTTGGTAGTGGTTGGAGATATTTATCATTTCATTCTTTCTAATTCATATTTTAAATTCTCTCCCTCCTTTATTATCCGTACATAAAATAATCACTTTCAGCTCCTCAAATCCATTAAATTCTAAAACTAACTGTTTTTTCTCTTGGGAGAATCAGAAGCATATCAACTACTTGGTTTGCTTTGTTTCTATTTGTTGTACTTAAAAAATAAAAAAATAGGAGAAAATACACTTTACCTTTTGAATGATCCGTCCATTTGTATTTACAGTACTTTTAATCTTAATGTTTAAAAATTGACATTTTACTTTTCAACATGTCTGACATTGACATTTGACCCTCATGAAGTACACTTTACCTCATGAAGTATTTTGAGTTAATACTTTACTTCCGAAGTAATTAAGTTTTGAGGGGATAAAATATCAACTCAAGGGGTAAAGTGTAGTTCATGGGGATCAAGTGTCAATATCAGATACTTGAGGGATAACGAGTCACTTTTTAAAAATTAAAATTAAAAGTGCAAATGAGTTGATAGTTTAAACGGTAAAGTATATTTTACCCTAAAAAATTAAAAAAAAAAACGATTAAAAAGTTTTTTTAACACCCTACAAGATAACGTGTTAATAAGAAGTTGTCAAAAAAGTTGTAAAAAAAATTATAAATCTAACATTTTCCCAAATTATAATTAACATCACAGCAACTTTTTTTTTTTTTTTTTTTTTGAAAAAAATATAAAATCAATTACTCACAAGTAACTCCACGTGATATCAAAATAAATTCAGAAACTTCTACAGTCAAATTCCACCAACTAATTTAACAAATTTTGTTAATAACATTTACTTAAATGAGACACGTGTTACAATTTTATTGGTTCTAACATTTCACGATCAAAAATTTTATTGGTTCCAACGCTATATTTGGTTGTGAAGACAATTGTGTTTTTGGCATACTTCAAGGATCTCAGAGTTTATTTTGAAAGCATAGGAAGCTAATTGCAAATAAGATAAACCACTAATTTTGTATTTTTCCCCCTTTCTTTTAAACAAAAATTGATCAAGAGTTGATAAACAATGTCATATCAGCAAAGTGAGATAAAAATGTCATATCATAACATTTTCATTTTCATATTACATAAAGGCAAGCAAAAAAAAAAAAAAATCACTATTTATTCCAAAAATTAAATGAAAGCAAATTTTAGTAAACTAAACAAAGTGGTACTTTCTGAAGAATAGTTCCCAAATGCAGTTGAACTTCCATTCCTAACAATCAATCATCAAATTGTTCGGAATAAAACGAAAATCAAATAATAGTACAAATTCACAATGAAGTAAAACGACAATAAAACAAAAGGCTGCCTAGGGTCTGTCGCTGAAGCTTGTACATACCAATAAACCAGACAAAAACCGTAACAGAATACCAAAAATTCTTTGCACTTTTGTACAATCCACAAGAAATCACATGGCCATGATTCTGATCGTTTGATTGTGTAGGCACCATACAAAATAGCTCCTCAAGCAGACACAGCTGTTTTTTCAGCCGGATTCTTAACTGGGGGCCTTTCCTTGAAACCTAACATCTTATTTAATGCACCAATGTAGGCCTTGACACTGGAAACAACAATATCCATTCCAGCCCCATTTCCACTGGCACCATAAAAAAAAAAAAAAATAGACAGATTTATGTGCTGTGAATCTGGGGTTTAAAGAACACTAAATGCAATCTAAAGAGAAAAAACATTATTTAAGTGCCATACCTAAATGTCCGTTGTACCGTTTCTCCGGTATAGGCATTGGTAGCTGTGTGATTGTTTTCCCCACGAATTAAAACACGAGTGGTAGCAATTGCATCAATGCCTTCTGTGACTGCATTCATGGAGTATTCAAGAAGGGTTGCCGGTTCCTGCATACAAAGGTAAAGAAGAATCCTTAAATACATAAATCATGCTAGATAATTGTAGAACAAGCTTAAGCTAAGATAACGTTTACAATATGGAAAACAAATCAAGATTTGAGAATATTTTTCTCAAAATGATTTCTATTTGAAGTTATCTTCACTGGCCAATCCCATGAATGCCACAAGATTTAACAATCAACAAGTTGAATACCATGACCATGATATATTTCAGCTTCTTCAGGAAAAAGAGCATCTTTGTAATCTTAGATCATAATGATTTCCCACCTCCACAATACAGGCTAAACAGATCATAATGATTTGTCCAGGAATACTCGCACACAACTTTCAATGTCTAAAATAAACTTTTGGTGAAGTACAACACTATTGACTTTGATCTCAAACCTTCACAATGAGATCAACGGCCTTATAAGCTGAATCTACTGGTCCTGATCCAACTGAACAAGCAACATGCTCTCTTCCATCAGCATCAAGGAGTTTAACAGTAGCCGTAGAAAGACCAAGAGTTCCACAAGTAACCTGCGTATTAGGTTCACATCAATTGGAGACAACTCCATTGAAACAAACTAAATTGGACAATGAACAGAAAACTTGAAAGCAAATTCCAAATTTACCTGCAGATCATGAAGTTTCCACACAATTTCTGGCTGAAAAACTTCATCAGATACCAGTGCTCTTAGGTCAGCATCAGTAACTCTCTGGGACATTGGCAAACTATACATAAGAACGAGGTAAAGACAACTTATAAGGAATAAAAAACAAGGATGCGTGCATGAACAACAGGAATGCTTACTAACATGTCTAAACAGGTCACAAATCATATATATAATAATGAGATATAGCCACTTCATAAGAAACAAAAAACAAGGATTTGCAAGCATGCACGCAGGAATACATGTCAACATATCTAAACATGCATATTACAAAAAAACAAGGATTTGCTCCTACTCACCTTTTTCTGATCAGCTACTGCTTTGAAACGCCAAAATATATTCTCAACCTGCTCATTGCCAATCTCATACCCAAGCTGAAACAACATGCAAACGAAGTGTCAATGCTTAATAGCAAAGAAAAAGGTAATATAATAAACTAAGCACAATGGTCCAAACAGCAGAGTACCTCTTCAAGTCGCTTTTTCAACGCGTGGCGTCCACTGTGTCATTACATTGAATGAAAAAGAGGGAAAAAAAAGAAAGAAGTGAAATGAAAAGAGTTCAGATTATGAGAAAAAGAATTTCTCAACAACATTTGCTCTCATGTAAACAGCCATAAGTACAACTGTAGCATCCTACATTATGAAAGAACAGAGAAAAGAAGAATGAAATATTAAGACTTGATGTCTATTTCTGAGATAAGTGGTTGATCCTAGGAATTATTTGTTTATAGTTTAGAAAGGGTGGATCAATTAGCCCAAAAGCAGAATAGCTAGCTCTGAAACAAATTTGCCAGCTAAAAGATGATGATGCAACAGTCACAGTGTGAATAGCATTTGTGGACAGTAACCATAATCAGTATTTTCTGTTTGTTAATCTTATTAGGGTTAAATGGTTTAGGGTTTTGAAGATTCAGATTTCAGGAAAGAATAGGTCTAAATTTCTAGAGTTCACTAGAAAATTATTAAGAATTTCATAAGGAAAACAAAGGCAAACCTAAACATCAACCCTATGCACTGGTGGAGCTAGGGTTTATACCTTAAGGGGCCAAACTAATATATAGAAAGCTGATAAACAAAGAAACAAACAACCAAGAAATAGGTACACACTGAAAATTCCCTATAGTTTCGGGATAGGGAAAATTCCAAGATATTATCAACTCTCCTTTATGGAAACTTCTAAGCCAATGCCTAAGCTGGGGCCAACGCCTAAGCCAAGGTCAGCTCAAGGCCCATGCATGCAAAGTCCAGCTCAAGGCCCAATTGCGAGGTTGAAGGCTCCTAACACAAAAAGGTAAGGCGTCGATGGACTTAGAGGGTTCTCGGCCCAAATTTACCTTTAAACCCAAACTACATTTGCTAGGTTCGCACCTAAAGAAGGGATCGGGTTTGGGCCGAAGAAGGCCATGGGTTTGGGTCATACCTGTGACCCGAGGGTGTCCACCTCATCTGGTGGCCCCACCACCGCTTCACATCTCCAGTTAGCCACTACGGCTACCATTCCTGGCGAGTATGTTCCTTCTAGCACCCTTGTTGGTCCATTTGTCGAGCTTCAACGTAGGCTGGAGGAGGGAGGAAGAACAAAGGCTAGATTCTTGTGGGGCAGAGTCGATGAGGAGTTAAAATTCCACCTAGTCTGTTGGTCTAAGATTTGTACCCCGATTTCCTCGGGCAATTTGGGGATTCAAAATTTGCTCTTGTTTAACCAAGCATTTTTGAGAAAGTGGTTATGGTGATATGCCAAGGAGATGAAGCCTTTGTAGAGATTGGTGGTGGAAGTTAAACTTGACAGATTGTGGAGCGGATGGTGCTCCAATGCAGCATATTGGTCCTATGGGGTCAGGATGTGGAAATACATTAGGAGGGGATGAGGGGAGTTCTCTAGATTTGTGAGGATTGAGGTGGGAATGGCGTGTGGTGTGGAGATCAAACCTCAAATGAAGGTTTCCTAGTGTTGTTTTCTACTGCTCGCCATAAGGAGGCCTCAATGGAAAATCATGTGCAGTTTTCCAACGACTCGTTACAGTGGAATGTCTCCTTCATCTTTTGTACTCTCTTTACTTATCAAAAAAAAAAAAAAAAAAAAATTCTTTTGTACTCTCTTGGGTTGAGCCAAGGTTGACGAGGATAGAATGTGTTGAATCCCTTCCAAAAGGTGAAGGTTCAAAGTCAGATAATTTTAACAGGCGAAGCCATTGGCTAGTAAGAGAGGCCAATTTGTAAGCCACCATAATATAGAAGTCTGGGGTAAGGTTCCCTTGTTAGGACAAGACGTATTTGGCGGGAAAGCAATTTTATTAAACCCGTGAGGCGACTATTATGTTCAAAACTATTATGTTCAAATCCATTTATGTTTGGATGGCTGCTCACAATAGTCCTCTATTTTCTAATTTTCTAGAGTTTCTGGATTTGTATTCTTCTTCTTCTCCCTAGTTGGGCATCACTTATGTATACTCCTAGTGTATTTGGGTTGCACCCTTCTGCATTTTCTAATAAAATTGAATTACTTATAAAAAAATCAACAATTTTATTAAACTTGTGAGGAGATGTCCCTCATAGTCTTGGGATGATAATGATAATTGGTGGGTAGAACATAGTTTTCTTCACTTTTTCTTAGTGGGAACTAAAAAAACTTGAAAGACATGAACTACGGCCAACACGAGAAAAGGAGTTTTGCATAATGACATGCACCATACCTAAGTTTTCCAAGGACAATACCAGCTTCGTTGGATCGTTCGAAACCAATATCTTCAGGAGCTATTATTTCATATGTGCCTTTGTGTTTAAGCATTCCATCCTACAAAACAAAAAGCTTTGTTGACATAAGTCCTCATACCATAACTTCAATAAGCTGCTTTAACTTATGGAAAAATAAAAACCATGTTGTACTTTGCATGATAAGTTTTTAACTTCAATAGCCTTAGAAAGACACTAAATAAGACATAGGAAATAATATTCGCTTGGAAGGCTGGTGGGTTCTATGTGAACCTATGATGCTTTATTTTCCTAATTGGAGATCTTACCTTTCGTAATCAAAAAGTCCTCTAAATAATTATAGAAGCTACCATAGTCAACGGTTTTTCCTTTTATTAGTCTAGCAATTGTCAAACAAAGAATAAACTAGGAGAAATATGGGCAAGCGGAAGAAAAAAAGTATCAATACAACCATAACGCCCCAAAATAATAAACCACTGTACATAACACTCCCCCCCAAACTCAAACACATAGGTCATTAGAGTAATGCTAGACACACTCCCAGTTCCTTACACCCATTTCCACACTCCCAGTTCATTAGAATGAATCTTTATTGGATTTTAATCCAATAAAAGCCCGGAGTGTGAAATGGGTGTGAGGAAGTGGGAACATGTGTCGCATTACTCATGTCACTAGTGCCAAGCTTGTTCCATAAATGATATACTAATTCTCGAAAGCTCTCTCGTCAGCAGGGCCACGCAGGAGTCGATAGCAAAGGTGCTTGTCCAGGAGAAGCAAACTGTCAACTTCTAATAGCAGCTGATTATATCTTATATAAAATAAAGCATGCACCTTTAGGAAATAAATACACTGTCAAGAATATAAAAGTGAAGAAATGTAACTGGCAAGGATGGAGACAATGATATAAAATGCAAAACCCAAGAAAACTTGAAACACTCTTTTTAGGAGGGAGAAAGCAAGATAGGAAGGCAGCTAACATATATACATATTATAAGATTTCGTTACTTCAGATGTTCTTGAAGAAACACCCTTTTCCTATCAAGAGCAAGCCATGACAGATTGCTTGCAAGCCACATCCTACTGCTGTTCAAAATGAGGTAAAAAAGGTAAGGAACAGCGATAGAGATAATAAGCTTATAACTACCTGATGGATACCACTTTCATGAGCAAATGCATTAGCACCAACAATAGCTTTGTGTGGCTGAACATGCATCCCAGTGTACTCTTCTACCTAAAAAGTTATGTTGTCAAGTATCAGAAGAGCATTCAACCAACTAGGAAAAATAGGTGTAATTATGCATTATGTGATTGAGAAATTACCATCTTGCTTGTCATATAGATGTGTCGTGGATTAATCCCAGTATAAAGACCTCCAAAGTTCTCCCCATGGCATTTTAAGGTCATTACAACCTACAAATTTTGTAAGCATGCTAAAGCAACTTAAACAACAAAACAGATCAATGGCAAAGAGAACAATTACACAATTTTTTTTTTTTTTTTGGATAAGTAATCATAGAACAATTACACAATATAAGAGGATATGAAGATAATTAGCTAGGAACAAATCCTTTACAAATGATAAATAACTTAAAAACTAAGTAGTTTTTTTGGTTTTATTGCTAAGTTACAGATGCACCCAATGGATTTTGAACCCAAGCTCTTACCTTCCAGACTAAGGGGGGAAGAAGTGCCATTTTAGTTAGAGCTCATAGGCTTTAAATTTAGGCATTACAATTTAAAAGGATGAATGATGCAAAAAAAAGAGAGGACATGGTTAAAAACCATCTCACTTTGCATAGTCTTAAATAACCCAGTTCTGTTTGCTAATGAAGAATGCAAGATGGCATAAATGGCAAACCAAACCAAAGTCCATTCCACACAATTGACAAAAATCTTAAAAGTGAGCGCCAAAAACCTAAAGGATTCAAAAATTGAGACTCTGCCTTGGGCTGGTTGAGAATTTTGAAGGATCATTCTACACAATCTACAAAGATCTTAAAAGTGAGTGCCAAAAACCTGAATGGATTCTAAAATTGAGACTCTACCTTGGGCTGGTAGAGAATTTTGCAGGATCAGATGGCAGATCCCTCACCTACAAGTAACAATTTGCAGATTCTAAAGTATATGCAAGAGTCAAATCCTTGCTGCCCCCATTACTTGCCTTGGTTGTCAACCAATAAATTCACATTTTCTATCTCCTGCACTGTTATCTGTTATTTTAATTTCATCGAATTATCTTGTCCAGGGCTACTTCTGACTACCAAGTCTCCAAATATCAAATATTTTGATTAGTTTAAAAGGGATATTTAAGAGCTTGAGCACTTCACATACTTATTACTCCAATCCTACTCCATAAGCGGCACACATGATAAATTGTGTTAACCGAAGGAATTTTCCATATGTTCTCTATAAGTATTCAAAATGTAATTAAAAAGCAAAAAGCGCAACCCAAACACACTTAAAGCATACAAGAAAAACACCTAGCTAGGAGTCCAAAGGCATCACAAAAGGCATGAAGGCACTATCTTCCACACAGTTGTACTCTGAGTGCTACCAAAAGTCCCCCTCCAACAAGCAAACAAGTCTACTACTAGACCAAGACAACTCAACACGACCGAATATAGCATTCCATAAGGCACAAGCAACCTTACAATAAAGAAAAAAGATGATCAACAGACTACATGCTTCTCTTACACATATAGCACCAATCGACCACAATAATATGCCGCTTTCTAAGGTTATCCATGGTAAGGATCTTCTTTAGGGGGTTGACCAAGCAAAGTAAGCCGCTCTCAAAGGAACCTTAATCCGCCAAATACTCTTTCAAGGAAAGGGAGTGCCATCATTCCAGAGCGAAAGATAGTCAATTTGGAGCTTTCCTATAATCACTTATGAATCTTAGGTTTACCTAATAAGTAAACAATGTAGGACTTAGCACCCATGAGTATCTTTATAAACCACTTATTCTATGTAGGCTACTCATTTTCTCAATATAGAACTGGGGTGTTACACTAACTGCCCAAGTTAGCAACTAGAGCTCACTGAGTCTAGGATTTCTTACTCTTTTTCTAGAATTCCTAGTGCAGGTCAGCCATGCAGTTTTTGAGACTAATGGAATGTCTTGCAAGGAAGGTGGTAAGAACCAACTCAAAGGGATTGAGAAAAGGATTTATAACGTTTAGGTAGATAGGGTAAAACTGAAAGAATATGATTTGGTTAGGAATCAGGTGAAGAAATCAAAAGTAAAAGAAATCCCCAGAGTTACTGAAACAAAGAGTGAGTGAGAAGTACTTGAAGAGCAAAACTAAAAGAAATTGATTTGGTTATGTATCACATGAAGAAATCAAAAGTAAACGAAATGCTCAGAGTTGCTGAAACATAGAGTCGGAGAAGTCCTTGAAGAGCAAGAGAGAGAGAGAGAGAGAGAGAGAGAGAGAGAGAGAAGCAAGGATGTGTGGAAATTGAGATCAGAACGAGATGCATTTGAATTTTGATTTCATTTGATGACAATGATTTAATGTAAGTGAATATATACTTGGAGGCCTAACAAGTGTTCTGACTACTGAGGCCTTATACTGTTGTAAGAAGTAAACACTCACCTCCTCTAGTGAAGCATTTCCAGCTCTTTCACCAATGCCATTGATTGTCACTTCCAGCTGCCTCGCACCTGCACATGCACCCTGAACTTGATGAAATGAGACATGAGTGCAATTTGATCATCTTGCCCTGAATAAATAGAGCAAAAGAAAGCAATGGGTTTACCGCTACAGTGTTAGCAGTAGAAAGTCCAAGATCATTTTGGCAGTGAGTTGATATAATAACATTTTCAATTCCATGGGTATTGGATTTTATGTCAGCAATCAATTTCCCAAATTCATTGGGAACAGTAATACCCACAGTATCGGGAATGTTTAGAGTTGTGGCTCCAGCCCTGATAACTTCTCCCAATATTTCATACAGAAACTCCCTGTCAGATCTGGTAGATTCAAAGAAACAAATAACCATTACACTTTATTTCATTACACTTTATTCTAAAATGAAAAATGGCAAGTGACCAACAATAGAGACGCATCATCATCTACAACAGGATTTTTCATTAGTTTTTTTCCCACTTTTTTTGGTAGGCAAGAAGTTTATAATTTTAGCAAGATTGGAAAGACCAGTCATTCTTTTCCGTACTATGTGAAACAGTCATATCAGCACAGTAATGGAAACATGGCAATAACTGCATAAGCATTCTCAATAAAATAAAGAGGCTCCCATGTATGAATGAAAAGCATTAACAATAAACTTACATAAGGAGAAGGTGTCCCAAACAAAAACGAGCTAAGCTTTCTCAGAGTTACTGAATGAGTTAAAATCGCTGAGGATCATCTCAAGGAAAATGATTCAGCAGCATGATCCTTTTACATGACAACCCAAATTCCTAATTGAAAATCATATGCACTTGAACAATTTGGTTCCACAATCTAATAATGAACTACCTTTGCCCTTGAATTGTATGACAATGAGTACAGAGCACATTAAGAACTGACCAAAGGGTGATCAATTACAAGTTAAAATAAAGATTAACATTTGAACACGAATGTTTATTTCACAACTCCAGAAAAAGAACTTAGCCAATGGCACAACAATGAAGACCAATTCAAACACCAAACCAAAAATTCTTCTAACTTCTTAGCGGTCTTAGTGATTAAAAAAAAAACAGAAGTGTTAAAGCTTTTTCATAGAATTAGTGAAGAATAAAAACAGGCGAACCTCCCAGCATCCTCGGGGCTAAACTCGACATCGTCGCAGCCCAAACTCCGGGCGAACCTAACCATACGACTGGCAATATCAATCACCTCCTCCTTGGTCTTCCTCAACTTGTATTCCATGTGAATGGGACTGGTGGCAATGAAGGTATGGATCCTGGGCCGCTTGGCGTACTTCACGGCATCCCACGCCGCCCGAATATCCTTCTCATTGCACCGGGAGAGGCCGCAGATGACGGGGACGTACCCGTCCTTATCGACGGCGTTACCGACTTCCTTGGCGATGGTTTTGACGGCCTCGAAGTCGTCCTTGGAGGAGGCGGGGAAGCCGGCTTCAATAATGTCGACGCCGAGCTTGGCGAGCTGCCGGGCAATGTCGACCTTCTCCTTGGACGTCATGGAGGCGCCCGGGGACTGCTCGCCGTCGCGGAGAGTGGTGTCGAAAATGCGGACGTAGTTGGGGTCCGAGATGCGATTGGGGACGTAATCTGGGCGGTTCCTGGTCGCCAACTTTGTTGTTGTTGACGACGGCGGTGGGGCATGTTGGTGGGAACAGGAGACGGCGGTTTTTCTGGGGCAGGCGTGGGGGAGAGGTGGGAGTGAGGGTTTTGGGGAGACGTGGTGAGGAATTCTGGTGTAGATGTTAGTATTGGCTGCGGAAATGGAGGCTGTGGGTGTGGAGGAGAATTTGGGAGCTGTGAAAATGGCAGCCATGGCGGAGGAGGGGCGGGGAAAAAATATGTTTTAAGCCCTAAAAAAGAGAGACTGCATGTGTTCGGGTATTTATGGCGGCGCTGTATTAGTCAAGGGATAGCTGGATTTTGGAGGAAGCTGGATTTTGTCCTCTCTTTTTTTGTGTGTGTGTTAGAATCTCTCAATTCCACGTATGCGAGTGGAAGATTGTGTAGATTCAGATAGGAATGGGAAAGAAAAAGTAGTAGAATTATACATATGATTGGAGGAAATAAAGAATATTCGGACATTTTCCATTGTCATCAAAGGATTATGATCTCAATCCATTAGGAAAAAAGTGTAAAAACTATTGAAATAACAATGCCTGTCTTTTCAGTAAAAAGAAAACAAACTTTACGGTTTGTGAAGAGAGAGGAAGATTAAAATTTGTGAAAACAAAAAGAGAGGGAGAGGGAAGAGGCAGCCGGCCACCCCTCAACGGGGTAGTCATTGCAATGAATGACTTTGCACAAATAAGGGTGGCCTTCCATTTTTTGTTAGGGGTCTTGCACGAACAACATGGGAGTTATTGTCCTCTTTAAAGAGTGAAGACTGAGAAGAGAAGTGACTTCACAACCTTTCTATGAGAAAATGATTTCTCCATTTCAAATTTTTCTTAATTTTCTCAATTTAGTGTATTTTAAAAAGTAGTGTTGTTCAAAAACTTTAATAATGGTAGTGCATTAAATACACTATCCTTCAAAATATACTAAATAAAGGAAATAGATGAAATTTGAAATGGAGATGATCATTTTCCTTTTCTATGGGAGTGGCTTATCTCTCCTTGGTCCCTCTCCCTCATTTTATTATTATTATTATTAATCAAATAAAAAAAATATTTTTTAACATGTAATATGGTAAAATTGCTTATGCTGCATTAACTTTATTAAGAGTAATATTATAAGTCTTTTTAGAATCCTCTTAAAGTCATCCAAAATGTGATGAAACTTTTAAAATCACCAATAAATCAAAAGTCAATAAATCACATCTTAAATTCAACGATAATTTTAAAAGTCACATCACATTTAAGATGACTCTAAGAAGACTTATATCACTACTCCTCTATTAATATTGGCGTTGATATCACATAAATAGTTTTAAATGGAATGAGCGACTTAAGGGGTTAAAAGCCATATTTAAATGTCAGGTAATAATTAATTTAATTTTAAATAGCACGAAAACTCATGTGGCATTTGGATAAACGTAATTTTTTAGGATTCCTAAAAGATTACCTTATTTGTTTGGACTTACCTGGAGGTAATTCACATTCCAATATAAATGTGGACTCCCTTCTAGAGAGGAGGAAATCCACATTCCCTTGACTTGGAAATGTGATTTTTTTTTTTTTTTAATAAAAAAAACGAGAATGCACATCCCGACTTTCAATTTGATTATTGAAAAACTCTTACAAATATTGAAAGAATGTAATAGATAAAAAAAAAAAAACAAAAAAACAAAAAGACAATGAGACAATACATTTTGATTATCGGATTCCTAGGAATATGAGATTTTTATGTTTGGTTTACTCTTAGGCATCCTATAGCAAATTGTAAGGAAGATTTGGACAAAACGTACACAAGAATATTTTGAAAAGAATACATAATTCTTATAGGATGACTAAGAATAAACCAAACATAAAAAATCCCATATTCTTAGGAATCCGATAATCATTCCCAAACATGGGGATATTCACATTCCTGAAAATCTAGATTCCTAAACATCACACTCCTGAAATGTATATGCCAGAAAGAATATTAGATTTCAGGATCCAAACGCCACAATGAATGTGTTGGGGATTCTCTTTGGAATAATATCTCCAATCAATATACTCTTATGTTGTGTTGTTTCAAACAGCAGAAAATGTAGAAAATATGCAATTATCAATGCAGTGAAGCTCATTACAACCCAAAACTTCATCTTTCATATGTGGGTTAAACATGAATCACCATTAGATCGGTTATATATTAGACTAGCCCATTCAAGTGTGCCTTACATCATTCCATCACAAAATACCGGGGCCTCCTCACGGCTCACAGCCATTTGAATTGAAATTGCAAACTAAAGAAACTAATTTGCTCATGTTTTTAGTCAACTCCATGCTCATGAGCAAACCAAGCAAGGACGGAGGACATATGAAAATATCTGTGTCATCCTCAACAAAAACTTCCATAGTAAACAAATCCAGAAAAATATATATTTGGCTTCAAGAGTGCGGTCTGGTTTTTAGCATTACTCCTCTTAATAATACAATTATATACAAATGTGGCGCTAGAAAGAAGCATTTCAATTACATTATTGGGCTTATTCTTCCTATATGGGCAGAAAAGAGCTATGTAACTACATATTACACGGCAAAGTCACAAGATTAAATCCAACATAAGATGCTAAAAATTTAGCCCCCTTTTTAGTAGGTAATATCTACAATCTTCTATATTGAAAGTAAACTCAAGTTTTTCAGTTAATAGTTTAGGAGAACAGGCAATGAAGCTGGCAACTCAAATGCAAAAAAAAAAAAAAAACTCAAACCGTTGCAGGGGGGGGTATACCTTAAGACCTTATTTGTCATTGTTGCCGCCACCATATTGTGTAGAATTACCATTCCAGAAGGAATTTCTGTCATTGAACCGGCCATCATCTTCATCATGTTTTAGAGTATGAATATTGCTCCCAAAACGGGATGTCGTTGGTTGCCTCTTCTTGCCGTCATCTCTTCCAGTTGCAGAGGTGCTTTGGTTTGAAGAGTGGTGGGACTGGGGCCTCTCTCTTCCAGTCATGTTATTCTGAAGTGTAGGATTTGGACCTAAAATAGCAAAAAGCCAATCAAGTAAGTAGAGTACGCTATTCTGATAGTAGGTTAAGGCATATGGTAGGAGAACAGACCAGGTGGATGCATATGCCACCAACGCATATTGCACAACAATTTTCCTCCAATGTCTTGACTAAACAGAATAGAAAGTATTTCCCCACACACAAACCAAGGAAAAAAAAAAACCACGAACAAAAAAGATTTTACACCTCTGTCGAAAAGCAAAAACTGCTATTTTTACTGGAAAGAAATCCTCCTCAAGAAAGTTTCTATTCCAATAAAGACTTCGAAGGACTCAGGGAACACACTTCAATACAAGGAATTTAAAAGGTTCCAAACAATAAAGAAACACAATTTATTAATTACTGCAAAAATGCAACACCAACCAGCCATATAGCAAACAAACTCTTCTCACTGACGAAATACATCATCATTCATAAACAAGCTTTAAATTAAATTAACTCCCTATGAGAAAAGAAGGGGGTAAGCAGAGAGAGAAAGGACGGGAAATGGCCCCAGACATCAGAATGCAGAAGGTTTCTTCTTCGTTCTGCTCATCCAGCAGCAGAATGAAGAAGATAATACATAACTAGTAGATGCAGGAAGCTAGTTCATTCCATGTGGTCAAATACCTACCAACCAATAGGAAGGGCACCAAATTATTACAAGTCATCCAACCTGAGACCGTTCACTGTCCCCCTTCTCCAACCAAAAAAAAAAAAAATCTCTCAACCAACAAAAAGAAAAAGAAACAACAGAAGAGGAGAGTATCCAACCCCTAGGCAACTACAGCCGTCATAGCAGCAAAACAAACATATCTAACACATTAGGCATAAAGGAAATATGTCATTTTCAGAGATTTTTATACAAACTGTTAGGAATATAGGCTGTATGTGCACACACACACCTCATCTATATTTCATTCATAAATTTTTGTTAAATAGTGGTCTCCATATAAAATGGGGATTTGTACCAGTATGTTTGATAAATAACTAATTAGTTCATACTGGCTGCTATAGTTCATTCCATCACCTCCTCATCAACATTTCACTCAAATTTTTTTGTTAAACGGTGGGCCATTGTTTGTCAGGAATGTATTTTTAATCAAAATTAAACAAGCAATTGTGGAAATAGCAGTTACTTGTTTGTGGCTTAAACTAACATACAATAAATAACTTCCTTGACCCAGATCCTAGACCTAATCGCATAAAATTGGTACAGTTAGGTAAGGAAACTCACCATATTGCCATATGCCATTTTGAGATTCCTGTTCAGAGCTTGATGAGCTGGCACCACCACCCAGATAAGAGAAAGGATTCATGTAAGATAAAATCCTCCTCGCGTATGCAAAATATCCCCCATTAGTTCCATCTGAAGAATCAACGTTAGTATCTGTTTGATCAGAGGAGGAAGATGCTCCTCTGTAATTACCTGCACCTCTCTGATGTGGAACCACTATCAGTGCTTGTCTATTAAGCAGGCCCAACTCTGACAATGATTTGCTCAAATCTGTAGCAAATGGAATATATCAATCATTTACATACAAATTGTGGTGTGTTTCTGTCAACATACATGTTAAAAACAATAGAACAGAAAGATCATTCCTGATGCTGTCTTGTGAGTAAACAGCATCAATAACCAAGGCAACATCTCAGGCTCTGTTTGGTAACAGCCTTGACCCAGACACTGTGCAGTGACTGGGTCAAGGCTCGATTTTTGGTGAATTTTAACCCCTAATTTTGCCCATTTTGCCCCTCTCTCTTCCAAAGTTGAACCAGAACATTTTTTTGTGACTTTCCCCCGCTGAACAGAAGAAACACGCCAGCTTCTCCCCCACAGTGCCCCCTCACACGCGTCGCAGCTGCCCAAGACCTCAAGAGGAACCTTCCACCAAACTACCCTCCTCTTGTCTCCCTCACCGCCCGATTTCGTATCTGATTTCACTATTGCATCCGCACCTGCTTTATTCTCAATCGAGCCATTTCCACCGTCCAAATCACTCGAAATCTCTGACCCGTCTCGTTGCTTCTCATAATTATCCCCGAATTCCATCGAAACCAAAGCGTCCCCGCCAGAATCGGACCAGTACTTGCTTGAATCCTTGTCTTTCACATCGAACTCCCTAAATTTACTCTCATTGGGGCCCAATTTACCCCAATTTTCATTCCCAGATTTCATTTCTTCAATTCCTTCAAAACCCACTTGGCTTTTCACAGTTTCTGAAAGACCCAGATCGTGTTTAGAATCGAATTCACCCAATTTACGCTCATCCGAACGATCGCTGCTCGAATCGGACCAGAACTCGCCCGAGTTCTTCCTAACGTACCGAGTCTCGGACCCCGGATCGACCCAACTCGGATTCTCCGACTGAACCGAGTCTCCCTCCTCGCTCACATCACCCTCTGCCGCAGTCTTGGCAATCCTCTCCCGATTCTCGAGCGAGAAGTGATCGGACCTGATCATGCCCTCCGAGTCACTCTCGATTCCCTCAAAATTCCTCGGAGTTCCCTCCTTCTCGGACGACTCAACCAGGGCGGCACCCACCGAATTAACCAGGCCAGCATCGTCCGAGTTGTGGAGCAGCTCCCAGTCTAGAAACTCACCAGCCTCTCCTTCCATCTCGTATGTTTGTTTGTGGGGGGTGTTTAGAGGATCAAACTGAAAAAACAAAGAAAAAAGCAAACCCTATATAAGCCTTAACCCCCAAACAATACCCAACAACGACGCGTGCCCCCTCACACGCATCGCAGGGGGGGATGGGTGCTTCAGTCTTTCAGGAGAAGCCACGGAGAGGGGGAGCGTGCTGGAGGAGCTTCGAGTTTGTCTCTGTTTTCTGCTCTGTTTCCTTCACTACGCAGGACTTGGGTTGGAAATATGGGGTGAAACGACTTGACACAAGTTGCTCCTTCAGTTTTGCAAATATAAGGGGAAGAGACAATATAAGGGCATAAGTGTAACAACATATGGGCAAAAGGACAAAAACAGTAACTAGGCCTGGGTGAAGGCCGTTGCCAAACACCCCCTCATACTCCCACAAGGAATGTGGATTAAGCATAAATAGAAGTAATTTCATTTTGAAATGCTATCATGTATAAACACACACAGAAACATATCCTAGCTGAAGATTTCCCCACATGGGTCCTAGATTGTAGATAACACAAAAGGAAAAATATGCGGATCATGCTAACTGTAATTATTGAAAACATAGTATCTAATAAATAACAAGTAAAATAGTATTGAAGATGATAAAATCATGATCAAGTGTCCATTGATATGGGAGCCCACATTTCTTTTGGTAGAGGCAGGTAAGATCAGGCCTGGGCCGTGGGCGCCTGCCCCTGCAAGGGAGGAGGACGGGGTAGCCCCACTCCATTACCAGATCTGGGGTCTCAGATGATCACTCATTCCCTCTCTCTATTTTTTTTTCCCTCATGATCATTTTCATCATAACTATGTCATTTAATTTTATGCAGCATCACGTGACATTAGACGAAATTTGACAGGGACAAAGTTAACAGAACGGATAGAAGGGCCACATTGACCATGATGTGCAGGTTCAAGAATTAAAATGACCAAATCAAAGATACTAGGACCCAAATTGGCAGAAACTCTAAACTTGAAAGGACCAATATGCATTTTAGCCTTCTTTTCAAAGAAAAAGAAAAAAGAAAACAAACAATGTTCATACCTTGGTGACTGAATAATTTGCGGGGATAAGGAATGGCTAGATCGTAAGTGCCAAAGCCACTTGGTAGGTTTTCATCAACATAGTCTTTCACCATTCTCAAAGTGCTTGTCACAGAAAACTTCTCTTGTAGGCTAAAACCAGTGGGCAATCGTATATTTAAATGGACATCACTAGACATATTATCTCTTTTAGAACCATCCGATGCATAAGCCTGCATATGGTTTACAGCTTCAGCCTTTTCATCTTGCTCAGCTTCATTTACTTCAGTACCAGCCAATTGCTCACCTCCTCCAGTAGCACCTGAATGATGACCACTGATTTTTTCTGGAGCAGGACAACCATCTTCAACACTGGAAGAGTTATGATCAGCTCTAGATTTTTCTATGCCGGCCACTAAAGGATCAACTGATCCTTTATGTGCCTTAGTGGATGAGGTGGGCTGTTCATCCACAACACCCTTTAACTTGCCGGTGTTATATGATCTTGAAGATGCCTTCTCATTCATTTCAGTATCTTTCTCCTGTCCATGTAATGGAATGAAACAGTACGAGCATATCATGCAACAGTTAATGAATATAAAAGATCAACGAGGCAATGACTACCTATTATAGTTACCTCAACTTTGGATTCATGGCCTTTCTTTTCCTCGGTTACGTCAGAGGTTACTGCTGGCTTAGCCTCTTCATATTGGACATGCTCGTCAGTTGAAGGTGATGGAACAACTATACTTGAAGAAATTTGTTCATTAGATGAGGCAGCATTAGAACTAGAAGTAGATGCTCCAGAATTCCTTGAAGCAAGTGCCGCAGTCAGGAAAGTTGCAGTTGTTTCCTGCACTCCACAATATATATGACCTTGTCATGTTTCTAATAAAAAGAAACTAAGGAAGTTCCTAGGCTTGTAACTGCCCAATAATGGCATCTGGCCTCTCACGGGTGATTATTGCTAGAGTATCATATTTGGCACTAAGACAAAAAAGAATGAGATTGGTTTCATATGACTTGGGCTGTGTTTGGCAAAGGAGTGGGCTGGACTGGACCCAAAATTCCAAAAAATTATTTCTAAAAATCAACCCCAACATTCTTATTTTTTACATTACATCAATCACTTTTTATTACTATTCAAATAAAAAAATACTACAAAACAAAATTTTTCACTTTTTTATACAAAATATTCTTACTTTTTTCTCTCACATCAATTAAATCTGCTATAGTTTCGGCCCACTTCCTAAGTCCACTCCTTTGCCAAACATAGCCTTGGTCTGCTCCATGACATGTAAAATGGAAAGCATATATTCTAGTTGATTTGTCATTAGTGTGAAGTAAAAGTATATGTTATATTTTAGTTGGTCTTGAAAGGGGTATAGCAATCTTCTTATAAAAGGCAGTGATTCAAGGAGAGGGCATTGCATGACAAGGCACATCATTAGATGGAAAGTCAATCTCCTCATAAACTAAAGCAGACGCGACTGCATTGTAGACAACTAAGGTGTTTAAATCTTTTCCATTGCTTTTTCCACAACTTAGAACCCAGTCAAATGGAGATCTGCTCCTCAAACATGGCCACTCATCAACATTGTAGCCCAAGGATTGGGAGCAGTGGGACCATAACAGAAGAAAATGGGCATTTGCAAGTGCTGACTAATGATGATTAAAATGAACAACTATATACCTGGATATGCAGACTCAACCATGCCTTCTCTAAACTGGATGCTAGATCTTCAGCACTGACAAATCCGTCTGTAAAGTTATTCACAAAGGGAATAACCAAAAATTAACTACATGGTTATGTGTTGTCCTAGATGCTAGCCTGAAACAGAGTTTCCAATTTAAATATGAACAACATACCATTTTGCCAAACTTGTACACCATGAAATCCTATAGCTGTAATAGAAGGAACAGATTTCTGTGGGTCTGTAACAGCTTGAGTCAAGGATATGTGCTTGGTTTTATAAAAAAATGTTAGACTTATCAAAAAAAAAAAAAAAAAATGTTAGACAAAGCTTAAAAAGATATTTTACCAGGTAAAATAAAACAATGACAGCACTGGCATTAAGATGGCACATATTGCAATGCACACAAAAGAGAACTACTAACTCTTTGATGGAACAAACCAACCACTGAAAAGGGCCCCCCCCCCCCCCCCCCCCCCGCGGCCCAAAAAAGAGTAAGAATAATAATTTTATTGAAAGAAAAGGGCAAAACCCTCAACTTCTCCCTGTTCTTTCCTGTTTTTTGTGTTTTTGTTCTTTTTGCTTTTTGTGTCCTTTTGTATACTTCCTGTATGCTTGGGGCGTGTACGCTTTCTATAATGCTTTCTTGATATTACCTATAAAAAAAAGGGCAAAGCCCTCATACACAAAAAGTATAGAAGAGAGCCAATTCACCCTAAAGGCTCTAAAATCTAAAAAGTTAACTAGATCCACTAGATTCGATGAGGAGAAGTTAGGAACATATACAACAACCCAATCAAAAAGAGATCAAAAAGAGATCTCAAAAAAGAGGATTTTAAAGAAAGCACGTTGGACTCGCATTCCTCAAAGAAATGCCTATTTGTTTTCTCTCCAAATACTCCACATTAAGAAAGCAAGACTAACTTCCTAGATGGCCTCTTTGGGATGTTCCTACACTTGAATCTTCCAACAATGAAGCATCTCTACGATGTTGCTAGGCATAGCCCACGAAAACCCCAAATAAGTTGAGAACCAAGTGCTCTGGTGTACTCGCAGTAAATAAGAAGGTGATTTACAGTCTCCTTATTCTTTTTTCATAGGCAACACCTGTCTACAATAGAGAAAACTTGCCTTCTAAGATTATCAACGGTGAGGATTCTACCCTTTGTGGTCGTCTATAAGAAGAAAGCAATGCAGGGAGGGGCCTCAACCTTGGACCGAACACTGCTCTCCAGTCTGTAACATTTTATAATAGCTCCTCTCTTCGAAACCATGACTGTGAGCTGGGGTCCACAACATTATATCCACCTCCCCCAAATGGGTTTTTGAGAAGTATAATAGATTGAGAAAGGAGTCAAGAGATTCCAACTCCCAATCCTGGACTACCTTAATGAAACTCGAATTCCAATGGATAGAAGAGTTGGAGGGATCCAAATAGTCTGACACCAAGGCCTCTTTGTTACTGGCTATTGAATAAAAGTTATAGGAAAGAGTAATTTTGAGCCACTTATACACACCATGCGTCATGCCCAAAGCAAACGCGGCATCCGTCCCCAACCTTGAAGGAGACAAAATTAAAGAAAAACCCCAGCCGTTTCTAATATTCCTCCAAAGATACCGTAAGGCCCTCAAGCTTCCTTTGAACACCAATTCCCTCTTTGGACCCCATACTTCTCAACAATCATCTCTGTCCACAAAGATTTATCCTCTTCCACGAATTTCCATAACCATTTACTAAGAGAAGAGCTTTAAGGAACAACATGAGAGTTTTTACTCCCAACCTGTAGGGATTGGGGAGCAAATAGTCCTCCAATTCACCAGGTGAAACTTGGACTCCGTGCTTGGTCTATCCCAAAGAAAATCTCTTTGACGATGATCCAATCTCCTAGCAACGCCTGTTGGTAATGGGAAGAGGGATAAGAAGTACATAGGTAGACTGGGTAACATAGTCTTGATGAGCAAAAGGCACCCTCCCTTAGACAAGTAGATCTTCTTCCAAGTTCCAACTAGCCAACCTTTTTTTTCCATTTTCTCGACTATCCCATCCCAAATAGTCTTTGATTTAAAAGAAGCACCCGGAGGGAGACCCAAATATTTCAAGGGAAGAGAAGAAATGCTACAACTAAGAATATTGGCCAGCTCTTCCTTATGCGGTACCTCCCCTACTGCGACTAACTCAAATTTTCGAAGGTTGACCTTCAAACCTGAAATGGCCTCGAAACATAGGAGAATGTGACCCAAACTATGGATTTGATCACAACCTGCATCACACATAATAAGTGTATCATCTGTGAACAAAAGGTGGAATATTTCAAGGGGAAAAAAAAATTCTAGTTCAATCCAATTCCCCTAGACTAAATTCCTACTTTTGCCCCAAAAAGATGAGAACCATGAAGCTACTTAAACGTCATATAACTTAACACAATGAAATGATTGTTGTAATTAGAACATATTAATGAAATGCTTTTTTCTTTCTCTTTTCTTTGCAAGTAATAGAAATGATTTTGAAATTTTGGAAATGCTCATCTGCCACAAAAGATAAAATAAAACTTTCTGGAGACTTAAGAGTCAAAACCAAGAACAGTTTGTTTAACAGATAAAAGAAAGCAAGTGAATTCATGCAAACCATACCAATTTTAAAATTTGAGCTCAGCTAGTACTTTTGCAATACTAGTATTTGGTGACCATCTTACCTGAAAGAGCAAATATTTTAAATACTGCCTGCAGGTAAAGATGGACCAAAGTACACAAAATAATAATAATAATAAATAAATAAATAATCTAATTTCCAAGATAGATAATGTGTAAAGGTGCCATTTCTTGTTCATAACAACACTTAGAATAGAATTGTATGATGTATGGTGTTTCATCAAAGATATCATTCATATACTTGAAATACTTTGGACGTGGTTCCCACCTACTCCACGCGATGTGCCAATAGTCATGAAAATTTGAAAGACTGGATGCTCCACATCTCTAAGTGAATCTTATTTAACAGCAAATTGAACTGAAAGTCAGTCAAGATGCACGTCGTAGCAACGGATTGTGAGTACCCGGTTGTCTTAAAAATGAAATTGCACCTAGAATTCAACCAAAAAACCATGATAACATTCTTAAAAACTTGGGTTCTAAACATATATTATTCTGGTAGCTCAATGTCAGATTATCATGTTTAATGTCTTTTTTGAAGAATGGAAATAAGCTCAAAAGTGTAGCTTTCAAGGAAAGTAAGATTTGCCATCATCAAGCAGGATACATAATGCAGAAAAGTATGCAGCATCGGTGCTCCCTCCAGGAATATGCAGTAGAATACAATACTTTGATAGAGACTCTGCCACCTGAATGCAGCTTTTGAAAGTAAGAAACATAGATGGAGTGCATATGAAATGAATTAAAGGAAAACCCTGACCAACTAAAAATCAATAAGAAAAGGGAAGAAAGCGAACATTTGAATTAGTCCATGTGGATTCTTCCAAACGACAAGACTCTGCATCTTCACCTGAAAACATTAACCCACCAAATCAACTTAACCTCAATAAAGAGAAAAAGAGTTAAGTATCACCAGAGCACAACACTTCAAATGTACATACAACGAAAAGCTCCTGTACATAAAACAAAAAGCTCTTGCAATGAAGACTATTCAATGTATCACCAGAGCACAACACTTCAAATAAATTGAGTACCACCTATACCCACCTTACGCCCGCTGATAGGAAACTCCGTAAAAGTAAAAATATAGAAATCATATGAAAGAAGTGTTTACCTGAAATATAGACGACAAAGAGTTTCTTCTGCCTTTTGGCTTCTATAATTGCTTCAGTAATAGAACCTTTAAATGAAAGCAAGGAGAGAGACTGTTCCATCTGTTCGCATAAAGGAAAAATATTAAAGATACCAAAAATGTCCATAGGCTCTTGCTAGCTTCACATAACGCACAGATAGAAGTAGCAACCAGTTCAAAGGGCACATTACAAGGATGGAGTTTAAATCAATGCTAAATTCCCAAAGTTATTTAACATTAAAATCGTTAGGTAGTTGTAAAATGAGAAAAGAAACCAAACCTGTATTGCAACATTTGAAGAGAGAGAGAGACGCAAAGCTATAGGTTGGGAAACTCAATGCTTATGACTACGGACTAGAGAAAAGGTTATAGGACAAAGGAGACTTGTAACTAACCTAGGAAGAGAAACATTGACAGCTACCCAACTCATCTAAAAGGGAACCATCAAGTCAATGAACCACAGTAAAAATTAACAAAACAGCTCACTAGATAGAGACACCACGACAAATTCAAACATGCTCATTTTCCACCATGCTCAATCAAGAACATCTATATTTTCCAACTTAGTAAGATTAGTACTGAACCACTGAATTGTCCTCTGTAAGGCATACCCAAACAAGATTGAACCTAGCTTTAAGTTAAAGTGGCTCAAATGTCCACCCATATAAATTAACCAAAAGAAATATTTACTGTTCTTTTTTTCTTTTTGGTTTCTGACATGGCTGAACACATAAATTTAATTTTGTGCTCCCATTTAGTATATAACTTGCATGTTAGTTATAGAATTAGGTATGGGTACAAACAAATAAAGCCGACCCAAGCTTTGCACTGTTCAGGCTCACTTGGAATGAAATTGTGCAGAGCTCAAGCTTGAACTAACCCTCAAATTTCCAGCTTGAGCGCAACTTGGAAGGTGCTTGTCAAACTTGTGAGCCAGCTCTAGCTTGGCAAACAAACCTAATAACAAAACCCGAACCATCACTCAAGATAGCATCCTACTAAGAGTAGAGCATCCATGACTATCACAAAGAGAAGGGGTGAGAGAGGGTCCTTTTGGTGAAGGCCCCGAGTACTTCCGAAGAAGCCATATGGGCCACTGTTGATCAGGATAGAAAAGCAGGCCGTTGAAATACATGTAGAAATCCACCTCCTTCATTTAGAGCCAAACCCACTACGCCTCAATAGATAAGAGAGGAAGTCCCAGATGACGTGGTCATAAGCCTTCTTCAAGTCTAGTTTGCACAAAAAACCAGGAATACCTGATCTAATCCTGCTGTCCAAGCATTCGTTGGCTATAAGTACTGAGTCTACAATTTGTCTCCCCTCAATAAATGCATTCTGGCTGTTTGAAATAAGCACTCCCAACACTTGCTTCAATCTATTACCAAGAACTTTCGCCAAGATATTATAAACACTCCCTACCAGGGTGATACTGATATGTCTGAAAATATGAAAATCCATCTTTCATTTCTTATTTTTTTGATTGATGGCATCGGTAGCAGCTAGTTCCAACTGTAGTGACTGTAGGGGTGTTGTTTATGAATAATTCAGGGATTATTGATGATAGTGATGTGACTGTCTTAAAAGTTATGACAACATGAGTTGGTACCAATCATGGTATTAGTGGAACTGCAAGCAGCAACAATTTCATGGGAGCAATAGCAGCAGTGCTGTTGGTGACAACAATAGGATTAGTATAACTGTCTATCATGGTGGTGACATTGAGTCATTATCATTCTGGCCGTGGAGTCAACATTGACATCATTTAAGGTAGTGGTAGTAGCAATAACATTGATAGTGTAAGCGACATTTACTATAGTATTGCTCATTGCATATGTGACAAAAGGAACACAATTTACTTCTGAGGAAGAGTCTCACCTAAAAGATTTAATAAAATGATTAAAACTCTATGTGCATGTTCAGCATTTAGCATTCACAAGAAATTGTAGGTGATTGAATGGATTTTGAAATTTGTATCAACTAAGTGTCCAACTATCATGCATTATTGAATGCACTAAATAAATTTTTGATAAGTAAATGCACTAAATAAATTAAGTGCTTAAATTACAAACATTACAACTTTTGGTAACAAATTGGAAAATAAAATTAACCAATGCTTGCAAAGTTGTGCGTAACTAACTTTTACGTAAAGATGGAAGGAAAATAAAATTATTAAAACAGACAAGCGATGCTGCTACAATACGGGCCTTGAATGGAGCACAAAAGATATTTCAGATTCGTAAAAATTCAACCATCACAAACTTCAACTCAATATATATAGGTGCCTAAAGTAAAGCACATATAACCCCTCGTATCATAAAATTCAAAGTACATGATCATTTTTCCTTTCTTGTCTATGATTCGTACTCATTTTTCAGCCAGGGCAAAAGTTTAATTTTCCTTCAACTTCCGCCGCATTTTCCATCATTTTTCCAAAACTTTCAGTGACTTCATTAAAAAATATTGCCCACCAATTGGGGAGGATAATGCAACTCTCACCAATGAATCGAATTTAATCCAAAGATTCCAAAAAAAATATGCGTCTCTATGCAAATCCAATTTTAAATCACATATAATCAACTTGCAACTAATGGCAAAGAAAAATTAGAAATAACGAAAAATAGAAAACGACAAGACGTACCTATACAAACGGAAGTATTGGAAACAATAACCCCTAAACTATAAAGTATAAACCCCAAACTGTGTTTGGCCGCAGAGAAAATACAGGAGAAGGAAAGAAACTCCAATTTAAAACTTCCGAGCCAGACATGTATATATTAGGCTGAATTGAAGTAGGCTTTTCAATACTCGCTTCGAAGTTTCGTTTCCATTCTCTTTTTCTTTCCTTAGCTTTCTCAAGAGCCAAACATTGAATAGGGAAAAAGAAAACGAATAAAGCACTTTGTACCTTGAGACTTGAGTGTTGGCCTCGGAGAAGACTCTGCAATTACGCGTTACCAAATGGGTTAAAGCGAGGAGTGAGCGAGCGAGAGAGAGAGAGAGGTAATCGACCAAAGAAAGTAACCTGAACCGCTATGATCGTGCCACGTCATCAGTTCAAAAATGACACTTTTTTTTTTTTCTTTTTTTTTTTTAGTAAATGGAAGGAAGATTCGGAACTAAATTTTTATATTTATTTTGTATTAGTTAATGTAACGTGTTTTAAGTGAATTTTTATTTTATTCATTTTAAAAAATAATTAAATACACCCCATTAACCTATGTGCAATGAATTACATAACATTTATATTATGAAAGAATAAAAATTCGTGTTGTTGCTATTCATATATCATAAGTTACATCCATAGAAACATATAAAGTTGACATTTTTTTTTTCTATTAAAAAAGGTAGAAGAGGATAATCAGAGTGACTATTTTATTTGAGCGTGACCATAGTAGCACGTGTTTGTTAGGCATCACTCATGAAGAGTTTAAACAATAAAAACTGTAAGTACTCCCTCAAAACTAATCGAGTCATAACTTAACACCAGTCTCTCAAAAAGTACTCTAGCAACAACACCAAAGAAATGGACAAGGCAATAACCCCAAGCACTTTCTATTTTGAAATTCGACCTTGAGATCGAGCCCCCACTAATACAACCCAGAATCTAGATGTCACTAGACTACACCCTTGGTGGTATATAAATTTGACCTTTTATTAATGTTTTCATGTTGGAAATATCAAATATGTTGCTATGCTCATAGGGCCCTAACATGATACATTGAAACTTCCATACATCCTTACCATACCCAAGTTGCGTTGGGATAATCGACCACCACCCTTTAGCTCTTAATGTGGGTGATCAAACACTCTGATCATTAGCTCTTCTAGGTGACTAACCCACCTCCATAAGTTGTTTTAGACTTTTAGATAGTCTCATAGGTTAGTTGGTCAAAGAAGCGTAACTAGCTATGATTATTCTGACAACATATTATGGTAAGGAAAAACTCAATATTGAAGGAGAAAGGTAATTCATGAATAGAGAAGAGAAAACTCTACCAATCCAAAGAAAATAGAGACTAATTATGAGAATACTAGAATTCTTATTTAGCAAATCGGTTATCCTTTCTTTGTGTTTTTGACTTAAAATATTTTAGCCTTTGCTTTAATGATCAAATGAGTTGCAAGGCTAATAGATTTGTTGGACACCGACTCACTAATTGCAAGCGACTCACCATGCACATGCCTCAAAAAGTTTAAGCATTTCATATGGATTATATAATTTCATTCCTAACAATAAAAGAATTTACAATTTCTAATAAACTTGCATCCCAAAAAACCTCTTAAGAGAGTGGGAAGTGTGAGTTTTTATAGCATCACTCTTATTTATTATAAGAAGGACATCATCAAGACAAATCAACAAATATAAGAAAATCATATATTGTCCATATTAATCTTGCTCGCATACGAACTATTTTTAGAGACTATTTGCTTATTACACTTGTAGAAATAGCAACAACCGCCTTTTGATCATCGTTTTTAAAGAAATGCTAAAATCGTTCCCAAATAATGTATTAATCTTATCACCCTATGCCTCTATTTACTAAAATAATTTATCACATGAGATGATAACACATCATTTGAAAGCTAATTTTGATTTTTTTTTTTGGGGGGGAGGGAACCTAGCATTTCTCTTTGTTTAACTATGTATTATTGATTTATTTATTCCATATATTGTTATTTTAAATTAAATTAATTAATTACTAAATGCCTAAACACTATGGATGGATCCAATTAACGAGTCGATCTGATTGAGATAACTTTCTTGGCTCACTAATATAATATATCATTAATGGTAACTCAAACATACCGTGTTTAATTAATTAAAAAGCTTAAAGAAAAAGAACTACGAACAATAATAGTATTACATCTCAAAATCATCAAACATTAGTCCGCCAGTACTTGAAGCTTGCTGAGTTTTGGGATAATTGACCTGAATCTGCCTCTGCTATCCCAAAATAATGCTCCCATTGGAAGGACACGTCTGATTCAATGCTGTTGTTCATGAAAATTGCCGGTGGTGAGGGTAGCGGCAGGGTGGTGGAGTAGCTATTAAGCATACGAATGATTGAAGCCATGGTTGGTCTGTCAACTTCACTTTCTTGAACGCACAATAATCCTATGTGGAAGCATCTCATTATTTCAGTTTTCGGACCGGTCTTCAATGTGGGATCAACGAGATTGAAGTTGTCCCCTCCCTCCAGTTTTTTAACGTCTACAAGATAGTTTAAATGGGCACACACAATATTATGGAGAACACTATACTAGTTAATGTAAGGGTTTATTTGGATTTGCGATTTTAAAATTTGCGATTTAAGAATAGTGAATTTAAAATGCAATTTTTAAAAATATAGTTAAGTATTTAGTAAAATCATAGTTTAGCATTTAAAATAATGCATTTTAAAAAATACACCCCATTGCCTTGATTTGAAAATGCAAATTTTTCTACCCTTTCAAATCACAATTTTTTAAAAACGCATTCTTAAACGATACATTTATAATTTGGTTTCAAATTGTAACTTTGATATGCGAAATCACAGTATTAAACACACTCTAACACGTACTTACATAGGTTAGATGGTCCTCTTTATTTTTTCCGGTCCGGCAGCGACTATTTTTTTTGCCTAGTCACCATCTCTAGGATTAACACACCAAAACTAAAGACATCGGACTTTATTGAGAGTTTCCCATGCATTGCATATTCTGAGCCATATATCCACTACATATTCACAATCATATTAAAGAACAATTGTTAGGATTCTATTATTGTTTTTATGGTACAAAATAAATAAAATTTAGCTCTAGCTACAAGGATACTTACTAGGTCCCCATAATTCTACTCGCATTGCCTTGAGTTTGATCAAGTGTAAACAATCTTGTCATGCCAAAATTTGAAATTTTGGAGTTCATTTCTGCATCTAGCAAGATGTTATTAGCTCTAAGATCACGATGAATAATACGGAGTTGAGAATCTTCATAAAGGTAAAGAAGCCCTTGAGCAATGCCTTTTATGATTTTGTAGCGCCTCTCCCAATCCAAAAGTACGCGTTTGATTGGATCTATGCATTCAACCAAATTTGTGATCATATTGAAATAAAAAATGTCGAAGATCTATCCTTTTAACAACATGCAACCTTAAAATTGATAACTATGGAAGCAACATGAAAATTAAACTTAAATTTTTTTAATTTAGACCCCAAGTTATTATTAATCACATTGACAAAACTGATTAACTTTAAAGTCAAATACCATAGATGTCAAAACCAAAATCAAAACAAGCATAAAAGAAAATTTACACACAGATTTTGTAACGAAGTGGAAATATTTGAAGAACCTTTCAAAAGTAAAACTACTATGCGGGCTAGTCAACTCCAAATGCATCCACTATATAAGATTTATGTTACCGAATGATTTTACTTGCAAAACATTTATAATTCCCAAGACTCAATTTGTAAACACGACAAACGATCCACTCACATCACACTGAAGTAGTTCCATAAATTCTAGCCTTCTAGTGGGATCACATTTACGAACAAATTAACATTGTCCGCTACAACCTAAAACTCTAGTGGTTGAAGGTTTTTCTGTGTTTTGACTGATGAAAATCAAGACAAGAAAAAAAATTGTATAAGACCTAAAGATGTTTAGGAACTTCTTCAAGAGCAATGAAAAATAGGCTCTAGGTCTTGTGAAAGTCGTAGATCATGAGGCTATTGCATTCGAATGGGAGTAAGTCACATTTTCGAACAACTTATCGCATGCAGTGTTCAAAACGGTTCGAACATCATTGTGATCAAGCTAGGGCCTAGGATTTGACTTAACATCATTGTATTCGAACCTACTTCCTACGTGAGTGTAATTGAAGCATTCAATGACCGTTTTTGAGACATTGTAAATTCAGCATTGTTCAATCTTGGAACTCAATTCTTAAAATGCCATGATGATCTCATTCAAATGCCTTTCGAATGGGCTTGCGATAAAGGCATTCTGCCTTGAATTTTCTAAACCTTGTAAAATTGCCTCATTAGAATGCCATTCAATCGAGGTTGCAAACGGCCTCTTATGATCTTCACTTTTAACCAAGTTTTGAACTTCAATTTAAGAGCCAACTTAGACCTTAAACGTAGACTTACAACACAACAAGTTTGGACACTAAATTTGCCGACAAACATAAAACTTAACAAAAGTAAAAGTGCAAAACTACCAAAAATGAAGTGATCAAGGCTTGTATTTGTCACATATTCATAAATTAAAAGTCTTTCGTTTCCTTCCAAGCATAAGCCTAGGAGCCTCACTAAATTCCGGTGTTGAAGCTTGGCTATTAAGAGGACTTCATTCTTAAATTTTAGATCTCCTTGTCTAGAATCTCTCGACAATCTTTTCACAGCTATAACTTCTCCATTAGAAAGTATTCCCTAAAAATATATGTATTAGAATAAAACTTATTTAAGCCTTGGGCAATTCTAAGTTTTGTATTTAACATGTTTTTGGGATACTTGATATACTTAAAAAAAAAAAAAAAAATTAGAATTTCACGGACATTACCTTGTAAACAACACCAAATTCACCTTGTCCAAGCTTATTTGCATCAGAAAAGTTTTCGGTTGCAACTATAATGGTGTCAAAGTCAAATTGCAAGGATTCTGCACCTCTAATCTCATCCTCATCCACAGCTTTGTCTAGGAAGAAGTCAAAGGTTGTCCAAATTATAAGTGTATTAATTATTAAGAGAGGATCAACACGATATAAAATACATGCTAATTAGCTTGGAGAATTACAACTTTTTCTACAAAATTCCTTACAAATTAACATAGCAGTTCACATGATATATACTATCACATCAACCACGAACAAATTGCCCTCATGATATCGGCGAAATCTTATTCCTAGAAGTATCACCTCGACCCTAGTACTTGAGGAAACACATCTATATCACTATGGCAAATATTTTCTAATTTTGTTACTTCCTTTGTAATAAGCAACAATTCAAGTTCTAACTTTTTGGTAACAACTAGTACAATAAACGAATTTCTTTTCTTACTTTCTAGTTTCTCCCTTGGCTTCCTCAGTCTCAAATAGATGCAAATGGAGATGATTAGTACCACCAGAACCAGAACTATAATGATGGATGTTCGAGATTTGTTACTCTTCTTTCCTGCAAAACCCAGTAATTTATTCACCTTAATTAAAACATTTTGAACTTAACGAATTATGCAAGTAAAGTTATAAAACTGATTATAACTTTATTTAAATGTTGATTTTAATTGTCACGTTATCTCAGTTATATAGTAATCATATAACAGCCTATTAAATAGCTTTACTTTTTAATTATACGGACTCAGATACCTTTGGTATTGGTCGATGGCGGAGGAGATGCTGGTTGTGCTGTTGGTGGCAACGGTGGTGGCTCATCAGCTGAGGAGTCATAGAAGCGGTAGACATCAAACCTAAGATTGCAGCTGGGTCCATAAACTATCCCACCAAGCCTCCCTTCACAATAATAAGCAATATTTCCAATAGCCCCACGCAAGCAAGTGCTGCAATCTTGCTCAGACAAATCGGGCGTGCACTGCACAAGTGAATATATCGTTTGGAAGTTCCGCGCCACCGCTGTGTTTCCGACCACAAACTTCCGGAGAGAGCCGCCTGCTGCCGCTCGACCTCTGAGGCTATCCAACAAGGTCTTAAGATCCTGGTTGAATCAACCCGCATCGGCTGATACGTTTTCGCCCTTCAAATGGAACACAGGACCACTTTCCTTGGCGCCAAATATGTCGTGGTTTGAGTAGCGTAACATGCAATCATCGTACCATGCTATTGCTTCCTTCTTGTCGGGACAAAGCCGTGTAAGAAGAACTGTGGAGTCATTGAGACAGCTACGGCAAACATCTGGCTTGACATCTCCTCTACAAAGTGAAATTGCATATACTTTGTCGGGGTTATCCCCATAAGAGGAATTGTAGAAATTGTAGGCATTTTCAGCGTTGGAGAGAGAGGAGAGAAGGTTATTGAGGTTTGCCTTGTAGGTACTGTTGACGTCACTGCTGTAGGTATCTCCCTTATCTACACATAAATGGTGTAGGAGGACTGACGAGGCAATGGCTTGAGCAATATTCAGCAAGCAAATTGCAGACAGAAGTTGGAGTGCTCTTGAAGAAACCATTGCGATGTGTTTTCATAAAAACGGTAAGATTTAGGCCAAGAAAGCTTTAAGGGAGAAGGGTGACTGAAAAACTTTGTGTTGGTGGAACTCTACTGTTGAGCTAATTAAAAAAAATTCAACCATTGTTGCTTACATGCATTTTCTTGGTTAAGAAAAGCCATTCAATTTTATAAACGACCCCTTTGCGTCCCTATTAATTAAGAAGGGTTTATATGATATGACACTACTGTACGTGGAGCAAGAAATTCCTAAAATCTAAATTAACTTTATTGTCTCCAAAATGACGTGCGTGGTCCAATATTACTTAATGGTCACCTTGTATTATCTAGTGGAAAATGGGGGAAAATAGGGGTCTTATTAAAATGAAGATAGTAATAGATTAGTGATGCCCTTCTTTCTTTCTTTTTCTTTGTGTTGGAGAGAGAGATCGAGAGAGAGAAAGAGAGAGATTTTGATTTTTTTAGAATAATTAAAAAGAAATCAAACTTTTTATTTAAATTAATGTACGTATACTATATGTACATTCTCTTGTTCAGGCCAGAAAAAATAAAGGAAAAAATACATTTTCCCCCATTGAACTATTTACCAATTTGCACTTTGACCTCCAATGTTTAAAAAGTGACACTTGACCCCCCAAACTTCCAAATTGTTACAATTCCACCATTTTGACTTTTTTTTTTTTTTTTTTTTTTCCAAAATGCCCATATCCCAAGTTTAAAAAAAATTAAAAAATTAAAAATTAAGGGGTGTCCGGTCGGGGGTGGCCGAAGCCACCCCTAGGCCCAACTGGGGTGGCCGGCCACCCCTTAATTTTTTTTTTTAATTTTTTAATTTTTAATTATTATTATTATTTTTTAACTTGGGATGAGGGGCATTTTGGAAAAAAAAAAAAAAAAAAAAGTCAGAATGGTCAAATTGCAACAATTTGAAAGTTTGGGGAGGGGTCAAGTGTCACTTTTTAAACATTGGAGGTCAAAGTGCAAATGAGTGGATAGTTCAAGGGGTAAAATGTATTTTTCCCAAAATTAAATAATTTATCATTATGTCTCACTGAAATTCTTATATCAATTTCTTATACTCAATTTACAAGATCAGATAACTTGCAAATATATATAAGGGGTCCAATGCCTTTCTTCTTCTTCTTCTTCTTTTTTATTTTTTTATTTTTTTATTTATTTTTTAACTAATTAAGGATATATAAAAAGTAACTGCTGAAATATTTGGGGGAGCAATACTAATTTAATTAAATAGGGATACATACAAAATACAACTAGTTATCAAATTAAATTTTAGGGGACCTGCCTGGCCTGCTCCCCTTGGCACCCCTCTTGAACTATGATACTTTGAGTGGTCCATGCAAGTGTTAATTACTTGCTTCATTAATGAAGCCGTTTCACGTGCTTTGAATGGTGAAATATAAACTAATCTACGAAATTAAATAAATGGTTGGTTGAATCAGAAGCAGAAGCAGATGAGGACAAGCCAGGAATCTGAAGGGTGAATTACATTCTACGGGCTAAAATATTCTCTGACTATTAGGTTTTTGAAGTGGGTTTCAATCTCTAGCAGTATTAGGTATTTTACCTAGTGAAAAAGTACAATTCTTTACTTATAGTTTTTTACTACACACTCTAATAGATTATCTATTTCATTCTCTACTTGCTTTAAAATATTATTTCTCATTCGATCTTGTTTTATTATATTATTGTCAACACTTAATTAAAGGGAAAAACAAACACATATATATAAATCATTCATAAAAACAAAAATAAACACATATGAGGAACATTCATCTCACATGCAGGTACTAATTCTTAAAATTAATAACATAAATAAATTTTTTCATCCAACTACAATTGATTTGTTTTCATTCATGCGTTTCTATGCAATAAATTTTTTTTTGCATTAAATTTTTTCATCCAACTATGTGAAGAAATTTTGCGAGTGAGAGAGATAAATTTTGTGTGAAGAAATTTTGTGTTTGAGAGAGAGACGTAGCAGATGTGAAGATGTGTTTAAAAGAAATAAAAGATGTTGGGTGAAAAGATGTGAAATAAAGAAACAATAAACAAAATAAAAATAAACAATATTTTATTCATCTAGTGTGCTACAGTGAATAACTTCAAATTGCTGTTCACTATAGCAATGTAACTATCCTAACTAATGGCAAGCTACTTTGTTGGAGCTAAAAAATGAACTATAATAGCTAAATATAGCTAATATTGATCTTTTAGCTAAGCTACTGGAGATGCTCTAAGAATTAAGTGAAGCTTTAGAGTATTAAGATACCCATTGGGCCATGACACCTTTAAATGAGACAGCCACTTAGAACCAGGACACTTCGAGATTGGAAGTCGAGGAATCAGTTGATTGGACACCGTAATTTAGACTGACAAAACTTGGGATGGGGAGGAAGACAAGCAAGGTGACCTTGTCGGGTGTGCCAAGAGGAGAATACTCTGATGTTTAAGTTGGGATTTGCTTATTGAGAGAGAGGATGATATATATTTCAAAAAGCTGATTAGGTAGAGAATGATGTGTACCTTGTGAATGAACCGTTCCCTTCCTTTTATAGAGTGTTTCTCGCGTGATTGTTGTTTCAGAGGAGAGAATCCAGTGATAATCGATTTGATTTCCTATGCGCTACTCCGTTAGGCAATTGCTCCCTCATGATCTGAGAATACATATCAGGGCGTTCGGGTACACGTGGCCAGGTTATGACCTTATGTAGACATTGTTTTACTGGGATTGGTATGCCTGTTGTCTAGGGTCTAATTGGACTGGCTTGCTTGTAGACTTGTAGTCTTGCTTGAGAGATGGGCCTTATTAGGTCAACCCTGAGCATGGGCGCCCATTACTTGGGGGATTATTTTTGCCTTTTGGATACTAAAACTATGAGTAATGCTATATACTAGCATTTTGTGACTTTTAAAATTACCATTTAATTAAAATTCAATGGTGATCTATCCAAAATCCAATAATTATTTTAAAAGCCACATTAACTTTATGAGGATAAAAAAAAGAAAGATAAAATGATAGTATATAGCATTCCTTGACATATATATACATATGTAGTGTATATAAAGAGTAATGATATATATAAGATAAATGATTGGTGTCAATAGTAAGAAGGACTAGAGTTTTTTTTTTTTTAGTTCTTCAAATGTGATGTGACTTTTAAAATTACAATTGAATTTAAGATGATCATTATTGAATTTTGATTTATTAATAATTTTAAAAGTCACATTATGTTTGGGAGAACTCTGGTCCTGGCCTCCTTATATATTATTACTCGTATATATATAATATAAAACGGGATATGACCTGTGCAACAAAAACAGAGAAAAGGGAAAAAAAAGAAAAAGAAAAAAAGAAGAAGCATGTGGTGACTATAATTTGGAAAGGAATATAATTCCACCTGCGGATTTGGTTAGGGGAGTAGAGGGTGTTTGGAAGTGTAGAAAAGTGCCCTAAAAAAAACAATCACATGGAATTTCTAGATTTTACCTCACTTTAATTTGTGTGCCTTTACTTCGTAATCTCTTCCCTTTTTTTATTTGAATATGATAGGGCCGTCCAAAATCGTTGTTCCTATATTGTGGAAATAAGTTGTCTACGTAGTGGGTGCTAAATCTTCCAATAATGCTATAATTAAGTCATATATATACGTTGTGACTAGCTAGCACATCAATTTGTCCAGCTTGCTATTTCCAAGTGGTCTATGATCAGGGGTGGAACCAGAATTTTGAGTGTAGAGGGACAAATTTCTCGTTAGACTTATGGAGCTAATATAAGGGATTCTCTTGGGTCTTCGGTGGTGTCTCTATGGGGAGCCGAACGATCAAATTAAAGCCACCAAATAAGTGAATGTCATTTTGTAGTTGTACGGTGGGTCCTGAGGTTTGGGTTTCACCTGGCCTGTGAACGAGGGAAGGGTTGAGAGTTGTGGAGGAGGTATTTGGACGAAGAGAAACTGAAATGAGAGGGAATGACACAGGAGGGTAACTTCTCCTCAAAGATAAATGGTAAAAGGAATAAAATGTTACAATGCTGAAGTTTTTTTGGTGAGAGAGAGAAAGAGTTGAAGATTAAATGAATAAAAATAAATAAATTTAGTGGGGACAAGTACCGGACAACTGGAGAATATTTGGTGAGAGAGAGTGGGCTGAAGATAAAATAATAAAAAAACAATTTGGGGGGACATTTTTCAGTGATTTGAGGGGACAAATTTCTAGATTTTGAAATATATATATACGGGGAAACTTCACTTATCCCTCCTATACTTTCGCGCTTTTTGCAGACACCCCCCTATTGTTCAAAACCTCTCACTTTGGTGCATCAAACTTTCGTTTCCTTTCAAATATCCCCCTACCGTTAACTTTTGACCTTTCTACCCCTAAATTTTTTTTTTAAAATTTTTTTTTTTAATAAAAAATAAGGGCACGATTGTAATTTTCCACCCTTTCCGTTAGGATTTAACAGAAAATCCTAACGGAAGGGGCAAAGTGAATGGATACGAAAGTTGGATACATCAAAGTGAGAGGTTTTGAACAATGAGGGGGTGTCTGCAAAAAGCGCGAAAGTATAGGGGGTAAGTGAAGTTCTCCCTATATATATATATAAGGTACATACTGTAGCAAAATTTTAGAAAGTTTTAGGGGGACATTCATTCCCCCACCTACACACATAGGTCCGCCCCTTCTTGGAAGTCTGAATGTTGAACTACATTAATTAATTAGCATCATAATGCTAAAGTTCTATTTCAGTTTATTTATTTATTATTATTTTTTCATAATCAGTAAATGTTATGAAAGATATGGCGACTGGCTGGCATCTTTAACCAAAATTTCTAATATGAATCATTTGGCTTGAAATGCATGTTCTTTTGGGTTTTTTTATTTATTATTTATTATTATTATTATTATTATTATTTCTTATTGAAACATTTGTAGCACTCAATGCGATTGATGAAGAATTTCTTACAGATTTTTGCTTATCATTTTGATCGATGTTGATAGTTGCCTTTTAAGACTGTAATCGAGCTAAATATTAAATGTTCAAGTTTGGTTCACTTAATTTCGTTTAGCATGTCACTTTATAGTAGCCGATTTTGCATTGTGAGATCTTCCCTTACTAATTTTTGTTTTCCTATGCTTTCATAATGTTTTTCTTGGGATGTTTCATATTGTAATTTTATGTTATATTCCCAACATTGCGGGGGTGCAAATTTATCATTGACGGCCGCTCAACATAGTGCGATACTCTTAATTAAAAAACGGAAAACATAAAACATAAAACTTTAAACAATAGTATTACCTTTCAAGATCATCAAACATGCAAGCGAGAATATAGAGCTGCTCTTAGATTCATGCGACTCTTATCATCCCTAGATTATGCTCTTGTTGCAATGACGTCTGGTTTAATGTTGTGATTAAAATCTGCAACTTGTGAGGGTTCTAGCAAAGTGATATCGTAGCTATTAAGCATAAGAATGACTGAGGTCATGGTTGGTCTATCAGCTACATTTTCTTGAACACGAAGTAATCCTACGTGGATGCATCTCATTATTTCAGTTGCTGGACCGGTCTTCAGTGGGGGATCTAAGAGATTTGAAGTTGTCCTCTTCTTCCAATTTTTCCATACCTGCAAGATAATTTAAATGTGCGCACACATTAATATCAAGACTCTTTTATTTTGTCAATATGTAAGGGTTCGATCCAAAATCTGTTGTGCAACTCTAGGAGACTTTAATGACTAGGCTAATTAACCGATCTTGGGGGAGTAAAAGTGTATTAAACCCAAAGGTAACTATACTTACATAGCTTAGAAGATCCTCTACAATATTCTCTCTATTTGAAAGCATCTATTTTTTTGCCCAGTCACCATCTCTAGAGTTAACACATCAAAACTAAAGACATCAGACTTCACGGAGAACTGTTTATATCTCTCATATTCTAGAGCTATATATCCACTGCACATCCACAAATAGCTTTTTTTTTTTTTCACATCCACAAATAGTTATTATCACTTTCTTGTTGTTTCTATGATTCAAAGTAAGCATTAACTCTACCTTGTAACGATACTTACAAGGTTCCTACGTACAATTCTATTTGTACTGGCTTAAGTTTGATCAAATTCAAACAATTTTGCCACACAAAAATCTGAAATTTTTGAATTCATTTATGCATCTAAGAGAATGTTGTTAGCTTTAAGATCACGATGAATAATACGAAGTCGAGAATCTTCATGAAGATAAAGAAGCCCTCAAGCAATGCGTCTTATAATTTTGTAGCGCTCCTTCCAATCCAAATTTGCACATTTGATTGGATTTATGCATTTATCCAAGTGTATAATTATTAATTATATTGATGTGAAATGTGCCAAGTCTATTCTCACTAGACATGAAACCCAATATAAACTATTAATGCAATATATATAAAATTAGTTTAAAAGTGCAGCCATACCAAATATGAAGTTATCAAGGCTTGTGTTTGGCATAAACTCAAAAATTAAAATCCTTTCATAGCAAAAGCCTAAGAGCTTAACTAAATTTTGGTGTTGAAGCTTGGCCACCAATAAGACTTCATTTTTAAATTCTATATCTCCTTGTTCAGAATTCTTTTATAACCTTTTCACTGCTATAACTTGTCGATCCACAAGTTTACCCTGAAAAAATATTTTTAGAATAATGCATAATTAACACTCAACAACTTCTAATTTTTTTATTTAACATGTTTCACAAAGACTTGATATATTACCAAAAAAAAAATTCACATCACCTTATAAACAATACCAAATCCACCTTTTCCAAGCTTATTTGCATCAGAAAAGTTTTTTATTGCATCTCTAATAATGCCAAAGTCAAATTGCAAGATTCCACATTTCTAATTAATCTCATCCACAGCTCCTTTTTTTTGGTTGAGTATCTCATCCACAGCTTCACCTAGCAAGAAGTCAACAATTTTTCTAAATTATAAGTGAACCCAACGAACTTTCCAAAACCAATTATTATGCTTAATTTCTGCCAAGTAATTAATTAAGTCGTCATATATATATAGCTAGGCGATCGAGGCAGCTCCATTGAAATTTTTATGGAGAAAAACCATCAATTTCTATGTAAATATTGCCTTTCTGACCACTGCAAGGGCTAAGAAAAATCAATCGTGCACTTTGAGATAACCCAAAGCTTACGAAAATATTTAATTGAAACGGCAGTGTATATATATATATTTGTTGGAGAAGGGAAGGTTTAAAATTTGAGAAAATCAGTGGCCAAAGTATGTATACCAAGGCCACAATCATCTTATTGCATGCAGAATATAATTTGGCAAAATGAGTAAAAGAATTATGGGTCAATGGTATTTCAGTCTAAAGAGTCGGAGTACGTAGGGAAAATTAATGGCTTTCTTAACCTCCCCTTTTATCTTCTCACTGGAGGGGACTTCTCATTTTGGTTTTGCTACTTTGCAATAAGAAAAAGTCAACCCCTAACTTCTCTTCCCTATCTTCTATTTTCTCTTTCCCAGAGTTCCTTTTTTCAGACTTCAATTCCTAACTTCTGCTGCTATGTATTATATTATGTCACAACAATCTTAGTTCTGCCGGCGTCGATCAATTGATATTAGAGCTTAGTGTCTTCTTGGATGACTTTATGCAAACAAACTGAGGTTGGAGAAAAAATTATCCACCTTGGAGGCGTTCATGAATGTCAAATGAGACGTTTAAAAAAAAGTAAACAACTATGACTTTCCAAGAATTTATGATCGTTGAGACTTTTCATGAATGTAAACAAATGACTTCCAATTAGTATTTGTTTTACCCATATATGTGTCATAATTAAAAACTAGTATTTACTAAATTTTTATCATATTAGGCCGTAAACAATTTTTTTTTTTTTTTAAAGAAAATTTATTGCAAAAAATTATTAATTAGAGTCTTATATATGTAGGTTGCGGCCGGGGACCAGCTTGAGCCGACCCTGTAGAATCGTTGGTCTGAACCAAAAACAGGGTCTCATTACTCTCACCAGAAATGCCGGTAAGGCTAATTTTTTAGTGAGCCTTTTTTGTTTTGGGCTGCATGTGAAGATCGGTTTTTTAGCATTTACATCCCCCGGCCTCCCAATCTGGCTTGTCTTTTGAGTTTGATTCTTTCTTTCACAAGTTTAAATACACTTCCTGGAATCTTTCTTGCTCTGCCTATGATTTGAGCATCATCAATGTATATAATACATGGCACAAAAAACTTCTAAAGAAGGTGTTCATATTAATATAATATTTGAAATAATTAATAGCGTATGTTTGTAAGATTTACTGCACATAATTGATGCTCATTAATACAGAAGTTATTCTTGTAAATGAACTAAGCCATCGGGCTTTTCTGAATTTTCTTTTTAAGGTTCTTCCTTCAAATACAACACATATTTTGTTATAGAAAGCATTTGTGAGAGTAGTTGTATGTATTGCTTCCACCCATCTCATAGATGCTGGCCCACAATGCAAACGTCACTTGTTCTAAGATT
Organism: Corylus avellana; assembly: GCF_965113065.1. Classification (NCBI taxonomy): domain Eukaryota; kingdom Viridiplantae; phylum Streptophyta; class Magnoliopsida; order Fagales; family Betulaceae; genus Corylus; species Corylus avellana. The sequence continues at coordinate 40,779,550 of NC_142491.1, forward strand.
TAGAAAGACTTTGATCGATCTCTTCAACACAAGAATCTATTCCTATCAGTTGTTGGCAACATTTAGGTCAGTAGGGACGATCACCATACACAAAACTTTTTCAACAATCTTCTCGATGAATCTTGATTCATACATGATTATTATGATTCAAATGAAAAATAGAATAATAAAGTCAGTACATGAAAAGAAAAAAGGAAAAAATAAATCAATAATGAGTCCTTATAGGGTACCATCATCCCAATCATTCGAGACTAAGATGTCATAAGAATCAGCTAACTTATATCAAATTAAACAAGAATATCATTGGAGTATATTTTTACATAATTTTTTGTCCCCTACGCAATGACATGCCATAAATAATTTTTCATGGAGAAAGCTAGTAATTGTTTTATGGAAATTATGGTAAAAATAACATTCTTTCAAGCGTATGACATTCTATCTAAATTAAAGGCAACACTCAATAATTCTAAAACTAAGATCTGACCTCTCCCAAGAGACTTGTCAATATTGTTTACTCCTATGCGCAAACCAAAAAAAAAAGGATAAGGTTATTTTTTCTTTTCTATAGCTCAACTTTACTTTGATCAATTCTCGTCCAAAATTCAAAGAAAAGAAAAAGGAAAAAACAAACAAAAAATAATGAAAATGCACAAGAGTTCGCAACATAATACCCATTTTCAATGCTTTTGAGATCTAAGCCGGAGCATTTCGCTGCTTTACTAAGAGCTTCTCTCCACCTCTGCACCCTCTCCATATCGGTTTGAAACTTCTCTTCATGCCTAGCAAATGCTTCCGCAAAAGTTTCAGTTTGTTTTCGGACATTCGAGGGATCCACGTGATAAAATATGGGAAGAAGAGTTAGGGGTGCAAAGGCGGTTACGGTTAGCGGTTAGTGGCAATAACCGCTAACCGTAACCGCCTTAGCGGTTAGTAGATTTTACTAACCGCAACCGCTAACCGCCTAGCGGTTAACCGCGGTTAGCGGTTAACCGCCGGTTAGCGGTTAGCGAAATAGATAACCGCCCGCTAACCGCTTTTTTAAAATTGGGCTTTTTTTTGGGCTTTTTGGGCTTTCTTTAGGGCTTTTTGAGCTTCTTTTTTTTTGGCTTTTTTTTACCCTCATTTTTTTTTTCTTGTATTTTTAATATCTTCTTGGGCCCAATTGCTATAAAAAGAGCCTATATTGAAAAATCAAATATATTTGACCCAAAATTTACATTTACTTGTACTTTAAAAAATTTTCCTTAAATATTAAATCATAACCAGTTAATTATTTAAATTCTTATCATATTTACTTATAATTTTTTTCTTTGAATTGAACTTAATATCTAATGGTAAATGGTAATGTTCAAACTCCTAAATCCTAAATTCCTAAAGTATCTAATAATGTTTTAATTAAATTGTAGACTTGTAGTTATAAGTAATATATTGTTTAATTCAATTGAATCAATGTGATTATCATTGTACATGAATCATATGATTAACTTGTAGACTTATGACTTATGAGTTATGTCATATTATATATGTATTATTTATTATATATGTATTATTTATTATTATATAATCATATGATTTAATGATCAAGTCATCATGTGATATAATCGTATCAATTATAGTGATAATATATAAATTACTAAAATTATAATGATAATACATTAATACTTAAATTGTGTTTATAAGTAACACATTGGTCATTGTTTAATCCAATGTCAATTACTTAATTTGATATTATACGAATCATATTATCATTGTACATTAATAATATGATTCACTTGAAGTCTTGAATAAAGTATTTGAATTGTCATTGAATCATATGATTAAGTATTTATATTATATATTTATATTACTCATATACATATGTAGACTTATATAGACTTATAACATATATAACATACATTGGAAATAAGTCTCTAGATATTTAATTGTTGTATTAGTATGAATTGGTATACTTATGAGTTATGTCATATTATATATGTATAATTTGTTATTATATAATCAAATGATTTAATGATTAATCTCATATGATATAATCATATAAATTATAGTGATAATATATTAATACTCAAATTGTGATTTAATTATTTTTTCTAAAAAAAATTGTGATTTAATGACCAAGTGATTATATGATATAATCATATAAATTATAGTGATAATATATTAATACTCAAATTGTGATTTAATTATTTTTTTAAAAAAATTGTGATTTAATGATGAAGTGATTATGTTATATGTATAAATATTTTTATAATTATAATTATAAAAATATATTATATAAAAAGGCGGTTAGCGGTTAGCGGTTACGGTTAGTAGACCCAATAACCGCTAACCGCTAACCGCTAGGCGGTTATAGCGGTTAGGCGGTTAGCGGTTAATGCGGTTAGACGGTTAAGCGGTTAGGCGGTTGGCGGTTATAGCGGTAAAAACCGCCCGCCTTTGCACCCCTAAGAAGAGTATTAGGGGTGTCAACCAGGTCCGGTTTCCCGGTTTTGGGCCAAAACCGGAACCGGAACCGGGGTACCCCGGTTCTCAATTTTGAGAAACCGGAACCGGAACCGGGACCCCGGTTAACCGGGGTCCCGGTTACCGGCCGGTTCCGGTATTACCCGGTCCGGTAACCGGTTTTTTTAAAAAATTGATTTTTGGGCTTATTTTAGGTATTGGGCCTAAAATAAGCAAAAAAAAAATTTCATAAGTTGGCTCATTTTTTAAAAAATTTATTAGTTTATTTGTCTAAATTAAAGGGACTTTGTTGTGATTGTTCCAAATAATTAAAAAATAAACCTTAAAAAGTCCAAAAATCCTAAAAAATCATTGTTTTTGCCTATTTGGGCCTTAGAAATAAAAATTTAATTTTTTAAAATACCCTAAACCTAAACCTAAGTGTAAAAAATATTAATATATATAATATATATATATTAATATATAAACATAATAATATATAAATATTATTAAATAAAATGAAAACCCGGTTCCGGTATTCCCGGTAAAAACCGGGTACCAAAAACCGGTACCGGAACCGAGGTACCCGGTTTTTAGATTTTTCAAACCGGAACCGGAACCGGGACCCCGGTTTCCCGGTTTCCGGTTTTCCGGTTTCCCGGTTTTCCGGTTTCGGTTCCGGTTCCCCGGTAATTTTTGACACCCCTAAAGAGTATGGCCCATGGTATTCCTACGATGCACAATCTCCACAAGTTCATCAAGGCACCATCTAGAAGAAGCGTAGCCTTTTGAGAAAATCACAATGGAAATCCTTGATCCTCGAATTGCATTGAGAAGTTCGGTAGAGATGGTTTCTCCTCTTAGAAGCTCCTTGTCATCTCAAAAAGTGCGAACTCTAGCTCGTACCAAGGCGGAGTAGAGGTGATCGGTGAAATTCTTGCGGGTGTCTTCACCTCTAAAACTTAGGAAGACGTCCCAACGACATTCAGAAGTTGATAGAAGGCTTGGCGCAGTCATGTAAAAAGAGTTAGTCCTTGTGGTTGAGTTTGATTGGACTGAAAAAGGAGACAATTTGGTGAGTTTTAGAGGAGGAGTACATCCAGGATATTTTTGCCAAATCAAAATTCTTTTTATAATGATTTTTTTTTTCTTCAATTCTTTTTAGATTTTTTTAGCAAATTTCTAATCTATAGCTAGTGGGAGTGGTTCAATAACCCCCATTTTGCATTTGGGGGTGCCGAACCACCCTTAGTCTGTAGGGATGGTTTGGCTACCATACCCCTTTTGGTTTATTAGGGTGGCTGAATCACCCCTTAATTTTATTTTATTTTTAACACAATTTTGTTTATTTTTATTTTTATAATTAGGAGGTGAATTTTATTCCCATACGACGAGCACATGTTTTATAACTCCAGATGTTATTTACTTTGCGACGATTCAAATTCTAATTCTTCTATAACAAATAACAGATGATAATCAACTGTTTTTTTTTTTTTTTTAACTTACTTTCTAGTTTCTCCTTTGGCTTCATCACTGCTAAATCGATGCAAATGAAGATGGCTAGTACCACAAAAGCAGCAACAGGCACAACTAAAATGGTCGCATTTAAAGTTTTGTGACTCCCCTTATCTGTGAAAACCAGAAATATGTTCACATGCATTAAAACATTCTTAATAACAACAAATTCATGATCAAACACCACAAAGCTCGTCACAACTTATAATCACATAATTTACAATGTTTCAAGCATTACCACGTCCACAGCTGGTACCTGTTGGTGCTGGTGGAAGTGGTGGTGCATCAGTTGTGCGGTCGTAGAAGTCGTAGGTCTCGTACCTAAAATTACAGCTGGGTCTAAGAATTCTCCCTCCTGTTGCCCCACCATAAGACTTCCAGAAGTTTCCAAAAGCCCCACTCAAGCAATTACTGCAATCTTGCTGAGACAAATCAGGAGTGCACTGCACAAGTGCATTTATTGTCCTGCTGCATGTCCTAGTGCAAATTTACGAAGAGAACCACCTGCCGCAGCTCCATCTCTTAGGCTTTCCAACAAGCTCAAGAGGATGTTATTGAAGTCAGCCTTAGCATCGCCTGATACGTTATACACGTTCCCCATAGAAAATTCAGGAGTAGCTTCCATGGTGCTTGATATGTTGCGGTTTGAGTAGCGTAACATGCACTCGTCATACCATGCTATTGCTTCCTTCTGATTGGGACAACGCTCTAGTGTGAGATTATCTATGGCGACATTGAGGCAATTACGGCAATCATCCGGCTTTCTTGATCGCTAAAGCCAGTCTCCCTCCCCATCCCTTTTTTCCATCACAGTACGTTTCACGTACGCCACTCACTCCGATCACCAGTATTGTTTCCATCTACGTATATATATATGCTGTTGTTATAATTACATTATGCTGTCAACTCTTTCCTAGTTAGATAGAACTTAAAAGTCTTTAATTTTCGAAAGGATTTATCAATCCTAATTTAATTCGATGCCTCCTTTCAATTCCAACTTTGATTTCAACATGCAATATATAATAATTTAGAAAATATTTTATTTGTGCGTGTGCAAGCAGGCATGTCTCTCTTTCTATATATTCGTGTATTAGACATGAAAATTAATTTTATTTTAATTTCTCTAATTTATAAACTTCAAAATAAAACAATACAATTAATATGCAGATCAGTCCACATTTGAAATTCCGTAAACCCTATCGCCAAGGATGAAACAAGAACTTCTTATTGATGGAGCCAAAACATGAATTAGAAATATATTAAGATTGAAAATTAAATTAATATATAAAAAATAAAATTAGTATTAATTCGGTGTTAAAAAAAATAAAAGACTCAACTTTACGAAGCCAACGTTATTTTTTAATGTTTCTTAATATAAATATATTTTTAATATATTTCAATTTTTAATGTTTCTTATATATATTTCAATTTTTAATTGATTAAACACTAGGCGCAGTTCAAAAACATTGTATAATCCTTGAAAGTTTGAATGTTGAACTACATTAGGATCATAATGCTAAAGTTCTATTTTCAATTTTTTTTTTTTTTTCATCAGTAAATTTTATGAAAGATATGGCAACTGGCTAGCATCTTAATTTAACCAAAATTTCTAATGAATGATTTGGCTTGAAATGCATGTTTTTTTCGTTTTATTTTTATTTTATTTTATTTTATTTTTATTTTTATTTTTTGAAACACTTGTAGCACTCAATGCTATTGATGAAGAATTTCGCACAGCCTTTTGCTTATCAATTTTTTTTTTTTTTGGAAAGATTTTGCTTATCAGTTTGATCGATGCTGATAGTTGCCTTTAAGACTGTAATCGAGCAAAATATTAAATGTTTAAGTTTGGTTCATTTAATTTCGTTCAGCCTGTCACCTTATAGTAGCCGATTTTGCATTGTGAGAGTTCTTCCCTTGCTAATTTTTGTTTTCTATGCTTTTCATAATGCTTTTATTGGGATGTTTCATATTGTAATTTTATGTTATACTCCCAACATTGCCGGGGTGCAAATTTATCATTGACCACTCAACATAGTGCAATACTCCTAATTAAAAAACAGAAAACATAAACTTTATGTAGAATAGTAGTATTACATTTCAAGATCATCACACATGCATAGCGAGAATATAGAGCTGCTCTTAAATTCATATGACTCTTATCATCCCTAGATTATGCTAGCTCTTGTTGCAATGACGTCGGGTTTAATGTTGTTGTGATTAAAATCTGCAACTTGTGAGGGTTCTGGCAAAGTGATATCTTAGCCATTAAGCATAATAATGACTAAGGCCATGATCGGTCTGTCAGCTATATTTTCTTGAACACACAATAATCCTACGTGGATGCATCTCATTATTTCAGTTGCTGGACCGGTCTTCAGTAGGGGATCTAAGAGATTTGAAGTTGTCCCCTCCTTCCAATTTTTCCATTCCTGCAAGATAATTTAAATGGGGGCACACACAATATCAAGACTCTTTTATTTTGTCAATGTGTAGGGGTTCAATCCAAAATCAGTTGTGCAACTCTAGGAGACTTTAATGACTAGGCTAATTAACAGATCTTGGGAGAGTAGAAGTGTATTAAACCCAAAGGTAACTATACTTACATAGCTTAGAAGATCTTCTATATTTTTTTCATTTTGAGAGTATCTATTTTTTCGCCCAATCACTATCTCTAAAGTTGACACACCAAAACTAAAGACATTAGATTTCACAGAGAACTGTCCATATCTCCCATATTTTGGAGCTATATATCCACTGCACATCCACAATTAGTTTCAAAAATAGTTGTTATGACTTTCTTGTTGTTTCTATGATTCAAAGTAAGCATTAACTCTACCTTGCAACGATACTTAATTACAAGGTTCCAACAATTCTATTTGTATTGGCTTGAGTTTGATCAAATTCAAACAATCTTGCCATACCAAAATCTGAAATTTTTGGATTCATTTCTGCATCTAAGAGAATGTTGTTAGCTTTAAGGTCACAATGAATAATACGAAGTCAAGACTCTTCATGAAGATAAAGAATCCCTCGAGCAATGCCTCTTATAATTTTGTAGCGTTCCTTCCGGTCCAGATTTGCACATTTGATTGGATCTATATATGCATTTATCCAAGTGTATAATTATATTGATGTGAAATGTGCCAAGTCTATCATCACTAGACATGAAACCCAATATAAACTACTACCAATGCAATATATATAAAATTAGTTTAAAAGTTCAGCCATGCCAAATATGAAGTTATCAAGGCTTGTATTTGGCATAAACTCATAAATTAAAATCCTTTCATCTCCTTCCAAGCAAAAGCGTAAGAGCTTAACTAAATTTCGGTGTTGAAGCTTGGCCACCAACAAGACTTCATTTTTAAATTCTATATCTCATTGTTCATAATTCTTTGATAATCTTTTCACCGCTATAACTTGTCCATTTGAGAGTTTACCCTAAAAAAAATATTTTAGAATAATGCATACTTAACACTCATAAACTTCAAAATTTTTTATTTAACATGTTTCACAAAGACTTGATATATTACCCAAAAAAAAAATTCACATCATCTTATAAACAGTACCAAATCCACCTTTTCCAAGCTTATTTGCATCAGAAAAGTTTTTTGTTGCATCTCTAATAATGCCAAAGTCAAATTGCAAGGATTCCACATTTCTAATCTCATCCACAGCTCCTTTTTTTTGGTTGAGTATCTCATCCACAGCCAGGACTGGCTCAATATATTTTGGGGCCTTAGGCAAAACTTTGAAATTGAGCCTAAATTTTTTTTTTTTTTTTAAGTAACAAAATTTTTTTTTTTTTTAATTCAATTTTTTCTTTTTTAAAGTAACATATATATATAGCAATAGATTTAGATACATCAATAACATTTTCATTATCTTCTAATTCTTTTTGATGAGTTTCTTGTTCATTTATGAGTTTTTCACCTAAATTATCCTCAATATTTTGTTTATTGCTAATAACAAATTTATTTAGAACTCCTTTTTGAGATTCAATCAATTTGTCTTCTTTTTTTTTTTTTTTAAGTTTTTCATATCCAGATGCATATTTTCTAGTAGACATGTTTAATTAAAAATACTAACAAATTAAACAAACACGATTTATCAAAAAACAATTATGACTATAATAAAATAAATGATAAAAATAGAACAATAAAACCTGATTTGGCAAAGGAATTATGAAGCAGTTATTGGAGATAGGACAAGAGACTTAGTCACTCGGAGTCGGAGAGGAAAAGAAAATGATGAGATAGGCAGAGAAGAAAAACTCAGAAAATAGCAAGCAAAGAGGAGAGGTAAAGTGGAAAATATAGAGACTAATATTTAAAATGCCCATGGTTGACAGCAGTTTATATTTTTGGCTCGACTTTTCCTAGATGGCTAAATAATAAATAGAAAATAAATGGTAATATTTTATTTCTAACTTTTATATTTTCTCATCAAAAACAAAAAATTTCAATAAAGAGGGCAAGAGGATGAATGAATGATGTAGGCGTGTACTGTAGCGTCAGGAGCTTTAGGAAATTGGCGTAATGATGTATAAGGCTTTAATGTTTTGTCCTTTTTTAATTTATTTTTTGAATTATTTTTAAAATTTATAGTGAGCTTATTAATTGGGGTCTTATTAAATTGAGGCATTAAATTTGGATAAAAAAAAATTTTAGGCCCTATTAAATAACATTTGGGCCTTCAATTTTTTTTTTGGTCAAAAATAAATTTTTTTTAACTCAAAAAATTTTTTTTAGGCCTTATTAAATTGGGGGCCCTAGGCGAGGGCCTAACTCGCTAGGGCCTGAGCCGGCCCTATCCACAGCTTCACCTAGCAAGAAGTCAACACTTTTTTTCTGAATTATAAGTGAACCCAATGAACTTTCCAAAACCAATTATTGATATTAACTTTTCCAAAAAGTAATAATTTTCTGTTTGCTTTAGGGGAATTTTCATTTCTTGACAGAAAACTCTGATTTAATGTCCTTAATGATATATAGCTAAGTATTGTTTGATAAAAATAAAATATTCGTCCAAATTATTATGCTTAATTTATGTAAATTATTGCTTAATTGGGACTTGTTGTACTCATAATTAATATATATCAGCGGATACTCCCACAAGTATCACCCAAACTCGCATATATATATATATATATATATATATATATATATATATGAGGAGCACATGTAAATTTTCTAACTCTCTTATTTTTTATTTGCGATCGATAATCAATTTGTTTACTTACTCCCTGGTTTCTCCCTTGGATTCCTCACTCGTAAATAGATGCAAATGGAGATGACTAGTAACACAAGAGAAACAACAGGCACAACTATAATGATCGATTTGTCGTCACTCTTATTACCTGCGAAAACCAGAAATATGTTCACATTAAATTAAACAATGGGATACATATATAGAAAGAGCTTTATATGGTAATTAATTAGAAGTTGTTTTCAAACTCAACAACTTATGCAGTTAAAAAGAAAAATCACCGGCCCTCTAAGATAAAAAAAGTTAAAAAAGGAAAAGGAAAAATTAAAAAATAAACAAGTATTCATGAAAATTTGTAATATGGAAATATACACAAATTTGCTATGTTTCAAGCATAGCGACATAGCTGGTACCCGCTGGAGTTGGTGTTGACGGTGGCGGTGGCAGTGGCAATAGTGGTGATGCATCAGCTGTGCTGCTGTAGGGCGGGGGCTGGGACAGGGACAGGGACGACGGTGGTGGTGGTGCATCCGGTGTGCGGTTGTAGAAGTCGTAGGTCTCGTACCTAAAATTACAGCTGGGTCTAAGAATTCTCCCTCCTGTTGCCCCACCATAAGACTTCCAGAAGTTTCCAAAAGCCCCACTCAAGCAATTACTGCAATCTTGCTGAGACAAATCAGGAGTGCACTGCACAAGTGCATTTATTGTCCTGCTGCATGTCCTAGTGCAAATTTACGAAGAGAACCACCTGCCGCAGCTCCATCTCTTAGGCTTTCCAACAAGCTCAAGAGGATGTTATTGAAGTCAGCCTTAGCATCGCCTGATACGTTATACACGTTTCCAATAGAAAATTCAGGAGTAGCTTCCATGGAGCTTAATATGTTGCGGCTTGAGTAGCGTAACATGCACTCGTCTAACCATGCTATTGCTTCCTTCTGATTGGGACAAAGCTGTACACGAAGGTCATATATAGAGATATTGAAGCAAAAATTGCATACATTTGGCTGAATATCTCCTCTATAAAGTGCAATTGCATATACTTTGTCAGGGGTTTCCCCATAAGACAAATTATAGAAAGAGTTGTCAATTCCAGTGCTATTGGAAGAGAGGGAGAAGCGGAGCTGATCCAGGTTTGCCTTGTAGTACCTACTGCCAATCGTGTAGTTACCTTGCTTATCTGAACAGGAATAGCCAAGGAACTCTGGCCGAACAATGGCTGGAGCTATGAGAATGCATATGGCTGACAGCTGGAACACTAGTCTTGAACAAACCAGTACTGCCATGTGTACGTAGCTAATTAAGTAAGATTTCCGCCAAGTAACTCATCATTATATATAGAGAAATGTTTGGCTTCATTAAAAAATTTATATTTTGGCCATTTTAATCTTAGGTGGCATGGTCCATTTTAAAATTAATAGATTTTAAACAATAAATTAATAGATTTATGAAAAATGGACTATACCACTTAGAATTAAAATGGCCAAAAGATGAACTTTTTAATGAAGCCAAGCATTTCTCATATAGATATAGGAATGTTATAGTGCAATAAAAATGCTACTTTTTGCCCATAAAAGTCCTAAGTGGTAAGAGGCCATAGGCCCCATCGATCCGTAGTTGTTGTGGCCCCACCCATTGATAGGTCCGTGGCCTCTTGCCACCTAAGACTTTTATAGGCTAAAAATAATTTTTTTATTGCACTATAACATTTCTCTCTCTCTCTCTCTCTCTCTCTCTATATATATATATATATATATATATATATATATATATATAGTTTCAGAGGTTTTTCAATTCGAACCCCAATGTTTAAAAATTGACAATGTACTCCTCTAATGTTTCAAAAAATTTCAATTCAGACCTTATATTACTAATTTCCATCAAATTGGACGGAAATCTATGAAATTACGTAATTATCCTCAATGTTTTTTTTTTTAATTTTCGTCCAATTATACGGAAATTAGTAACGGGTGGTCTGAATTGAAAATTTTTAAAACATTAGGAGAGTATATTGCCAATTTTTAAACATTAGAGTTTAAATTGAAAAACTCCTGAAACTTTAGAGGAGATAAATTAGTGAATTTTCCCCATATATAACTAGGCGAGGCTATCTCCTTTGAATGAAGGAGGGGGCTAAGGAAAACCATCCATTTCTATGCAAACATTGCCTTTCTGGTTACTGCAAGGGATACAAATTAACCTAATTAATATACAAGTCGATCGATCGCCGGATTTGGTCAACCATGCACGTAAGTCTAAAGGCTAAAGCTTTAGTCTAAGAGAAGCTAGCATTATCGATCTGTGGAATTTTATCATTTAATTAATTGTTTCTCTCCCTGCTGCGCTCATGTGGATTCAAGGATTTCAAGAAATTAAGAAAAAATAAATAAATAAAGGCCTACTTCTTCTCCTCTTTTTCCATGCACCTTCAATTCCGCTACGTCACCTTACTTGTCCTTGTCTGGCCTTGATATTTCTCAACAAGAGCAGTGAAAAGGCTATCAACGAAATTGGGCAGTGTGAATTCAAAACTATACTAATTTATGATGAGTGATACTAGAACCACATATATTGACGTGGCTTTTATACGCTTTGAACAATGAATTCTAATTAATATACTAAATTATGTTATTGGACTTTGAGATATCTCAAAGTTTACAGAAATATTTAATTGAAACAACGGTGTATATATATTTATAGGAGAGAAGGGATATTGGTTTAAAATTTGAGAAAATCAGTGGCGAAACTATGTATACTAAGGCCACAATCATATTATTAATTGCAGCATATATATGCATTTGGCAAAATGAGTAAAAGAATTAATGGGTCAATGGTAGTACTATTAAGAAAAAGTATATATATATATGCATGCCTTTTTGTTATCGGAAAGAAGCAAAAGCAAAATGACAAGTCCCTTCCAGTAATTCGATCAGAAGATGATTGTGGCCTAATAATTAGTCTACATATATATACTACAAGGGTGGTAGTTGAGTTGGTAAAAGAATTCATTTCATCCTAGTGGTCGCGTGTTCGAATCCGCTTGCGGTAGTAGATGCGTGAACCAAATGCTACTTTGAAAGGGCTCTACTGACTCACATCTTTGTGGGGTTTGAATTAAATATTTCTGTAAACTTTGGGCTACAACACAATTTTGTCATTTTGTGTATTAGAATTCATGAAATTATAAAAATTATATATATAATCGTTGGACAATTGAATAAGTGCCAGAATTGTTAGACCCAGCTGTAATTTTAGTTACGATATCTCCGTCTCCTACGATATCCCACACTTGCTCGATCCAGGTACGTACCAGTTGTGTTCTGATAATGCTTGATTTTCATGAGTACTTTTTACTTTTTATCTTAAGAGGGATTTTTTTTTTTTTTTTCTCCTTTTTTTCATCTGGCCGGCAGAGCTGTTCGTAGTAACTTTACGTGCATATAATTAATTTGCTGAGTTTAAAAACAACAGCTAATTATGGTAGCTCTTTCTATATATGTATGTATCCCACTGCTTAAATTTAAATTCATCCCCCAAGATGTTTTTTAATGTGAAAATTTTTTTGGTGTTCGCAGGTATGGGGATCAGTGACAAACCTCCAATTGCGATCAATATTTTACTTGCGACTGCCCTTGTTGTTGTTGCTCTTGTGCTACTAACCATCATTTCCATTTACATATATTTAAGAGTGAGGAAATGATGCAGAGAATCAGTAGTTGAATTGTTAAATACTAAACTTTATCTACGCAAGGCTAAAGTTTCAATTCCAACATCCGTTGTTTAGATGGGGGGAGCCTAGTGATCGACCAATTAGTAAAATGCTAGCAAAACGGGTAAGAATCTCTTGATTGGAGATCTTGTTTTTGATAAAGGCGATGACAAGGAGATTCTTATTGTTAGAAAAAGCTTACTCGTTCTAAAAGAAGACTAAAAAAAAGACTGGTGGAGAAGTAATATTTTTCGTACCATCATGCATGATTGTGTACAAGTTTGCAAGGTTATTATTGATATATAGTGGCAGTTGTGAGAATGCGGTGTTAGGGGATGGGTGAATTCACCATACTTTACCTATCTCCATACAGAATGAAAAAGAAAAAGAAAAAAAAAACACACATTTTCCATCCTATATTTTACTCTCTTCGTACAGTTGTGAAGCCCATATGTGGGTCCCACAAATCCAATGATAGATTTGCAAAGCGAATAGTTAGAGAATGAGATGGAGAATAATGTGTAACATGTCTCTAAAATATATTATGAATGTCATTCATTTCATATATTTGAAGTAACATCAAATGTTCATAAGATTCATTGCACATAATTGATGTTCATGTTCTTGCAAATGAACTAAGCCATTAGGCTTTTCTAAATTTTCTTCCAGATTTGAAAGAAAACTACTTCCTTCAAATTCAACACATACTTTGCTATAAACAACATTTACGAGAGTTGTTTTACCAATTTCACCCATCAATCCTATATAAATGCCCACAAAGTGAATAGCACTTGTTACAAAATTTAATAGAACTTTCATCTCTTCAACACGAGAATCTATTCCTATTGTATGTTGGCAACATTCCGGTTAGCACAGGCTTCTAATTTACGCCTAACGTCTTCAACAATCGTCTCGATGAATCTTGACTCACGCCTAGTTATTATGATTCAAATGAAAAATACAACAATAAATTAAGTACAAGGAAAGAAGATGGAAGAAAATAAATTTTTTTTTTTAAAAAAAAAAAAAACAAAACAAAACAAAACAAAACAGAGTAACTTATGAGTCTTCAGGTACCAAAAAGATGTTATCATACCTGTCATTTGAGACTAAGATGTCAAGACAAGCATCTAACTCATATCAAATTTGTCAAAGAATATCATCAAAGTACATTTGTACATAATTTCTTGCCTTATCCAATGACATTCCATAAAATAATTCAATTTTTTTTTTTTCCCATAGACAAAGGCATTAACTATTTTATGGAAATTATGGCAAAAATACTATTCCTTTCAAGTGCATGACATTTCATCTAAAAGGCAACATTCAAAAATTCTAGAACCAAAATCCCTCTCTAAGAAGTATCATCTTTCTATACTCGTAGAGTTGTCATTGTTTACTCCCTATTATATATGGGAAAACCGATTTTAGCCACCATACGGTACATGTACGGATCTCATCCCCATGAATTTCTAGCAGGGAATGACAAGACTATCTTTGGGTTTTGATTGAACAACATGAAAGCACTCTAACCCCCGGAACAGAAAGAAATTGATGACTTAAGAGGGCGTAGAATAGTATGCAATACATAGGGTTATTTTTCCCTTTTTTTTTTATGGCTCAAACTTTAATTTATTAAATTCTTTTCCAAAATTTAAAAGAAAATAAAATAAAATAACAAATAAAAATAAATGAAAAAGCACAAGAGTCCGTAGCATCATACCCATTTGCAATGCTTTTGGGATCGAAGCCGGAACAATTTGCAGCTACAGTAAGCGCTTCTTTCCACCTTTGTACCTTCCCCATATTGTTCTGAAACCACTCTTCATGCTTAGCAAATGCTTCTGCAAAAGCCTTGGTATGTCCTCGGACATCCGAGGGGTCTATGTCATAAAATATTGGAAAAAGAGTTTGCCCTCTAATTTTCCTATTGTCCACGATCTCCACAAGCTCATCAAGGCACCATGTAGAAGAAGCATAGCCTTTGGAGAAAACCACAATAGCAATCCATGATTTTCGAATTGCATTGAGAAGTTCAGTAGAGACAGTCTCCCCTCTTGGAAGCTTCTCATCATCTTTATAGGTGCAAATTTTGGCTCGCTCTAAGGCAACGTAAAGGTGATCGATGAAATTATTGCGGACATCTTTACCTCTAAAATTGAGGAAGACGTCCCAATGAAGTTCAAAAGATGATGAAGTGGTAGGGTTTAATTGGACTGTAAAAGAAGACAAACTGGGCAAGTTCAAAGGATGATATATCCAGGATATTTTTGCCAAGTAAATTGAAAATAAGAAAGAATATTTATACTAAGCATAATTTCTAAATCCAAATTCTTTTTATGATGATTTATTCTTTTTCTTCTTCAATTCTTTTTCGATCCTCTAGTATCACCTAGCTGGACTCGTTTTTTTTTTTTTTTTTTTTCAAATGGGGGAAGGGAGTATCACCCAGCTAGACTCTAGTTCTTAAGGACCCGTATTTGATACATACGAAGAGCAAATGTTTTCGAACTGTGTTATATATTTTCTTTGCGATAATTCAACTTCTAACTCTTTTCATAACAAATAAAAGTGAACCAAATTCTATACTTGTTGGTTTCTCCCTTCGCTTCTTCACTATAAAATAGATGGAAATGAAGATGGCTATTTCCACAAAAGCAAAAACGAGCACAACTATAATGACTGTAGTTCCCCCTTGACCTGCGAAGATTAGAAATATATATTATTTAAATCAAGCAGCAGTGGAATACATAGAAAGAGCTACTATAATTTACATTTGATTTGAAACTCTTAACAAATTAACACTTAGAAATAACCCAGTCCGACACACAAGAAATAATTCCCCTCTTAAAGATGAAAAGTAAAAGGAAATTAAACAAAACATAAAAAGTTTTTTTATAAAAAAAAGTATGATCAGGAAAATAACAAAACAAATTCATGATCAAAGACCACTTAGAAATAGCTCACTCGAATTTGAAACTAAAAGCTCTGTTCTCTCTCTTCCAGAAACATGAAGAAAGCCTCCCTTGTATCTCCGGCCATTTATGGGGGAGGGAGTCACGGCTCTCTCCTCCCACCTATTTCCCCCTTATCCCCTTTTCCTTTTTCCCCCTCCTCTTCTTGCTGCCCCTTCGGAGGTCCTATCCGCTTCTTCGGAGGCACAATCTACCTCTTCGGAGGCATTTTCTTTGCCCAAAAGCACCACCCGCCCTTTCTCCACTGCCAGCCACCCGGTTTCAGCTCTTTACCGTCGTCCTCCGCGTTGGATCTGCAATCTTTTTGAATTTTTGGATTTGATTTTCTTCAAAATCAGATTTGTAAATTTCAGGAAGCCATACTCAAAAACGCTCCAATCCACCGGGATCCTGGGTCTTACACCTTTCCGCTGCCATCAGCCTTGCCACCATCGGACCTCCACGCGCCTGCGCGTGGCCCACACGCGCCCGAGAGTATATTGTACTCTCCATACACGCGCCGTCGCGTGGAGAGCTTTTAGCTGCACGTGCTTGCTTCATCTGCTCCACCTCCCTGGTGTCGGCCTTTGCTGGCGTTCCTGGCATCCTCCGCGGCTCCGCTTCCGTCACGTGTGTGGCTGTTTTTTGGACTTAGAATTTGTTCCCTGTTTTCTGTCCTGTTTTTATTTTTCGTTATGTTGTTATTTTGTTTTCTGTTTAACCCATTCTGGTTGGGCTTCAAACTCTTCGTATGTGATGTGGATTTTTTTTCTTTTATTTTTGGTTTCTTTCTGGAAACTTTTTTTTTTCACGGTTGGTTTTCATCTAAATCTTCATAACTTCTTAGGAAGTTTATTTAGATGTTCGGAGTATTCGTACTCCTGATGGTTGTTTTTGTCGGATTGCGCCGCGGCAAGGGTTGAAGTTATGAAGTTTATTTAGATGTTCGGAGTATTCGTACTCCTGATGGTTTGTTTTTATCAGATTGCGCCGCTGCATGGGTTTTCTTGAATTGCATTCGCATGATTTCTACTTTCACCTGCTTTAAAGTGTTTGTTGACCATGTGTTGGGTTTATCTGCCTAAGCTTTTTAGCTTTATAAAAAGCTTGACTGTCCTGTAATCTCTCTCTGGTTTTATGAATAAATGTTTGTTACAAAAAAAAGAAAAAGAAAAAAGAAATATCTCACTCGGACAAATTGACGTGCTAGCTGGAGGCGGTACCTGAAGGCGGCGGCGATGGTGGTGGTGCTTCAGCTGTGTGGTCGTAGAAGGAGTAGATCTCATACCTAAAATTACAGCTAGGCCTAAGAACTCTCCCACCTATTTTCCCAGCATAATCCTTCCAGAAATTTACAAAAGCCCCACTCAAGCAATAATTGCAATCTTGCTCAGACAAATCGGGCGTGCACTGCACAAGTGCATAAATTATACTGAAGTCTGGTCTTGCGGCATGCCCGACTGCAAACTTACGGAGAGAACCACCTCCTGCAGCTCGATCTGTTAGGCTTTGCGACAAGCTCAAGAGTTGATTATTGTAATGAGCCCTTTCTTCGTCTGAAACGCTATAGGAGTTCACTATAGGAAATTCAGGAGCATCTTCCATGGTGCTAAATATGTTGCGGCTTGAGTAGCGTAACATGCACTTTTCATGCCATGCTATGGCTTCCTTCGCAGTGGGACAAAGCCGTGTGAGAAAATCATCTTTAGAGAAATCGAGGCAATTAACGCAATTATCTGGTATCAAATCTCCCCGACAAAGTAGAATTGCATAAACTTTGTCAGGGTCTTCCCCATAAGACAAATTATAGAACCCCTTGTCAATCTCAGTGCTGTTGGAGGAGAGGGAGGAGAGGAGGTGATTCAAGTTTGCCTTGTAGGCGCTCCCACTCGTGTAGTTACCCTGCTTATCTGAACAGGAATAGCGAAGGAAAGCAATGGCTGGAGCAATGAGAACGCATATGGCAGACAGGAACACTAGGGCTGCCATGAGTTCCACGGCCAAGTAACTCATTGTATGACTAAAAAACCACGTATTAATAGAAGTCCTTGGTTTCTAATTAAAAACTCTAATGTTGATTGTTGAACGGAAACATTAATTAATTAAACCGGACGTCGACTTATCTCTTCAAATCTTTTGACTCAGTAAAACGTGCATCCACTAAACGAACCTCAAATATTATATTATATAATTTGGTCCAACCCTGTATGTTTATTAAGCCTAAATTAACCTAAAGAGATGCATTATCTGAGGATTTTTATCCCTTTTTTTATTTTTTATTTTTTATTTTTTTTATTATATATACATATTAATTAATAAATATACTTTTATATATATATACTTAATAAATAATAAGTAATATACTATATAAGTTACTTTTATTATTATTATTATTATATATATAATAATAATAAAAGTAACTTATATAGTATATTACTTATTATTTATTAAGTAACAAATTACTTATTATATTAAGTAACAAATTAACAATAGTCCATGTATATTAATTATTAAGTATTTCTCAAAAAAAATTATTAAGTAACAATAATTAATTTGCATACAATATATAATTATATCTATGATTATAAGTATCTATATAATATATAATTGAATGATAAAAGTTAATCATATGGCTATATCTTAAATGAACTAACCACTGAGTATCTTAAATGATCAAATAATTAATGATAGTTGAAACTTGAAAAGACAATTTGAATTGTTAATCATATGATTAAATGAAAATCATTTACAATGACAATGTGGTTAGAATAATCCCAAATGAAATGATTAGCATTAGAGACAATAACAAATTAACAATGCATTTAATGTCCTATTACTCCTATAGTCACAAATTAAGTATTCACATTGTCGTTGGAAATTTGGAATTGATAATATGGGATGATATTGTTGATAAGTTAATGCTAACTTAAGAAACAAAAAAATGATGATATTATTAATATGAACCGTATGATCAATCATTACATAAGGTTTATGAATACAAAATAAAACAAAATCTTTCACTAAACACTCAACACAATCAAATCAATCATCACATAAGGTTCAATGCTAATATTTCTTTGGTGTTTCGAAAGTATTTATATTCCTTTTATGTAGGGGTGAAAAGGCGGGCAACTCACTAACCGCTAACTGCCTTATATATATATATATATATATATATATATATATATATAGTGATAATATTTATACTTATAACATGATCAATTGATCATTAAATCACAATTTAAGTCATAAGTATACAAATTCATACTATTACAATAATTAAATACCTAGAGATTTAGTTTCAATATATGTTATAAACTTATAAGTCCATATATGTTATAAATTATAATTATGCATATATGCATATTGAATAATATGAATGTATAAGATCAATACTTAGTCATATGATTCAATGGAAGTTTTATATTTTTTTAAAAATCATATGATCCAATGACAATTCTAATACTTAATAAAGTTAATCATATTATTCATGTACAATGATAATGTGATTCGTATAATATCAAATTAAGTAATTGACATTGGATTAAATAATGTGTTACTCATAATCACAATTAAAGTATTAATGTATTCTCATTATAATATATATGATTATATCACATGGTCAATTGATGATTAAATCATATGATTATAGTATAACTTGTATTCTTAACTTAGATTTATATAAGGAATTTTTTTTTTTTTTAAGCATGGAAATTACTGTAAAATTGGGGTCCAATTTCATTTATTGTATTGCATTGTAATCTTAAAACATTATGGGTATTAATGTCGTTTACTTAAAATAAGGAGAAAACCTTATCTAGGGATTAGAGCCACTCAAGTTGTCTCCCACTCCCCTTTTTCTTTATTTATTTGTCATCTTTTTTCTCCCTTTCTCCCTAAATTCACGCAACTACTCAATCTACTCCCTTTCTCCTACGGGTGTCAAAAATTACCGAGAAACCGAAATCGAAACAGGGAAATCGGGGTCCCGGTCCCAGTTTCGGTAACCGGTTTTTACCGGAAATACCAGAACCAGGTTTCTATTTTATATATATATATATACTTAGGTTTAGGTTTAGGGTATTTTAAAAAATTATATTTTATTTCTAAGGCCCAAATAGGCAAAAATATTGATTTTTTAGGATATTTGGATATTTTTAGGTTTATTTTTTAATTATTTGGAACAATTACAACAAAGCCTCTTTAATTTAGACAAAGTGACTAATAAATTTTTTTAAAAATGGGCTAACTTATGAAAAAAAAAAAATGGGCTCTAATACCTAAAATAAGCCCAAAAAGTAATTTTAAAAAAAAAAACGGTTACTGGACCGGGTAAAACCAGAACCGGCTGGTAACCAGGGGCCCCGGTTAACCGGGTCCCGGTTCCTGTTTCGATTTCTCAAAATCGAGAACCGGGGTACCCTGGTTCCAGTTCTCGGTTTTGACCAAAAACCAAGAAAACAGACCGGGTTAACACTCCTATTTCTCCTCCCTTTTCCCCACGCGTTGCACCAGGCCACCCACTTCTATATTTTTCTATTTCTTTCCTCTTTTATGTCTCCACTTTCTTTTCTTTTTCTTTATGATTATATCACACGGTCAATTGATCATTAATTCATATAATTATAGTATAACTTGTATTCTTAACTTAGATTTATATTTAAGGATTTTTCTTTTTTTTTTAAGCATGCAAATTACTGTAAAATTGGGGTCAAATTGCATTTTATTGTATTGCATTGTAATCTTAAGTCGTTATGGGTATTAATGTCGTTTACTTAAAATAAGAGGAAAACCTTCTCTAGAGACTAGAGCCACTCAAGCTGTCTCCCACTCTCCTTTTTCTTTATTTACTTTTCCTCTTTTTTCTCCCTTTCTCCCTAAACTCACGCAACTACTGAGTCTACTCCCTTTCTCCTCCCTTTTCCCCAGGCATCCCACCAGGCCACCCACTTCTATATTTTTCTTTTAATCTTTTTCTTTCCTCTTTTATGTCCCCTCTTTCTTTTCTTTTTCTTTCTTTCTTGTCCCCCCCTCCTTCCCCTTCACACTCCTCGGTGCCTCACTCCTTCCCTCCCTCTCTTCTTCTCATTCCTCACATGCACACCCATGGTGCAAGAAAGAGAAAGAGGAGAACCGGCAGTCTGGGTAAGGATTCATAAAAAAAAATATTTATTTTTTTTAATATTTATTTATGTGCTTCATGATATTCTTGGTGGGTTTTGTATAAATTTTTGACAATTATTTGGGTGGGTTTTGTTGCAAAAGAGAAAGAAGAGAAGTGGCAGTGGGTAAAGGTTCATAAAAATATTGATTTTTCTTTTTGTAGGGTTTATTTCTATGCTTTATGGTAGTGTTTGGCAAGGGACTAGGGCGGTACTGTAGCACCTTTTAGGAAATATATGTTTGATTGGTTTTAGTGAAAACGTTTGATGGGAAAAAGTAAAAAAATATATTTTATATGAAAAAATGTAAAAAATTTGTTTTGTTGTAATTTTTTTATTTGAATAATAAAAAAAAAAATTATTAATATGATATAAAAAGTAAGAATGTTGTGATTAATTTTAAGGGGAAGGTATTTTTCTTTTGGGGATTGAGGAAGAGGCCCTGTACAGTACCGGTCTGGGCCATTGGCAATCACTGCCTATGATTTTCTTGGTCAGTTTTGTGATGAGCACTTCTTCTATAAGCTGTAACGGGCGGGCGAGCCGAGTATCCGATAAGGGGCTCGGCTTGCCTATGAACCGAGCTCGAGCTCGAGCTCGGTCTTGGACAATAAAGTTTTCTTGGAGAGTCGAGTCAAACACAATTTTTTGAACCCGTCACAAGCTCGAGCTCGGCCCAAGCTCGTGAATAAGTAAGACAAGTCGAGCTTGAGCAGCTTAAGCTCGCCCAAGCTCGGCTCGTTTACAGCCAGGTGATATATATTTCTCAACAAACGCGATGAAAAGGCTATCTACACCCAATATATGTATATATCCTAGTATATATTGAGACAATCGCAATTTGCAACAACATTCCAATTGAACCACAAACAAATTAATAGCTACCATTTCCATAATTTGATACCTTAATTAGCCTTATCAAATAAAATAAGATATACTTTTTCTTCATTAATTTGATCATTTGCCGCATGTGGTGTTCGTTTCCACTAATTAATGTTTCCGTTCAACAATCAACATTAGAGTGTTAATTAGAAATCATGAACTTCTATTAATACGTGGTTTTTTTAGTCATATGATGAGTTACTTGACCGTGGAACTCATGGCAGCCCTAGTGTTCCTGTCTGCCATATGGATTCTCCTTGCTGCAGACATTGCTGGGCCAACGTTCAATTCCTTCGCTATTCCTGTTCAGATAAGCAGGGTGAGTGGGAGTGCCTACAAGGCAAACCTGAATCAACTCCTCTCCTCCGTCTCCTCCAACAGCAATGAAATTGAGTACGGCTTATTTATGAGTACAACACGTAAATAAATAATGGACGTGTAAATGAGTATTTATGTAAAATAAAAACAGACTGGTCCGCTCTTGGATGCTCTCTTTAGAGCATTTACAATGAAAGAACAAAAAAAGAAGTTAAATGTAGCAATTCTTTTTAAGAGAGTCATTTTATCTTTTATTATTTCTCTTACTTGTTTTCTCTTTTTCATATATTTTCTCACTTTTCAAAGGCGGACTGGTTGTTTAATTTGGTGTTTGTTTTATGGAAATGGTTTTTTGAATTAAAATTAATAAAAAAAATTAAAAATTAAAAATTATTTTAATAGAATACATAGAAATATAGTTAAGAGGCATTTAAAAATTCATTAGATAAAAGTGAGTTCATTTTGCATAAAAATTTGGCTTCTCTATTGTGAATGCTCTAAGGCCATAATTTCTCTCTATATATATATATATATATATATGGTTTTACTGTCCATGTCCCGCCTTCGCACAAAAAAGTGAGCCCACCAAACACCTCACCCAACACAGCCCAAAAAAACCACTCACAGTCACACAGTTTCAACTTTAACCTCAGAGCAAATGATTTTTTTTTTTTAAAAAAAAAAAAAAAAAAAAATGCAAACCAATACATTATGCATGCATGCCCCCATGCACAGATTACAGATATTTGACATAAATCAAAATCCAATCCAAAACAAAAACCAGAACTCAAAAAAATCAAAGTACCCAAAGAAAAAAATTCTTCAAGAATCCATTAAAATCCAACTCACATGAAGCTTCTTGAAGAGCACCCACACTACAAAAAAATATGGGTTTAGTGACGTGATAACTGTTCATTTTTTGTTGCCACATCACCATATGGTAATGTGTGAAAAGATGACACATTACCATAATTATTTCTAATGTTACATTTTTCACATGTCACCATTTGGTGACGTGTGAAAAGTGTCATGTTACCATAAGATGACGTGTCAAATAGACACGTTATCTTATGGTAACGTGTTATATTAACACGTTACCTTATTGTAACGTGTCAAAAAGCCACGTTACCATATGGTAACGTGTTATATTGACACGTTACCAGCTTTTAAACACGTTACCATATGATAACCATATGGCAATTTAACATGTTACCATATGGTAACATGTCCTATATATTGACATGTTACAAATTGGTTAAAAATTTTAAAAAATTTTAAAATAAAATTTTTCAGAAATTGGATGATAAAAAAATTGTTTTAGTGACTCCTTGCATTATTTGGTAGATGAGAAGTGTTTTTTTAATACAAGTGTAATCATGTAAACAATTATACAATTATGTTGACATTCATTATATTATTATTAATTATATTATCAAATTTAGTACGTGTGTTAATAATTCAAACTATATAATATATAAGTTGCAAAAACTTGAACCATATATATTATAATTTAAGTTTATTGAGAGTGATGAGGACTTAAACATACATAGAAAAAGAAAATGCATGGGAGCTTAAAACTTTGTGGCAGGCAGATCGATCATGATTGCATGCATGCAATGCTATAGTTAATAAAATTTAGTGACTCCTTAACTAGCAATATAATAGAGTACTAATTATGAAAAGAGTTAGATTCTTAATAACCCTATCAATTAATTAACAAAAGGGAACTAGATGCAAGCTAGCACTAAACATGCAATACATTATATGGTGGAAATATGTACACCATATTTTAAGTGTAAACATGAAATAAACTTGAGCAATACATTATTATAAAGTTTATATAAACTAATGCAATAAATAAACAAATCAATATATACTATCATACAATGATCATTATAAAGTATATATATATCATAGGCGGCTTTTATCTACAGACTACAGTATTTTTTGAAGAAATTCATAATGAAAAATACAATTTTAAAAAAAATAATAAAAATAAAATAAAATTGGTCATTATTATGAAGAAAAATACAATTTTTTATTTTTTTAAAAAATACCAAATAAAAGAAGGACTAAAATAAAAATTATTGCTTCAGAAAAATTTTTAATTTGTGAAATTATATATAAACTCTTTAGGTCAACGCACTTTTATTAAAAACTCCCTAAGTGTTTTTTTTTTTCAAAAATTTAATCCCTAGATCAATCGGAAACTACAATAAACTCTCTACCGTCAAAATTTTTTAACACTGTTAGGACCACTAAAAACTCTCTGTTTTATTTGATTAAAATATTAATTTTTTTATTAATTTAATTTTAAAAATTAAATCTTAAAAAAAAAAAAAGGGATGGCATCCCCCTATGGGGTGGCCGTAAGCCACCCTAGGGGTCGTTTGCCCACCCTAGGGGTGGCCACGAGCCACCCCATTGGGGATTTGGGGTGGCCTCTCCACCCATGGGGTGGCTCGCGGCCACCCCATGGGTGGAAAGAGGTGGCTGGCTCAAGCCCATGGGTGGTTTGGGGTGGCCTACCACCCCTAGGGTGGCTTATGGCCACCCCATAGGGGTTGGGGGGGTGGCACCACCACCCCTTGCCACCCTTCAATTTTTTTAAATTAAATTAATAAAAAAGTAATATTTTAATAAGATAAAATGGGGAGTTTCGAGTGACCCTAACGGGTGTTAAAAATTTTAGACGGTAGGGAGTTTATTGCAGTTTCGATTGATCCAGGGACTAAATTTTCGAAGAAAAAAAAAACACCTAGGGAGTTTTTAATAAAAGCGCATTGATCTAATGAGTTTATATATAATTTCCTTTTTAATTTTGTTATTTTTTTAAAAATAAGAAAAAAGTTGGCCCCAAGTTGGGGCTGTATCGTTCCTCTAAAAAAAATAGAAAAAGGAAAAACCCTTTCA
Source organism: Corylus avellana (assembly GCF_965113065.1). Classification (NCBI taxonomy): domain Eukaryota; kingdom Viridiplantae; phylum Streptophyta; class Magnoliopsida; order Fagales; family Betulaceae; genus Corylus; species Corylus avellana. The sequence continues at coordinate 40,804,650 of NC_142491.1, forward strand.
ATATTTGCACGATTCAATTATTAAAAATTATGAATAAAAAAATTTAAAATTTAAACAAAATATTGTTTAAATTAAAAAACATAAACACGTGTCGCAATTCTAAGCACTCTCTATATCATATAGCACAACGGCATCATCCTCCATGACCCTAAATAGCACAAAACATTAGTTTTATATCTATATATTGGTAGCTAAATACAATTTCTTTTTTATTTTTTCGTTAAAATGATACACAAAAGGTTAAGAATAAGAACTACCACTTTTAGGTTATTACTGTTGGAGAGTAGGAAAAAAAAAAGGTTAATTCTTAGAGTTTAGTTTTTCCCAAATAAAAAATATACACATGGAAGGGATAACAAGAAGAATTACTTTATTTACAAAAAAAAAGAAAAAAGAAAAAGAAGAATTACTTTATGTTGAAATACAGAGGCATTACTTTTATCATTGTCACGGCTAAGGAATTCCTGATATTAAAAAGTAAATCAGCTTGCCGGACATGAATGACAACAAAATTTTCCTTGAACCAGTGTCCACTAAATACACTTTTCCATCCAAATCAGCCACTATTACTATATATCTCACGTTTATTGCAATCAAACACCAAAAACATAAAAAATACAATTAGAAAACTAAACCCCAAACCATATATCATATATGTATATGTAAAAACCTAATTTTATGTCCTTGAGTGAATGTAATGCATACATTTATAGCAAAATTACTACTTACGGCGTGGGAGGCAAGAGAGAGTTGAACAGGTTGAAACTCTCGAGGGATGGGCTATGATAATTTGATTTTTATTTATTTGTTTCCTTATTTGATTTTAACATTAATAATAATTGATCTATTAAGGAATTTATATATTGTATATATTTAAACTGGTGGCTTGGTGTAATAAATAAATTATTAAAAGGATACTTGTCGCAATTCTAAGCTCTCTCTGAGCCAAAACTCGGATTATATATATATATGATTAGATTTGTAAGGGGAGGAACAAAATCGTTTTTACATGCACAAAATGTCCATACGATACGTAAGTCTACTTTTGAGAAGAAAAAAACCAATTTCAATGAGGATTTGATGTGAGGGGGGCAATCTTTCATTAAGCAGGAAAGATGTAATGTTTGGGGGGTCCGGTGCTTCTAAAAAAAAAATTTACACGTCTGTTTATGGACTTTTTATACAACCTTGGGGTTGCCAAGGCCCACCCATCTACGTAGGTCCGTCCCTGTCTCGCCCCCCCTGAGTCTAAACTGAATCAGAAAACAAAATATCGTGGATGGATGCTCCAAACTCTCTTAAATTTTACTAGAAATATATGGTCCATTCTCGCAAGACACCCTAACCTCAAACCAAACAGTAGAGACTAATATATCCGATGTCCAAATATCCATCATATTTTTTTATTCTATCTTTATTATTATGAATATGAATTAATAAACTACTAAACATCATGAGCCGTGATAATTCCTTGTATCATTGATAAACTACATTTTCTTGAACATACAGTAATCCGATGTGGATGCATCTCATTATTTCAGTTGTGGGACCAGCCTTCAATGTGGGATCTACAAGATTTGAAGTTGTCCCCTCCTTCCAGTTTTCCCATGCCTGCAAAATAATTTAATTAAATGAACACACACAAAATCAAGGAGAATAGTCTTTTATTTGTCAATTTTCTTTTCAGTTCAGTGGATGTGTTGCACAATAGGGAAAGTACTCTTCCATCCCTAAGTCCCTCCATACTTAGTGCAAGGGGTTCGATTCGGATCCAAATCCTGTGCAATCTCAATGCAACCGATCCCCATCCATTTGATCCAAAATCTGAGTACAACTTTAAGAAACTTTTTAACGACTAGGCTACCTGACACCCATTCATTTTGTCAATTGATTCATACCTATTAAACTAATAGCCACAAGGGATATGTAACAAGGAACCCCAGGGAGTAGCATATATTCCACTTCAAGAAGCTAATTATAAGATACTCCACCTCATGGAGTTGAAGCACTCTCTTCAAATCTAGCCTTCCCCTCTCTTTGGGTCTATTTACTCATTGAAAAGAAAATAGAATTGAAAGTATTGAAAGATAATTATATACATTTTTGGATAATAAACTCATTCACATAATGATAATTAATATACTTACATAACTCAGAAGGTCCTCTATATTTACTCTATTCTGAAAGCATCTATATTTTTTGCCCAGTCACTATCTCTAGAGTTAACACACCAAAACTAAAGACATCAGACTTCACCCAGAATTGTCCATATGTCCCATATTTTGGAGCCATATACCCACTGCACATCCACAATTAGTTTCAAAGATAGTTGTTATGACTTTCTTGTAGTTTCTATGGCACAAAGTAAACATTTGCTCTACCTTGCTGTGATACTTTCAAGGTTCCCACAATTCTACTTGTATTGGCTTCAATTTGATCAAATTCAAACAATCTTGCCATACCAAAATTTGAAATTTTAAGATTCATTTCAGCATCTAATAGAATGTTATTAGCTTTGAGATCACGCTAAATAATGCGACGTCAAGAATCTTCATGAAGATAAACAAGCCCTCGAGCAATGCCTCTTATAATTTTGTACCGCTCCTCTCAATCTAGATTTGCACATTTGATTGGATCTATGCATTTAACTAAGTTAATGACTATTGAAGTAAAATGTGCCGAAGTCTTATCCTCACTGGGCCTGAAACCCAAAATAAATTACTACCAATGCAATATATAGATATAAAATTAAGATAAAAGTGTAGCCATACCAAATATGAAGTGATCAAGGCTTGTATTGGGCACAAATTCATTTCCTTCCAAGCAAAAGCCTAAAAGCTTAACTAAATTTCGGTGTTGAAGCTTGGATAGCAACAAGGCTTCATTTTTAAATTCTATAGCTCCTTGTTTAGAGTTCATTGATAACCTTTTAGCAGCAATAACTTGTCCATTTGAGAGTTTACCCTGAAAAAATATTTTAGAATAAAGCATAATTAACACTCAAATTTTATATATATATATAACAAGTCATCACAAATACATGATATATTTACAAAAATAAAATCACATCACCTTATAAATAGTACCAAATCCACCTTGTCCAAGCTTATTCGCATCAGAAAAGTCTTCTGTTGCAACTCTAATGGATCCAAAGCCAAATTGCAAGGATTCCGCATTTCTAATCTCATCCACAACTTCATCTAGGAAGAAGTCAACACTTTTCCAAATTATAAGTGCATTGTTAAACGAGGATCAACACAACTTAAATTACTTGCATAGAACAACAAATGAGCTTTACAAAACGAATTATTGATATTAAATTTTTCAAAAAAAAAAAAAAAAAACCTATAGCATGGTAATAATTCTCTGTTTGCTTCAGAGGAATTGTCATTTCTTGACAGAAGACTCTGATTTAATGGTCATTGATGATAGCTAAGTATTGTTGGATAAAAAGAAAATATTCTCCAAATTATGTCACTTTATTTGTAATTTATTGATTGAGAATTCTTGTACTCATAATATATTTTGACCGAATTTTATTCCCGTAAGTATCACCTAGACTCGCATCTATATGATGAGCATATGTTTTCTAACTCTGTTATTTTCTTTGAGATATATAATTCAAATTCTTATTCTTTTCATAACAAAGAGCAGTGAATCAATTTCTTTACTTACTTCCTTGTTTCTCCCTTGGCCTCCCAACTCTTAAATAGATGCAGATGGAGATGACTAGTACCACAAGAGCAACAAAGGGCACAACTATAATGATCGCAGTTGGAGATTTTCCACTCTTCTCACCTGCAAAAACCAGAAATATGTTCACATTAAAACAATAAGGGGCTGAATTTAAATTCAAGCAGTCAGATACATAGAAAGAGCTACGATAGTTAGTAGTTGTTTTGAAAATCTTAACAAATTATGCGGTTAAAGTTATAAGGAACAACCGCCAGATAAAAAATAAAAAAATTCCTCTTAAGGTAAAAAAGTAAAAAAAGAAAAGGAACTGGAAATGTTAAAAGAAAAAAGTATTCATGAAAAATATTAATAGCAAACAAATTCATGATCAAAGACCACTTAGAAATACTTCACTTGGACAAATTTGCTATGTTTTAAGCATAACGACACAGCTGGTACCTGGTGGAGGCGGTGGCGATGGTGGGGGCGGAGGCAGAGGCGGTGGCGATGGTAACGGTGATGGTGATAGCGATGGCGACGGTGATGGTGATGGCACATCAGCAGTGGGGTGGTAGAAGTCATAGATCTCATACCTAAAATTACAGCTGGGTCTAAGAATTCTCCCACCTATTCTCCCAGCACAACAATTCCAGAAATTTTCAAAAGCCAAACTCAAGCAATAATTGCAATCTTGCTCAACAAATCAGGTGTGCACTGCACAAGTGCATTTATTGCTTGGAAGTTTTGTCCTGGTGCATTTCCTATTGCAAACTTACAGAGAGAACCACCTGCTGCAGCTCGACCTCTTAGCCTTCCCAACAAAGTCCAGAGGAGATTATTGAACTGAACCTTCACGTCGACTGATACACTATCGTCGTTCCACAAAGGAAATTCAGGAGTATCTTCCATGGTGCTAAATATGTTGCGGCTTGAGTAGCGTAACATGCACTCGTCATACCATACTATTGCTTCCTTCTGACTGGGACAACGCTGTAGCGTGAGATAATCTTTGGCGACATTGAGGCAATTACGGCAAACATCAGGCTTAAAATCTCCTCTACAAAGTCCAATTGCATAGACTTTGTCATGGTTTTTCCCATAATACGAAAAATAGAACCCGGACTCAATTTCAGTGTTGTTGGACAGGATGGAGAGGACGATTCAGGTCTCCCTTGTAGTTACTGTCACTGGTGTAGTTACCCTGCTTATCTGAACAGTTTTGGCGAAGGAACGTTGGCCAGCTGGCAATGGCTGGAACAATGAGTGCATATGGCAGACAGGAAGACTAGTCTTGAAGAAACCACAGCTGCCATGTGTTCCACAAAATGGTACCCAAGTAACTCATCATATATATAGCTGAGCTCCTTTGAAAGGGTGGACGAGGGGGCCAACTAAAAAACCTTGTATTCATACTACTCCATGATTTCTAAAACTCTAATGCCAGACTGAGACCAGTCTTTCTGGTCACTGAAGGGCATAGACTACTAGTCGATCGATCGCCCAATTTGGTCAACCACGCATGTAAGCCTGAATCCAATGAGAATGCATTATCTGTGGATTTTTATCTTCTTTTTTTTTTTCCTCTCCCTGTGAATTCAAGAATTGCAAGAAAGAAAAAGGACTGTTTTTCTCTTCTCCCATGCACCTTCCGCTACGGCACGTACCTTACTTTCCTTGTTATTTCTCAACAAACACTCAGACAATTGCAGCTTAAAGGAGGCTTCGATGGAAGCACAAACAAAGCTCCATTTCTGCACACCATGACAGCGGTGAAGTCAGGATATTATATGTATTCCAGAATGCCAAGAAAAAGAGAAAAAGAAAAAGAAAAACTATCTAGGCGATATTCCATAAAATAGAATGAAAAAAAAGTAACTATTAAAATAACAAGCTACAAAAATGCACTTTTAATCAACCTTGACATATATAGGTGACCCAGAAATTTTATTAAAAAAATAAATAAATAAATGCTTTTATTCAAATTGTTCTTTACTTTCTTTTTTTTTTCGGTAGTACTGAAGAAAAATCATTTTTCACTGTGGCATGAAATCTTTTCAATCAATTTCTTTCATAGTTTACAACACCAAATAACTTGCAAATATAGAGGAGCCAAGATTTTTTGAAATTAGGATAGAAGTTAATTAATCAAGAAAAAATTAGGCGGATAGGCCTCTCCCTTTGCCGTGGTCCATGCAAGTGTTTTATATTTTAATCAATCGTGCGCTTTGAACAATGAGCATAGAATTAATGGTCAATGGTATTTTAATCTAAATTGTTGGAATACGGAAAATCAATGACCATCTGCCTCCCCTTTTATCTTCTTACTGGAGGGGACTTTCTTCTCATTTTGCTTTCCTTTCCTTCCGATGAGAAAAAAGGCACCCCTTTCATGATCACTAACACCAATCACGTTAACTCATGGGTCAATCTTTTTACTTCCAAGTATATAAGTAATTGTAGAAGTCTCTCTTGTATCATTATTGTGTCCCTTTAAAAGTGAGGTGGCTTTTAAAATCACCAACAATGATCAATCACAAGTTCAATGATGATTTTAAGAGCCATATCATTCTTAAAATGACACAAGAGTGACTTCTAGCATTACTCAAAATATACTCTTCCCCATCCTATTTCTCCATCCCACATATATATATATTTCATTTGCCACTGTTTCAATCACTTTGCAAATGGAATGGGAATAAATAGCCTGAAAAGGTTTGTAACACTGTAATTAAAGTAGAAACTGCCTTACCTTACTGTGGTGAAGGCTTGTGTATTAATGAATAATTCTGTTACAAATATATGAAGTTGATGAACTACTAAATTCAAACATACAGATGGTTGAGGATTTGAAACTAAAAGATTTTGGTAGCATTTTTTAGTATAAATTATTTGATACAATTTTCAATAACACAGTGATTTTGAGTTATTGTACATAGCACAAATAACCTTACCCAATGGTCCTGGTATCATGGGAGGAAGTACCATGTACAAGCATGATGCGGCAACCTGTGCACCAAATGTATGAGAATGGAGGCTGTGTGATACACGTAAGAAAATTTTGTAAAAAGACCATTTCTTCAATGAACAATTATAAATAAAGTTTTGGGTAAGATGAATAAGAAGTACCTGATTCGAGCAAAAACAAGCACCAGAAGTATTTTCCAGCATCAAATATCCTGCTTTTCTTGGTGTGACAAAAACAAAAACTCCTGCTCGAGGCACAGCGAAACCGAACAACTTTGTTGAGCTTCTTACCACCAATATAATATGATGCCTACAGGGCAAAATTGACAGATCATGTAACACATTGAGAAAGCGGAATCCACATTGAGTAGAGTCTATTAAATACTTACTATTGAGTCTGGAAGTTAGATATACCTTTTTCTGATAAGGAAAGCAAAAAAAGGCAAGAGGTGCAACCCAAGTACACATAACAACATATACAAGAGAAACACACCCAGCAAGATCAAGAACAAAGAAAGAGGGTACAAAAATCTACAAAGCTAGAGACATCAAGAAAGGAATTAAAAGAGATCCAGTACTTGTAGAGGAATTTAAGGTGTATGTTGCAAGCTCGACAAAGGTTCCTAAAGTGTGGGCAAAAATGCAGGGTGCAGGTACGAATGACGGTCCTTGGAGTAAGAGCTAAAGTGCATGGAGCGGATAAGCCCACATAGTACAAAAGTGATCTTGGAAACAACCCATAAGATTAATAAAACTTCAATTTGAGGGGTAGTGTAGCGATGTGGTGATGAATTCACATATCAAGGAGAAATTGTTGAGTATACACGTGCAAGTATAAAAAATGTTGAGCCCTACATTGTAAAGATGTCACAAGTAGTTAATATGATATAGTTGGGTTCAAACACAGGCTTAAGGTTGAGTAGCGTCTCAATATGCTATATTATGATATCATTAGAACACTCTGCAAGGTATTAATCTCCCCATCAAGCTATATGCAATGCAGCTCCATGATAAGATTTTACAAGAAAGCTAGCACAATCAATGATAACTTTTATTTACACCAAGTGATGAAAGAACAAGATACGCGTAGTTACTGCGGTCTAGCTCACAGAAAAATAATAATGAATACACTGACCTTGTCATGATAAATGAAAGGTATTTCAGACTTGAATTATTTTAGCAGCATTGACTGGCATCATGCCCAATAAGCCCCATCACTGTAAGCAATGTTGCGCAATATAAATCCATAGAAGATTGAAAAGGGCCTTTTTTTTTCCTTTTCTTTTTAGTAAGAAGTTAGAGAGGGTTTACCAATTTTATGAGACTGAACAATTGAAGAACAAAAGATTTTCCTCGAGCTTTATCTAATTGCTCCAAATAGTTAGTCAAAGCTGTGCAGAACTGATACTCATTTCATTTCTCATACAACAGCCAATCCTCAGGTTTTCAGATGTGTGCATCAAGACTTGAGAGTCGTCTATAAATGTTGTCATTCTTTGTGCAAAAATTTACCATGCACTGTTATTTCATCACATCGACCATAAGCAAAAGCAATAACTGTGCACAAAAGCCTACTTTCTGTAAGATGACTCTTCTTGTTGAAGCCAATGCACATCCTGCTCAAAAAAAAAAAGGAACGATAAATTTTCATAAAAAAGAAAGACAAACGGACAATTAGACAAGTAACTAGACAACACTCGATTCTTGAAAAGGCAGAACCAAAAGACAGGGGCAGCTTAGAATTTTAAGCAACACCAAGTGTTTGTACTAACAGCTTCTTTTGTCTTTTAAAAAGCAAGCACATTAATCATTTATACACTAAATGCTCTCTAATGGTTTGCATTCCCAGTAACAACTGTTAGAAATTAATTTTGGGGGAAAAGAAAGTCATTAATATTGGAGCAATGATAAAGACTGAAGGGAGGCCTTCCACCAGAGCCAAAAGATTCATGTGTGTTGATTGCCCTGTCCAATACACCTTCATTACCATATGCACTCAGAGAGTCTGCTCAAACCTAGATAAGTAGATAACTAAGAAGAAAGATATAATGATAGATAGGTAGTTTCTAGTGCAGCAAGAAAGACAGCTTTTATCATGTAATTCAGTAGTTGTAAACCTTTCACCATGCCACATGAGTCTTTTGTAAAAGTGAGCTAGATAGCATCATCCCACAACAGAAGTCACAATAAATATATGCTCCTAGAGGGTGCAAATCCACAAACCCAAATTTATTGTCATAAAACAAAACCCAAAGTTATTTTCATTTGGAGTACTCAATGCAGCTCTCTCATACTCTCAGACCAACTTCAAATTTGATATGTGCAGAAGGCCAAGGTCGGACATGTCATAACTGAGATCCTCATGACGTCATTGATCCATGAAAATACCTTCTTTTTTTCTTCTACTAGAAGCCCTACTACATGCACGCATTGCATGCACATAAGTGGGAACATACACACAGACACCTACAGCACTACAAAATTAAGATGGTGACAAGAAGAACAGTATCATTTATCTTTAAAGGAGTTTGAGGAAGAAGCAAGTTGCATTTCAAGCCAATTTTTGCAATTAGAATGTCTTTAAATCTTTTCTCACGGCATGCATACAATATCTGACTGTATTCCAAATTTATTACAAGCCATTTAAGGTCTATCACAACTAAAGAGAAATTCTGTCAGAATAGGATCTTAAGTCTTACAAACTTTTAAGGTAAGAAGCAATCTCACGACTAAATGGTGAATGTGGATAGAAACTTTTTTTTTTTTTTTTTGACAAATCATTGAGAACTGATCGCTTCATTAGGCAAAAATATTGTTCATTTCTATAAAGTATTACAAGGCTTGAAAAGACAAAAATGTAGAGAGAGATAGAGAGAAACTAACCATCTGACATATGCTATCTGATAGTTGAAGTGCTTCTTCCCACCCGTTAATATTGATTAGCCCTTTAATAAGGTGAACAAACGTGCTAAGCTCTGCAACACCACCTCTCTTTACCATATCTGCATACAGTTTAAAAGCCTTATCAACTTTACTTGCACGGGAGAGGTTCTCAATCAGAGAAGTATACATATCCTTGTTGGCAGTTGTTAAAGGGAAGGATAATGGAATCTCTTCATGCAGCTCTAGAGCTGCTTCTAGTCTTCCAGCCTTAATAAAACTATCAACCAATATTCTGTATACTGGAATAATCGGAACTGAATCATTCTCACTAATCTCATCCAAAAGCCCAAGAGATAAAACAAATTCTCGATTGAAACCTTCAATGACCTTATGGTAGCTTGATACATGCCTTGGCCAGTACATCTGTTTCATTTCATCCAAAAGTTTGTGAGCCTCATCAAAAAGGCCAGTGGCACAACAGTGGTTTATCAAAACCCTATAGGTGATGAAATTTGGAGCGCAACCCTTTGAACTCATTTCTCTTAAGAGCTCAAGGCATTTATCAACTTTACCCAGTTTCCCAAAGCCATCAATCATTGCAGTATAAGTCACAACATTTGGATAGCACCCTTTTTCTTCCATCATCAGCATAAGCTTATAGGCTTCACCTGTCTTCCCAACTTTACATAGACCATCAATCATCTCCGTGTAGATGACAACATTTGGAGCACAAGAATTTTCTAGCATTTTAGACAAGACTTTCAAAGCGAGATCCAGTCTTCTATCCTTGAACAACCTGTCAATCAAAGAGCTGAAGGTATAGACATTAGGATTATAACCACGCTCTGACATGTTAGCAAACACCTCTTGTGCTTCATCTAACTTCCCAGCCTTGCAGAATCCATCTATAAGAGCATCATACACAATATGGTTTGGCTCACAACCTTCCACCAACATAGCATCCAATAAGTTACGGGCCTCTTTGACCTTGTGAGCTTTGCACAAACCATCAACCAATGCTCCATATGTGAAAACATTTGGTTCTTTGGAATTGCCATCATCAATCCTAAAATAGATATCTACATCAGAGGTTTCCACATTACCTCTCATTTTCGCATAAATTTGGCAAGCTCTTTCAATTTCTCCAGCTTTACAGTGGCCATCAATCAAAGCCGTATATGTAACAACATTAGGAAAGCAACCTTCAGAAAACATCAACTCAAACAGTTCATTTGCATTGGACAGTTTCCTAGCTTTAAGATATGCATGTATAAGAGCAGTGTAAGTGACCACATTAGGGGCACAACCATCCCTTACCATTTCATCAAACCAGTTGCGAGCCTGTTCAATAAGACCAGCTTTACAGAAACTATCAATCAAAATCGTATATGTATAGACATCAGGAACAACACCATTCCTTTTCATTTCTTCAAACAATAAAAAGGCATTTTCTACCTTGGAGGCATTGCACAAAAAACCTATCACTTTAGAATAGGTACTAGAATCTGGTATAAATCCCTTACTCATCATTTCACGAATAACATTATATGCTCTCTCAAATTTTCCAGCGCCACAAAGACATCGAGCAAAATTGCTGATATTAACCTTATTCAATACAACCCCAGCATCAAGCATCTCACCGTAAGCTTTCTCAGCCAACTCTAACATGTCTGAGCTTGGTAATTCCTCATTGCCACATATACCAGCGACCAAGATATTGTAAACAACGTAACCTGGCTGACAACCGCAAATTAACATTTTCTTAATTAACTTATAGGCATAAGAGTAATCTCCAGATTTGCAATAGGCATGAACAAGGGAATTAAAAATCCTAGGACTTGGGTAACAACCCTCCGTGATCATCATACTGAGAATTCTCTTACACCTACCAAGCTGTCTTTTTCTCAAACACCCACAAAGCAAAGTCCTATATGTCAGAACATTAGGAATGCAAGAACTAGACCGCATTCGGTTCAAGAAATCCATAGCTTCCTCAAAAAGCGAAGCTTCACACAACCCAGATATCATCTTTGTATAAAGAACTGTATCAGGCACAAACTCTTCCTTCTCAATTAACGTGAGAGCTTCCCTCCATTTCCCCGCTTTGCAGAGAGAACGCAAAAAACAACCTAGGGTAAACCCATCCATGCTAAACCCCAACCTCGACATCTCCCTATGAACCAAATAAGCCGTGTCCAACCGATCCGCTTTAAGAAACAATTGAACCAACGCATTATAGGTCCATCTTGTGGGCTTGTACCCAAAGTCCTTGAGCCTCCCAAGCTCCTCCAACGCTAAATTCCACAGCCCATTTCGGCAACACTTCTGAATCAAAACGTTAAGCAACTTCCCAAACACTTCCTTATCATCATCCTTAATCTCTCGTAAAAATTGTTCCGGTACTCTTTTATTATCATCACACTCCAATCTCTCTAACAATGCATCATACACAGCTTTTGTGTGACTGTACCCAATTTGCCGCCCTGCCCATATGAAAAACTTGACACCCAATTCAGGATTTTGTGCAAGACTCAACACCTCCACCACCAAAGTTTCATTCAATTTCTCCCTGAACTGCCTAAGAAACTTCTGGGTTTTGTCACCAAACCCATCATTATACTCCCTAATTGCATTCGATATCAGAACAGCATCGTTCGAACACTTACCGGACTCGAAGTTCGGCGCCGAAGACCCGCTCTCCGCATTGGGATCCAACGAAGAGTCGCGCAGAAAGGCAAAATCTTCGGCCGAGACTGACTCGACGCGCGAAGTCTCCGGGAAAAAGGGGTTATCCGCATCGACCAACCCTTCGAGATTGTCAGGGGAGTAGGTGGAGATGAATCGGGCGATGACGGAGAGGAGATTTTGGCGGGAGATTTTGGGTGCATAGGGAAATGGTGGTGGAGATTTGGAGGGGAAGAAGGGGTTAGACCGAAGAGAGGGAGAGAGAGAAGGGACTGAGTGAGATAGGATAGTCTTTATCCCTCTTTTGCTCATTCCTTGACGAACGAGTATTAGGTTCAGGGTTTAAGGCGAGGGAGACGGAGAATGGGGAGTGAGGAGGGGGAGTGTTGAGAATTAAATCAAGTTTGAAATTCAGGCAGCTCAGCAAAAAAATATATATATATATATATATATATATTTGAAATTGTTAAAAACAAAAATATTTCGATTTTTTTTTTACCCAAAAGACTTCGATATTTAGACAATGAACTAATCATGACCCTCTTATATATATATATTAAGTAAATAGGCGATGAGAATAGTAAAACTTTGAATAAATAAATAAAGGGAAATTATATCTAAAATTCTTAGGTAAACGCACTTTTATTAAAAAATTTCTGGGTATTTTTTTTTTTAGAAATTTAGTCTCTGGGTCACTCGAAACTACTAAAAAAATTCCTACCGTCAATTTTTGTTAACTTCCGTTAGTCTACTCAAAACTCACAGTTTTATCTGATTAAAATATTATTTTTTTATTAATTTAATTTTTTTTTTTTTTAAAAAAAAAAAAATTTGGAGTGAATTTCTATGGGGTGGCCGTAAGCCACCCCAGGGGTGGTTCGCCCACCTCTGGGGTGGCTTGCGGCCACCCATGGGGTGGCTCGAGCCACCGGGCGGTCCGGGCCACCCCTTGGGGGTTTGGGGTGGCCCGCAGGCCACCCCTCCACCCATGGGGTGGCCGCGAGCCACCCCAAGCCACCCCATGGGTGGTTTGGGGTGGCCCGCGCAGGCCACCCCAAACCACCTAGGGGTGGCCGCAAGCCACCCCAGGGGTGGTTCGCCCACCCTTGGGGTGGCTTGCGACCACCCCATAGGGGTTGGGGGAGGGGGGGGGGGGGGGTGTGGCGAAGGGACCCCTGGCCACCCTTCAAATTTTTTTTTTTTTTTAAGATTGAATTTTTTAAATTAAATTAATAAAAAAATAATATTTTAATCAGATAAAACAGTGAGTTTTGAGTAGACTAACGGAAGTTAACAAAAATTGACGGTAGGGAGTTTTCTAGTAGTTTCGAGTGACCTAGAGACTAAATTTCCAAAAAAAAATACCTAGGGAGTTTTTAATAAAAGGACGTTTACCTAAGAATTTTAGATATAATTTCCCATAAATAAATTAAAAAAAAATATCTCAGGTTCAAGTCGTTCCGGTCATTAACTCGACACGACCCGTTAATTAAATGGATCACATGGATTGTGTCGTGTCATCCGTTAAACTAGCGTGTAGTGTTTGTTCGAATTTTCATGTTTGACTCGTTTATTAAACGGGTCGTGTTCATGTCGATCTAAACAAGTTGGCGAGTCAAGCAGATTGACCAAAACCCAACACATAGATTTGGTCGTGTTCCACATTCAAGAATTTGATGTGATATTTGGGAATGAATTGGCTAACAAAGCATTTCGCTAGTATATACTATGCACATAAAAAAGTAACATTTAGACAATCAGGAGGAGAAGAAATTTTTTTTTTTGTTTGACATGTCCATACAAGTGGGGGAGGAAAAGAATTTACTTTCGTTGGATCACGAGTATGATCCCTACCCTCGGTCCCTCAGTCTTAAAAGTCGTCCAGGCTAGGAGACTCATAGAGTGCGGGAATCAAGCATTCCTTGTCTTTGCCATGCATCGAGTCGTCTTAAGAGGAGAATGAGTTGCACGAGATTACAGTGGTACTATAGTTTCCTGACGAGTTCCTAGAGGACTTGTTAGGATGGCCTTCGGAATAGGAGACCAAGTTTGGCAAATAATGTATTCTATGTATAGCGCTAGTGTGTAAAGCACAGTATATGATGGTATCAATGGAGTTGAAATAATTGAAGGTGTTGTGCATACACTTATAATGTTTGTATCTCACATTGAGAAAGTATAAAGAATAAGAGTGGTTAATATACCTAAGTGAATCCAAGCTCATTAGCTTAGGCTATTGGGCTAGAATAGTGTCCTAATATGTATATTAACTTACTTTTGTTTGACTCTCCTTGGTGTTTATCTCTCTAAGTGGTTAATATACATAAGTGGATCTAAGCCCATTAGCTTAGGCTTTTCTAATAGTAATGTCCTAATATGTATATTAATTTACTCTTGTTTAACTTTCTTCAACCTATCGTATCTCACTGGGGAGGGCCAGTTTTGCATGTTAAAAAGAATTATGGGTCGATGACGATGAGGATGTGCATCAATTATAGGAAGTTGAACAAGGTAATTATGAAGAACAAATATCCTCTACCTAGGATCGGTTTTTTGCTCGATTAGTTGCAAGATGCTCAAGTCTTACAAAAAATAAACTTAAGATTAAGATACACCAATTGAGGGTCAATCATGAGGACATCCCGAAGGCAACATTCAAGACCCGGTATGGCTACTATGAGTTATTGGTCATGTCCATTAGATTGACTGATGAATACAATGTTCATCGATTACCTGGACCAGTTTGCGGTAGTACTCATCGACAACATCTTGATTTGCTCCAAGAGTCGGGAAGATCATGAAGTGCATTTGCGAAGAGCGTTCAAAAGGATTAGATAGGAATAATTGTACGCTAAATTCAAGAAATGTAAGTTTTGCTTGAACAATGTGTCATTTCTTGGAATTATCATTGAAGAAGGAGTATTGTGGATCCTAGCAAGGTTGTAGGTATAGTCGAGTGGGAACCGACTAATGTACAAAAAATCAAAAGATTCTTGGGCCTTGTGAGCTATTATAGACATTTCATAGAAGGATTCTCGAAGCTATCAGGAACATTGATTGTTCTCACCCCGGAAGAAAGCTCGTTCCAAATGGAGTGATGGTTGTCAGATAAGTTTCCAAGAGTTGAAGTGAAGACGCGTGATCACATCTGTGTCAACATTGTCGGCGGAGTCGGGAGGTTTCATATTGTACAATGACTCTTCGAAGAATTTAGGGTGTGTTCTCATACAGAAATAGAATGGGAAGGTAGTAGCATATGCCTTACAACATAGAGAAAAGCTAGCTTAAAAATGATTTTATTAATTGGGAAAAATGCAGTTTACCCCCTAAAGTTTCAGGAGTTTTTCAATTTTAACCTCAAAGTTTAAAAATTGGCAATCTACCCCCCTAAAGTTTCAAAAATTGGCAATTTAAACCTTCCGTTTAATTTTCCGTTAAATTGGACTGAAATTTTTTTAAAAGAGCCTGAGGGCAATGATGTAATTTCACAGATTTCCGTCTATTTTGACGGAAAAATTAAACGGAAGGTTTAAATTGTCAATTTTTGAAACTTCAGGGGGTAGATTGCCAATTTTTGAACTTCGAGGTTAAAATTGAAAAACCTCTGAAACTTCATGAGGATAAACTGTATTTTTCCCTTATTAATTTGAGAGCCTTGCTTTATCCAACAACACGAAACCTTTTGAGTCGCCTCAATAGTGTCTAATATGAAAACAAGTATTTCAACCCTTTAAATGTTGAACGGTTCTTTAATCAACTTGTTTAAGAAAGCAATTAAATTAACACAAAAATTTAACCAATAGCTTGCAAGGAAGATACTAGCACCCAGAACATTAACCAATTATCTCATAAGATTTGTGATTTTGTTACTCTCACCAACAAAACAAAACCTTTTGTATGTCTTCAAGAAAATTTCATATTAGAATAAAGGGAAATATCCACTTTACCCCCTGAAGTTTCAGGAATTTTTCAATTTGAACTCCAAAGTTTAAAAATTGGCAATGTACCCCCATAATGTTTCAAAAAAATTTCAATTTAAACCTTCCGTTAATAATTTCCGTTAAATTGGACGGAAATCTTTAAAATTACATAATTACCCTCAGGCTTTTTTTAAAAAAAATTCCGTCCAATTTAATGGAAATTGTAACGGAAGGTTTAAATTGAAAATTTTTGAAACATTGGGAGGGTACATTGCCAATTTTTAAACTTTGGGGTTCAAATTGAAAAACTCCTGAAACTTCAGGGAGTAAAGTGGATTTTCCTCTAGAATAAAATTTGATATATCCTTAACATATTGAAGCATTTTTAAGTGGTTCAAAGAAGCCACTAGCATGTCGGAAACCAACTAATTATTGATGTAAAATGGTTTTATTATTTTCACAACCTTGCATCACCAAAAAGACAAACTCTTTTGTGTAGCTTCAAGGGTTTATATGCATGTTTATTGGTACATGATTGGTTTCGCCTATTAAAATATTGCCACAACATCTTATAGTGTCCAATTGAAGTTATTAAAAGCAGGGGGCGGGACCAGGATTTCTGGTGTGGGGAATGGACTTTTTTTTCTTTTTGATAAGTTGGAAACATTGACTTATATAAATATAAAATTACATAAATACGTATAATTTCTCTATGTGTGTGTTTGTACGTGTTTATATAAAATAAAAATATAGAAGTCTTAAATTTAATCTCATGGTATCACAAACACATAATAGTATAAACAATTGACAAAATAAACTAGCAGAAGATCTATAGAGTTCAATAAAAATGGTACCAAAAATAAATATTATAAACTCAAATGACTACAAAATAATCACTCAAAAAATAAAATAAAAACAGATATTTTTATCATATTCCACATTTTTGCACCAAAAATACACACACACAAAAAATACAAATAGAATAACGCATAATATGTTAATTTTGAAGGACAAATATATCAATTTTGGGAGGGATGAATTCATAAAATATGTATATTTTATAAAGAAAATTTAATTTTCTAAAATGAAGAAAGCATATTAAACTTTCATGGAGAGTTGTATGCAACGGCAGACAGCTAATATCAAGTTTATGAAGGGGGACTACATTATAAAATTCTGAAGTAACTTGGGCTATAAATATAGGCAGATTTCGTTATTGTTTAGCATAAGTAAGGAGCACATGGTTAAGACTCCAAAATATGTTTATGTCCTTCTTATATTCATTATCTTCATCCTCATTGCAGGGGTGGGTGAGTAATTTTATAGTTTCATTATAGTACTTGTTCTATGCATCCATCTACACTAATATAGTCTTTAATCCTTTTGTTTTGATGAAAATTGTTGTCATTAAGCGAGTTTAGGTATACAACTTTCATTGTTTTGGAAGAAGCCACTTATGTTGCATTATCTGAAATTAACTTTGCATTCTTTTTATGTTATAGCAACACAAAAGGTGAAATATTGCGAGCGTTTGAGCAAAACATGGCATAAAAGATGTGAATTCCCCCTATTGTGACAAAAAATGTAAAAAACTGGAACATGCAGATCACGGAAAGTGCAGAGTGTCTTTTCCGTGGTTTTTTAGAGCAAGATGTTACTGCTACTTCAAGTGTTGAATATAGTAATTTACTAATTTGAAACACGAGACTATAACTATTCTATCTGGGCGTGACAATATAGTAGTACATATTCATCGGAAGTCGAATTCTCACCCTAGTACATCAATCACTTTGGATATTTCTTTGAGACCACTGAACCACTACCACCAATGATGACTAGAGTGGGTTGTTATGTGAGTTGACATGAACTTAAGCCTTTCTTCTTCTTTTTTATGTAATTTTGGATTTATTTTTGTAATGAAATTGTTATTGAAATGGAAGATCGAAAGTTATAGATGAAAGACTAAGAAAGAAGAAATTGAGTGAGTTTGTAGTTTCAAAAATTAAAAGAAATTTTTTTATAATTGGTAATTTTTCCATTGAGTGATTTTAGTCTGTACTAGCTTCATATATATGGAAAATATGGAAAATCAAATATTTTATATTTACAACTTGTTTTAAAAGTCGAGGTGTTACATTGGCCGCAATTTTCAACCACGTGTCTATGACGGGCACTTTTAAGCCTTTAGGCCAAACATTTCAATGCATTGAGTTTTGGGGCAATCTTTTTCTTACTAGCAATAGCTTTCCCTAAATTTTTCTTAATTTTAGGAAATTAAATTACTTTTTGATTTTCTATTTAAATAAATTATACAATAACTTCCTTATTATTTCTCTATATCATTTAAATATTATTTCAATTAAATGCTAAATGAAAGAAAAAAAAAATTGATCCAGCCTCCAGGTCAATATTTTCTTCATCTTTTGCAAATCTTATCATACAAATTTAATAGATCAACCATTGGATTTGCAAACTCATGTGAAGCCACACAAATTCAATTGTGAATTTATCCATTCATTATAAAAATGATTAAAAAATGATTAAAAAACGAATGAATTCTATCATTGCTAAAAATAAAAATAAAAATAAAAAATGTTAAGAGAAGCAAAAGTGCTACCCAAATTTGCGTAGCACTTTTGCTTACCTTGAGATAACACCAAGGGAGTATTATAGGGGGCTTTTTAAGAGTTTTTCTTATATTTAAGGAAGGAAAAATAGACTTTACCCCTATAAAGTATCCAAGCATTTGAGTTTTGGTGCTTAATGTTTAAAAATTGACGAAAGTCCCCGACAATGTATCTAATGTTGGAAAAAAAAATATCATCCGTCTATTTGGACGGAAATCAAGTCACGTACGTGGCACGTGACCTTTTTCTACCAAACCTTACGAAAATGCTCTCGAGGGGTAGTGTTAAAAAAAAAATTAAAAAAATTAATTAATTAATTAAATAAAAATTAAAAAATTAAAAATTAAAAAAAATTAAAAAAAAAAAACTAAAAACTAAAAACTAAACCTAAAACTTAAAAAATAAATAAATAAATAAAAATTAAAAAAAAATTGTATATACAAAATAAAAAAGAAAAAACCGAAAACTAAAAAAATAATAATTAAAATAAACTAAACTAAACTAAACTAAAACAAAAAGTTTATATACAAAATTAAAATAAAAAAATATTAAAAAAAACAAAACAAAACCTAAAACTTACAAAAAAAAAAAGTAGGGGACGGCCGAGCTATCTGCTTTGGCAAAGCCATCCCCAAACCGGCCGAGTGAGAGTGGCTTGGCCATCCCCAAAACCATTTAAGATGGTTTTTTTTTTTTTTTTTTTTTTTTATTGTACATTTGGGGTAGTTTTAGCCACCCCCATTAGGACATATGTGGGTGATCCGACCACCTCATGGGACACATGAGTGGTACGGTACTGTATTCTGGCCGAATAAGGGTAGCCGATTGAGCCATCCCCTTGGCCAAATCACAAGGCAGAGCCACCCCCAAATGACTCTGCCCCCCCCCCCTCCCCCCCCCCCCCCCTTTTTTTTTTTTGTTGGTAAGTTTTAGGTTTAGTTTTTCTTATATATATATATATAAACCTTTTATCTTAAGTTTAGGTTTAGTTTAGCTATTTTATGTTTTTATTTATTTATTTATTTTTAAGTTGTGTGTGTGTGTTTTTTTTTTTGTTTTTTTATTTTTTATTTTTTATTTTTTATAATGTTTATGTTTACACTTTACCCCCCCCCCCCCCCCCCCCCCAAGTTATTTATGTTTACACTTTACTCCCGATGGCATTTTCTAAAGTTTTGGTTGAAAAATGTCACGTGCCACACATGTGACTTGGTTTCCGTCCAAATAGGTGGATTTAATGGACATATGATATTTTTTGCCAACGTCAGATACATTGTAGGGTTCTTTCATTGATTTTTAAATATTGAGTGTCAAAACGCAAATGCGTGGATACTTCAGGAGAGTAACTGTAGTTTCCTTGTTGCGAGTGTTATTAGGAAACTATTCCTATACTTTGTACTATTTATTTGTTGATCATTTTTAATATTAATACAATGATATCTTTATATATATATATATATATATATATAAAACTTTTCAACAATTAAACAAGTTGAAAGCTTTTAAAATTGTCCAAGAATGGGACAACACAAAGCTTTTTGAGTTGCTTCAACAATGTCTAATTAATATCCTTTAAATGTTGAAGGGTTCTTTAACTTGTTTAACAAAGCAACTATCACAAAAAGCTAATCAATAGTTTGCAAGGAAGATACTAGCATTATAAAACAAGGCAATTCTAGAAGAACTGTGATTTATTATTTTCATTAAAAATTACACTTTACCCCCTTAAAGTTGGCAACAATTTTCAATTCGACCTCTAAAGTTTCAATTTTTGCAATCTACCTCCACAAAGTTTCAATTTTTTTCAATTCAGTCATTCTGTCAATCAAAACCATTTTTACTAGCGGAACAATGGTCACGTGCGACGTACATGATCATTGTTGCTTTTTTTTCCCCAGAAGGTCCCCACCCTTATCAAATCAATTACCAAAAACTACCCTCACCTAAATGGGCAATTTCTGATGCGAAGCCCTGACGATCCCGACCATCTTGTCCGTCCATTCCTCCTAGGTGTCGTCAAATCCATAAACATAAGCTGAGCCTCTCTGCTTCACAAATTGGCTTAGAGCCTTTTCATAACCTATTAAACTCTTTATCATGGTATTATAGAAAGGTAAAAATTGACCTTTCTTATATCTGTTTTGATACAGGTTTTGAGAACAAGGTCAATTTGTGAAGCTGAGCCTTTCGCAATTCTTCTCATAACCTTCTCAACATAAACAGGCGGTTTTGAGAGACTAAGCCTCCACCAGTTGCTCGCAATTTGCAAGCTTCATCTGTGAAGCAAAACAGATGGGTTCGATGTTGCTCTTGAGCTTCACGATCACCTTCATCCTCGAGAACCACAAGGTGGGTTCTGACATTCAAAGCGGCTCAGATTAAAAACAAAAACAAAAAAAGTAAGCATTCAATATCAAAATTTCTTCACTTCTCCAAGTTTTCTCAGCATCCAAACAGAGGTCTGCTTAATATGTTGGACTAGAATCGCTTTGATTGGTTGATGGAAAAAAAAATGAAATCGATTTAATTAAATCAACATAAATTTGTCCAGGTTTTTTTGATTGGTAGATTGGAATCGATTTAATCCATTGGTGGACTGGCATCGATTTATCGATTGGACCTGACTGTAATCGATTTAATTTCTTCACTTCTCCGATTTTTTATTTTTTATTTTTTTAGCGCTTTCTTCATTTTCTCACCAAACAAACAGAAAAACAATAGAAGACCTTGATGTAGACGTTCTCAGCAGCGCGCTCCTCCTCGCCCAGAACCCGACCCTTGCCGCCGCTGAAGCAGCGTGGCCAAAAGTATGGGGTTTTGCCAAAGTAGACCTCTTCACTGGAGAGCTAAGGAAGCACATCTATGGAGAACAGAGGAATGGCGGTGAGCCTCTATTCCTTCCAAGTAGCCCCAGTTCAGAGAAAGAGGACGACGACTACATCCTAGCTTTCGTGCATGACGAGATGGAGTGGAAATCAGAGCTGAGAGCTGGGTCGTTGTCGGCAGACAGAGGAGTGAGAGTCTGTTGGGATGTGGGGCATTTTGGGTACGAAAGTTCTGTCAGTCATAGCGGCTTTGACTGACGGAATGGCTGAATTGAAAAAAAAAAATTGAAACTTTGGAGGTCAAATTGAAAATCGCTACCAACGTTAAAGGGGCAAAGTGTAATTTTCCCTTATTTTCAAAACCTTGCTCACCAACAAAACAAAACCTTTTGTGTGTGATCTTCAAGAAACTTTCATATGAGAATAAAATGTGACCCTTAAGAGGTTGAAGCATTTTTAAGTGGTTCAAAGAAGGTACTAGCATGTTAGAAACCTTGTGATTATGGATGTACAATGATTTGTTGGGAAGATAAACAGTTTTGGAAGTTTTCATTAAGAGTACATTAATATACATATTTGGACACCACTTCTAATCCAAAAGCGTAAACTAATAGGCTTAGGTCCACTTAGGTATATTAAGTGTTCTTTTTCTTTGTACTTTCTCAATGTAAAACTCAACACTCACAAATATACTTACAACACGATCGTCATCATGCCAAAAACTAGCTAATCAATAATTTAAACCTTTTGTGTAGCTTTCAGGGTTAGAGGGCTCACCAAATTAAGCTACCCATGTAGCAAAATTTGTCAAAAAATCGAAACTAGTTAGGTGGTTTAAATAAAAATTAAAAATTAAAAAAAAAAGGGTGACAATTTGTTATTTTTTCAACAATCATGTTCATAATCAACTGAAAAACAAAGTGGGCCATGAAATTTCACAGGAAATTCAAATGGTTTTTAGAAATTGAGTGGTAAAGCTCGGCCAAAATTTAATTTAATAATCCAAATAACAGCACACCAAACACCAGTTATCTCCACAAAAAAAAAAAAAAAAAAAGCATCAAAACACTGCAATGGAGATTGAAAGAGAAAAAGATTACTGGTACATGATTGGTTTGGCCTATTATTAAATTTATGAAAGGGGATTGAATTTTAGAATTTAGAACAAAGAACAAATGGAAGGGAAAAGTACAAATTAATTGTTCATTTCTTGATCAATAGATAAACGGTTGATTATCATTATTAAATGATTAAATTAACAATTTTCTATAAGTTTAAGTTTTTGGGACAAGTGGTGATTTAACATGGTATCAAATAAAATATCATGAGTTCAAACCTTGTATCCGTAATTCACATTTTATTTCAAATTAAAAAAATAATTAATATAATAATTTAATTAATATTTTAAGGTAAACAAGTCTAATCAAAACTTGGAAGCGACGATTGGAAAACCTTGTGGCCGGCCGCTTTAAAAATTCTGAAGTGCCATTTTTGCCTCCCAAGATATCATTTTTTTTAAAATAAAAAAATCCTTCTGGCCCCTCAAAATTATGAAAAAAAAAAAAAAAAAAAAAATCTTAATCCCTCTAAAATCTCAAAATTCTAAAGTAACTTGCCCTATAAATATAGGTAATTTTCTTTTCTTGGTTAGCATAAGTAAGAAGCAGATGGCCAAGAGTAGTCCAAATTATGTTTATATTATCCTTCCAATATTCATTATCTTCATCCTCATTACAAGTGTGGGTAAGTAATTTTATAATTTAATTATAGTACTTCTTCTACACATCCATCTACTTTGTGTTACAAATTATTTTTTTTTCTAATACAAAAAAATTGCAAATAAAAAATTGCATTCTCTAAAACTTTTGCATTCTTTTGTTGAGATAGCAACAGACGTGAAATATTGTAAGCAGTTGAGCAAAACATGGCGTAAAAGATGTGAATGGAGCCCAAATTGTGACAAAAAATGCATAGTACTGGAGCATGCAAATCACGGAGCATGCCTAAGCCCTCAGAGGTCTTTCACATACAAATGTTACTGCTTCTTCAGTTGTTGAATTTCCAGTAACCATAGCTATAATTTGGGGGCTTCTCTTGTATTATTCATTCAAAAATACACACATCTAAATTGTATTCCATGATGTTTGAGATTAAAATTAAACGGGTTCCATATGGCAAATCACAGTAATTATTATTTTCTTCTATGGAAGAGATTAGTTTTCCTTCTATGATCCATTAGTGAGCTGGTTTTCTTCATTGACAACCTTTGACAATTATGAGTTGTGTATATGGAGAGAATATGAATATATACGGCTGGCCAATTGATCGAATCCTTAACATCCTTAAAAGAAGCAAGCATATCGTGTTGTTTCTAATGATCCAAGGCTTATATATGTTAACTTCAACAAAGGCAATATACCACAACTTTAATATTGAACAAACATTTT
The DNA here is from genome assembly GCF_965113065.1 of Corylus avellana. Taxonomy (NCBI): domain Eukaryota; kingdom Viridiplantae; phylum Streptophyta; class Magnoliopsida; order Fagales; family Betulaceae; genus Corylus; species Corylus avellana. The sequence continues at coordinate 40,828,676 of NC_142491.1, forward strand.
GAATATTCCAAAGTCATTACATATATAGCTTATACTATTATTGTTTGTACAACTACAAAAGATGTCATACGTACAAGGAATAAGGCTGAATAACCCAAAACTTAGCCCGCCAAAAGTCGATGCCTCAACCCCTCAATGACAACGTCTTTGTAAATTAACAATTTTAGAAGTGAAAGTGTAAGATTTACGGCTCAACAAGTATAAACAAACAAACGTACGTTATCGATCTATGTGTGATATTAACCCCATTTTCTTTAAAAATTGAGAGATCGAAGCAGCATTCAAGATCATAAAGTTTCTAAAAGCATATGAAAAGCTTGACCGCAACCTATTGTTGTTCTTTTTAATATTAATATAATGAGATCATATACATAGACACACATATTCAATCATTAAACATGCAGTTGCAAGTTGTTGAAATTGTTCAGGGAGCCTAAAAACGATTTTATTAGGGGTAATTATCATTTTCCTCCATGAACTACTACTCGATTACCATATACTCCCATCAACTACCAACTTTACATTACGACTCCATCAAACTACCATTTCGTTATCAAAACCTCATTTCTGTCAGTCAAGGTCGTTAAGTCAGACGATTAACCCATCACGTGCGCATAAAGTTGATAGTTGATGGAGGTATATGGTAATCGAGTGGTAGTTTATAGGGGGAAATGATAATTACCAAAAAAAAAAATGCATACGCATTCAAAGCATGTGACACGCACGTGATGGATTGACCGTTCCACTTAACAACCTTGACTGACGGAAGGAGAATTTTGGTAATGAAATGATAGTTTGATAGAGTCATAATGTAAAGTTGATAGTTGATGTGGGTATATGATAATCGAGTGGTAGTTCATGGGAGAAAGGATAATTACCCCATTTTATTAATTTCATAGCCTTGCTTTTACCCACAACACGATGCCTTTTGAGTTGCTTAAACAATTTCTAATATGAAAACAATATTTTCAACTCTTTAAATGCTGAAGGATTCTTTAACTTGTTTAAGAGAACAACTTACCAAAAATAAATAAATAATCAATATTCAATAGTTTGCAATTTGCAAGGAAGATACTAGCACCTAGAAAACTACCCAATATTGGAAGAACAATAATTTTATTATTTTCAAATCCCTGTTCTCACCAACAAAACAAACCCTTTTTCCTCCCTATAAATATATTATTTTTCAAATTTAAAAAAAAATAAAAAATAAAAAAAATCCCTTTGGCCCCTCAAAATTACGAAAGAAAAAAAAAAATCTTAATCCCTCCAAAATCTCAAAATTCTGAAGTAACTTATGCTGTAAATATAGGTAGTTGGTTGGCATATAAGTAATGACAAGCACATGGCGAAGACTTCAATATCTGTTTATATCATTCAAATATTCATTATCTTCATCTTCATTACAAAGAAGGGTAAGTAATTTTATAATGTCATTCTAATACATTAAAATAGTATCAAATTCTTTCGTTACAAAATTAATCATTGTATACTTTCGGTACTGTTTTGTAAGCATCTACGTATGTTGCATTATCTAAAACTTTGCATTCTTTTGTTGAGATAGCAAAACATCGTGCACGTACGTTTGAGCAAAATTTATTCAGTTTGGTAAATTTTGAAAATATAAAACTAATTGTTCTTGAGTTTCTACTTTTCCATCCAAAATAATTTCATAAAAAGCTAAAACACGATTATTGTAGGTGGTTTAGAAACATTTTTTTTTTAGTTAAATCTAAATATGTTCAACTTTTCACTAACACGTATTTAATTAAGACTACTCAGTACAGATTGAACCCATTTGTGATTTGCCAAATACTCCTTTCAAATTTGACAAAATCAAAAGTTGTATGGCTCAAAAGTGGAGTGCTTTGAAAGTGTCTAGATTTGTCATTTTTCATGCACACGCTTTAGCATAATGGGACGTTACGCACTTAGTGTTTGGTAGCTTTCTCATAAGATCTCACATTCTCTTTTTCATTCGGATTAAGAGTGAGAAAGATTCTCCCATGTAATCCTTTTTTTCACCTTTCAAAAAAAAAAGAAAAGTTAATATTTACTTCTACTCATAAAGTTGATATGTACTACATTGAAGCTGAAAAACTCATGAGTATATATACAAGTACATCTAAATTGTATGATTTGTATCCCATGAGTGTTGGGATTAAAAGGATTCAATAGGGCAAATCACAGCAATTACAATTGTCTTTCTATGGAAGAGATTTGTTTTCCTTCTATGATCCATTCGTGAGATAGTTTTTCTTTTTTTTTACAATCTTTGACAATCTATATAAGTGACACGTGTCTCTTTTTTTAATAACATGTGAGATGCATATGAGTTTTTAATCTTATTTATTTCAACTTTGTCCCTACTATTAAAAAAAACATGTGCATCTCATATATTCAAGGGACACATGTCACTTTTATAGACTAAGTTGAAAGAAATTCTCCCAACCCAATTTGGAAGAAAACTTTGTCAGAATTGATAACATTCATAAAAATGTTTAGTGAATCGATAACATAACATTATAAAAGAACCAATGACATTGTTTTGAACATGCCATCACCAATAGAGCGGCTAACTTATCAAAGGCTTCAGCTTCTTAAGGAAAGTGATGTTAAAACAAAGTTTACAAGAGGTGTAAGCATTAGAATTCTAAACAAGCGACATTCTTTTACAAGAACAACAATAAGGGTTCGTTTGGGTTTTCGATTTCAAAAAAAATGTGATTTTAAATAGCAATTTTAAAATATGCGAGTTGAATACATGATTTTTAAAAACGCAGTTAAACATTTGAAAAAATACAGTTTGGCCTTTGAAATCGCAGTTTAACCTTTAAAAAATTGTGTATTTTCAAAAAAAGTACCATATTGCTTGCGATTTGAAAACACAAATTTTTTAAAAACTCAATCTCAAACAATTCATTTTCTATGATTTGGTTTAAAGCTGCACTTTTTGTCTACGAAATTACAATGTCAAACGTACCCTCACTCTAGGAGGTTATGATTGAGTATTAGTACAAAGACAATGTTAAAGCCTACTACAATCTATATGAAGTAAAATAAATAAATAAATAATATAGTATCATGTATACGTACAATTAGATGCACCAGCTTTAAATCCTGACCATGAAATAAATATTATCCATTTTAATTAAAATCAAAAGGATCCTAAGAGTTGTCGCTGAATGCTTTTATTACCAATTAAATTCTTCATTAATTTATTTTTGAGAAATATTACGGGCTAATAAGTTCTTCATATTTGGCCCATATTCTCTTACAAATTCAATAGATCAACCATTAGATTCCACAAATCTAATGGTTGATTTGTAAGATGAGATTAGCCAAATATGAAAAAATATATATTGACCCCTAACATTTTTCTCTATTTTTTTTGGCATGAAAGACGAATTCATGAACTTTTTCCAACTCTCAAAACCATCACCAACCTTCATGTGTAAGAACTAACAAAAAAGCTAATCATATTCAACAGTTTGCAACTTGCAAGGAAGATACTAGAACCTAGAAAACTAGCCAATATTAGAAGAATAATGATTTTATTATTTTCAAAGCCTTTCTCCTACCAACAAAACAAAACCTTTTGTGTGTCTTCAGGAAAATTTTAAAATTTGACCCTTAACATGTTGAATCATTTTTGAGTGGTTCAAAGAGGCCACTAGCATGGAGGAAATTAACCAGCTGATTATGGATGTAAAACGATTTTATTATTTTCAAAACCTTGCATCACCAACAAAGACAAAACTCTTTGTTGTGCTTCGGGGGTTTATATGCAATTTTGATTGGTATATGATTGGTTTGGCCTATTCAATTATTGCCACATCATCTCATGATGTCAACTTGGAGTCCTTTATTAAAATTTAATTGTATAAAATGAAAATAGATGGAAGAATTGGAAAACCTTTGTGGCCCCTTCAAAACTCTGAAGTGCCATTTTTGCCTCCATAGAAATCTTTTTTTTTTTTCTTTTTTTTTTAAATAAAAAAAAAATCCTTCTAGCCCCTCAAAATTCAGAAAGACAAAAATATCATAATCCCTCAAAAATCTTAAAAAAATATGAAATAACTTAGGCTATAAATATAGGCAGTTTTCGTTATTGGTTGGCATATATAAGAAATGAGCACATGGCCAAGACTCCAAAATATGTTTATATGCTTCTTATATTCATTTTCTTCATCTTCATTACAAGTTGGGGTGAGTAATTTTATAATTTCATTATGGTACTCGTACACATCCGTTTAGATTAAAATAGTCTCAAATCCTTTCTTAAAAAATTAAGGGTTAATTACTTTTTTAGTACTTAGGTTTTCATGTTTTTATTTTTTTCCATCTAAGTTTCAATTCGTATCGCAAATAGTATATGACTTATGGGTAAATACCAATTTAGTACCTCCATCACCATTTCATCAGCCAAACTAACGGACTATCATGGGGATGATTTCGGCCACCCCATGTGGCTACTTCTAAGGCCCTTGGGGGTGGTTCGGCAACCCAATGGCCAAAAAGGGGTGGCCGAAACCACTCCTATGGTAGTCCATTAGTTTGGCTGATGAAATTGTGACAGAGATACTAAATTGGTATTTGCCCATAAATCAAATACTATATGTGATACGAATTGAAACCTAGATGAAAAAAAATAAAAACATGAAAGCCTGGGTACTAATTAAAAAGGTAATTAACCCAAAAATTAATGATTATGTCATTTGGGGTGTTTAGGTATATTACTTTTATTAACCCCAAGGGGTTGGCCCAAGTGGTGAAGGCCTTGGTCTTGAAGATTTGCTCTCTTCAAGGTCCAAGGTTCAACACATCTTAGGAGCAAACAATCCCTTAGGGCCACCTCCTGGTGAAAAGCCAGCGATTTACTCAATTCCATGTAGAAAAACTCCCGATGGTGCAGTACACGGGACCGAGGTTTACTCTGCAGGGGTGGGTCCAAAGGGCCCTGCCTTGTAGAGGTTTCCCGATATCCCAAAAAAAAAAAAAAAACAAACAAAACAAAAGAGGTATATTACTTTTATTGCTTTTGTAAGAAGCTAGCCACGTATGTTGCATATTTTATCTGAAACTATGCATTCTTTTGTTGTGATATATAGCAACAGAAGTGATTCCCAAGAAATATTGCAAGCATTTGAGCAGAAACTGGCATAAATCATGCCTAGACGAGCCACATTGTGACAAAAAATGCAAAGAATTGGAGCATGCAGATTACGGAGAATGTGTTAGGCCATCTGTGTGGTCCTTAAGTTTAAAATGTTACTGCTTCTTCATGTGTTGAATATAGGGAAAATTGGTTGTAATGAAATAAAGTGTAACACCCCGACTTTTAATACAAGTCGTGAGTGAAAAATATTTGATTTTTTATGTAAAGTAAGGGTTCGATTTCAGTTCAAAATGAAAGCTAGTTCTCAAAGTCTCAATCTTTATGCAAAGCTCAAGCATTTCTACATAAGGAAAGACTAAATCAAGCTTTCTTACCTCAAAGGTGCGAGCTTTTTGCCCTTAATGATATAGTTTTACCACATATTTTCCTCTGTGGTAAATTATAATCACTACTTAAGGGCTTATGTGATGTGATTGTAGGTTCAAAATATAGAGGATTATCGCGGATAGTAGAGCAGCACACAACGATGGAGTAAAAATAAAGGTGGATCACACAAGATAAGTAAACTCATGCAAAAGTAGACAAGAAGTTTATTGCATGAAATTTCACAAAGCAAATGAAAACATTAAATGTTGTGTTTTCTCCACATGATATGAGCCCTAGATGCATTGAACAACGATAGATATGTTTTTAAATGTATATGTCGTTTTCATATGAAAAGAAAATGGTTAATGTTCCATGAAAGCTTTATTATGTATGTGTATGTTTGAAAATGTTATGAGTGATATGAAATGATGAATGCTATGTGTGAGCATGTGTCACATTTGTTTTGTTTTTCGAGCTTAACCCTAAGGCACCTACGATGACACTAGATTCGAGTGGCATGTATGATGATAGCACGGCGCAACCGCACCATGGTGTTGGCTATTTTACGAGTATTTTATCTTAAGTGAGCCACCCAAGGCACGCCTTGCTCAATCAAGTAGAATTCTTTGTACGCTATGCATTTTCCTGTGGCCATGGGATGTACCATGACATCCAATAAAATGTGCCAACCTTCATTGTATGAGGGTGGGTTAATTGTACGAGTACAACCTAGAGAAAAGATTATCATGATGTATATGCATGTTATGAAATGTTTGTGTTTAAGCAAGGAAAGAAAATATTACTTACATGTTGTTCCTTATGTTTGATTTATTACTACTTCTAACAAAAGCAAATTAAGTAAGAAATGTTTTCACGTGAGGTTTACTTACTGAGCCGTGAACTCACATCCCTTCAACGTTTTACATAGAGCATGGGTCTAGGGAACTGGTAGAAGGAACCAGAGGTAGATGTGACTGCTATAATTTTACCGCTTTTGGCATAGCTTGAGAGTGCTTTTGTCTAATGATGTATAGATTTGGATGATAGTTATTGCCCTTTTGTTATATGTAATGGGTTTAGTACTTAATGAACTTGATTTGTATTAATAGCATTTGGAGTTGGGTTGTAATTCTTTCACATATGATTATGGAATAATGTAATGGTATTTATCATTAGAGCTTTGGTGAATGTTGTTGTCTATGAATATAGTTACATTAAAAAAAAAAAAATTAAGGACACATTGCAAATTTAGTAGTAATTGGAGAGGGGTAAGTGTAGTTTTTCGTTTATTTTTGTTTGGTTGAAAGCCATATTTGCTCCTCTCTACCCACCACCATTACCGACACGCTTCACTATTGTCCCCCTCCATCGTGCATGCGTCGCACACACCTTCATACCCACGTGTCAACCCACATGCTGCCCCCACCTGAGAAGTAGATTTATGGCCACCCTATTAAGAAAGCTAGCCTAAAAACGATTTTATTTATTTCAAAGCCTTTTGAGTTAACGGTGTCTAATATGAAAACAAGTTTTTCAACCCTTTAAATGCCGAATGATTCTCTCAAAAAATTGTAATTGATTGTTATCTCCTCTATTCAGATTTGATTAATAATCATACTTATTTATTCTAATTCTCCTATAAATAAAAGTATTTTGTATTATTCAAGTATCAAGTGAAAAAATAGCAAAATGTAGTCCTTAAGGCTTCATCACATAGATATAAGTTATAGACCGAACCACGAAAAATCTAGTCTTTATTTTATTTTTTTCGCTATTTCATTCTTAATTTCTTCAAAAGCTAATCAATAGTTCGCAAATTGCAAGGAAGATACTAGCACCCAAAAAGCTAGCCAATATTGGAAGAACGGTGATTTTATTATTTTTAAAATCTTGCTCTCACAAACAAAACAAAACCTTTTGTGTGTGATGTTCAAGAAACTTTCATATTAGGGAAAAAAAAAAGGACACTTAAACATGTTGAAGCATTTTGAAGTAGTTCAAAGAAGACACTAACATGGAGGAAAGGAAACTTTTGCCCCCTCAAAATTCTAAAAGAACAAAATATCTTAATCCCTTGAAAATCTCAAAAATCCTAAAGTAACTTGCACTATAAATATAGGTAATTTTCCGTTCTTGGTTAGCATAAGTAAGGAGCACAAGGCCAAGAGTAGTCGAAATTATGTTTATATCATTCCTATATTCATTATCTTCATCTTCATTACAAGTGTGGGAGAGTAAATTTCAAATCCTTTTGTTACAAAAATCAATCTTTGTGTCATTCAACGTGTTCTACTATACTATTTTCACTGTTTCGTAAGAAGCTACGTATGTTATGTTGCACTATCTTATCTTAAACTTTGCATTTTTGTTTGTTCGTTTTTTTTTTTGAGATATATAGCGGCAGGAGGCTCGCCAGGAGGAGAGGTTTACGACATGAAAAGATGCGAGCGTTTGAGCACAACATGGCATAAAACATGTTTATGGGGCCCACATTGTGACAAAAAATGCAGAGAGCTAGAGCATGCGGATTACAGAACATGCTCAGTACCAATGTCGAATTAGAAGTCCTTCAGTTTTAAATGTTGGTGCTTCTTCAAGTGTTGAAACACGAAAAATGGGTTGTAATTAGGAAAGCATGATAGCCTAAACAAGAATAGAAAACGGTATCATTTTCCATACGTGCGTTTTAGGATGCTTGTGGTCGTTTATCCTGCAATGTTTGTTCTTTTGGATGAAAAGAATTTCATGTTTACTGTTTGATGTTTCATACATGTATATCAAATAAATGCATTATTGGGTTTTAAGAAAAATACGAGGCAAAGTGTTGCATGCATATGAAAGAATACTAAGCAAATTTGGAATATTAGGGTGTCAACAACAACATGTATAAAAGCTCAATACATCGAAAATAGAGGTGAGTGGGGGATGCTTCATAGGTAGGCTTATGGAACATCAGAGACAACTTGACTAGAAGTTGAGGAAGAAACTTGCAGGGCGGAAGCAACGTGTGACCAACATTGAGGGTCCGCTTGATAAATGATTTTGGCATGATTTCGACACTAAACTATTCATCCCACTTTTTCATTTTTCCAACATTCTCTTATTTTTTACATCACATCAATCATTTTTTATTAATATTCAAATAAACTACAAAACAAAAAAATTTCATTTTTCCATACCAAACATTCTTACTTTTTCACTTTTTTTTTTAAAAAAAAACATTCTTACTATTTTTCACATCAATCAATTTTTGTTACAGTATCGAACCAAAACCAAAACAAAATCGTTTACCAAACGAACTCTAATGCTATTTAGCTATTAAGGTAGGCTTGCACATTATGTCAAGTCCATACACACTAGATTTGTGGGGAAGGACCGCTAAGAAGGGAAAAACAATAGGGTCGCGAAATAGGTAGCCTTGCTACATTGAGTAGGATGCCAACAGTTGGAACCTCTTAGGACAAAAGAGAATACATTTGTTGAAAGAGTGGCCATAAAGCTGCCTCTCTTTTGGAGGAGCATGCAAGGGTGGCATGTGAGGCTCAAGTGTAACTATGGAGATGTGTGGGCCACACGCACGACGAAGGTGGGGGTGCGAGGGGCGAAGGGGCGAAGGTCATGTCGATGCAGCCAATAGAGGTGGGTAGAGAAGAGCATATTTTGGGGGAGAGCTTGGAATTTTGGACAAATGGTAATTTGTAACTTTGTATGCAGTGTCTATTATATATAAACAAGTTCACCTTGTGGCCCTGACATGGTGTATTCATAATATTACAACTTATTCACGCCTGATAAACAATCAATTGCTTTTGTTTGGAAAATGGGTTGGCATAAACTCACCTATTCAGAATTGTCTACAAGTAGTACCTTCTCAGAGTGGAAAGGCCCCTTCTCGCTGTGCAATATCTTGGCATTCCATCTCATCCGATCTGTGATGCCTTTAACTTTGACAAGGATATCCACATGATCTCTTATTATAACAGCCCCGTCAGGGCGAAGGATTCTATACATCTCAAGAAGTATATCGACAATGTCACACCTGAATGAGGAGACATTATTAAATCTGGTTAGAAGCACTAGAATGATAAAAACAAAAATGCTCTTTCTCTTGAACTCCTACTATTTTGTGACTTTGCCTCTACACAGCTCATAATTTCATTCCTTTGGACAAAATGGAATAATAATAACAATAACAATAATGATGATGATGATAAAAAATCAACGGAAGGAAGTAAACAAGGCTTTTTTGGGCTCTGCTTGTAAGGATATGTGTTTAATTCAGTGAAGACAGAATAGCAATACATCAAGTGACATATTGACATTGAATCTGTATAAATGTTGAAGCTTTCCTTTCAGTGCAGGAGATCTTAGAACTTAGAACCGATCTTTGCATATGGCTCTAAACAATTGGAAAAACAAAAATTCCAACTTCTATGGAAAGAAAAAGAGGCTTAACTTTCTCTCATGTCAATCAAAGAGACTCAATTAAGTTTACCTATTTTTTAGCATAATTTATTCTTCCCAACTCCACCCACTACATGCAAATAAGCCGCCAAAAGGAAAATAAATAAAGAGAGAAGTAAATCAAGTTTTAAAGCTCATCTCAGCAATTTTAATATGGCAAACATTTTGAGGACTTTCATGCCAACAAACCAATATCTTGCCATTAGAGCTCTTGTCATTGTAGTTTTGGAAGCCTAAGAGTTGCTTGGGAAGATGGTTTTAGAGAATAGGTCTTGTATGGTAGTTTGTGTCTAATAAGTTGTGATTTGAAAATTTTGCCTGCTGTTTTTCTCTTATATACTTCCTATGTACTTGGGTTATGCCCCTTGCGCTTTTAAAGAATTTGCTGTTACTTATCAAAAAATATTATCTTGTGGTTGAACATGGCTCTCCTATTATCTACTCTGGTATTGCCTCTGAATTTTCTAATTCTCTCTTCCTCTCTCCTATTAATTTTTTTTTTTTTTTTTTTTTATGAATAACAATTTATTGAAGAAAAAGAAAAGTTCGTGTACACAAGAGATGCAACCACCCTATTGGGGTCGAGAATCTAAATAGTTAACAAAATCTACAAGATTGGAAGAGGAAAAATTAAAACCAAAAGAAACAGCCCAATCTAAAAGGGAGCTCAAGAATAAGGCTTTTAGTTGCAGCACATCTGACGTAGCGGAAGACTAAGGTAACTAATCAAATAGCAGCGTCTTTTATTCTGCAAGGAGAATGTCTTCGTCTTCTACCCAAAAGATAAAATAAGCCCCCAGACTAAAAGAAAAATAAAACTCCGCAAAGTATTTGAGAGAGAATTATCTGATTTGATAATAATTCAATGAGTTTTACATAATAAACTAGCATATTTATAGAAGAGAAATATTTGTAGAGAAAGTAAACCTACTTCTAGTAGAGAAAGTAAATCTAATCCTAGTAGAGAAAGTAAATCTAAATCCTAGTAACAATAGTAAACCTAATCTTATAAGGAAAGGAAAATAATTAAAGCAAACCTAACTCTATTAAGGAAAGGAAATAAAGTCCTGATAAAATAAAATAAAATCCTAATATAAAATAGTAGGGAAAGTAAACCTACTTCTAGTAGAGAAAGTAAATCTAATCCTAGTAGAAAAAGTAAATCTAAATCCTAGTAACAATAGTAAACCTAATCTTATAAGGAAAGGAAAATAATTAAAGCAAACATAACCCTATTAAGGAAAGGAAATAAAGTCCTAATAAAATAAAACAAAATCCTAATATAAAATTGTAGAGAAAGTAAACCTACTTCTAGTAGAGAAAGTAAATCTAATCCTAATAGAGAAAGTAAATCTAAATCAGAGTAACAATAGTAAATCTAATCTTATAAGGAAAGGAAAATAATTAAAGTAAACTTAACCCTATTAAGGAAAGGAAATAAAGTCCTAATAAAATAAAATAAAATCCTAATATAAAATTGACAATCAGCGGGAATCGTGACAATCTTTCCTTTTGTACTTCTATTGTCTGAAAGCGGGTAAAATTCTGATCAAGCGGCGCTGCTCTAATATTATTTTTGATATTTTCTTTATTTTTGTTTTTACCGAAAAGAAAGGTAAATATCGTCCTACATCAACATCATACTTGTGGTCTTCGAAAAGACATCAATTTCTTTCTCTTTGTGTAAGTCATAATGAGGGTTGTTGGCATAATGCCTGTACAATGGAAGAGATGAGTGAGTCTACAACTAAGTCATTTTGTACAATTCCTACTCATTCTCTTGTTGTGCCTCTGAATTTTCTAATTCTCTCTTCCTCCATCCTCCATCCGCATCAGGATTTAAGAGAATTCAATCAATCAAATGCTAAGGATGTTTCTCCTTTGGTGATTAATTATCATGATTTCCTTGTTCTTTTTGCACCTAACTAGGTGTTTCCACTTGTATACTTCCTATGTACCGGGGCGTCTTACGTTTTTAATAACATCTCGATTACTTATATAAAAAAATAAATAAAGGATGAATCACAAGTCAAATAGTGGTATTTGCATTTTTCAAAATACAGCTGACAGAAGTACGAAAGCTTACTTCTCCATATACATGCTGAATACCCCATTGGCATGTATCAAATCATATGTTCGAGGGTATGTCGAGAAGGCCTCACACCTACAAACAAGCAGTGTCCATAAACTCAATTTTGGCTAAAAGGGGGGCGGAAAAAAGTATATAGTATTTGATGCATGTTAAATGGTAAGAAAAAATAATTATCCTACAGAAATTGAATTTCCAATGGAACATGCAGCTTTTGTCAAGGATTTTATTCACTGAAAACCGTCGCATCCATGCAAGTAGGGGCAACTACCAGTATATGAAACAAGAAAGAAAGAAATCCTAGAAATCCACTTTCAATTTTTTCTTTTCTTTTATTAGTTCAGCTATTAAGTTCTTTTCATAAAGGCTTCATATGACGGCAGCCCTTCACTATTTAAGGAAATCACCCAAAGTTTTGAATGACGAACAGAAATAAGAGAACAATATATTAAGTAGCTATGATTCTGGTTTAAACATTAATTAGTCCACAAGGCAGATTATTCCAAGCACATACGCTAGCAACAGTCACATACAGAAAAGTTCAGATACCACTTACATTACAACCATGTGTAATAACAGTCACACTCTCTAAAACTCGAACCCTAAAATATGCATCACCGATTTGTAGCTGAAGTCAACAACAGATGGAACTACATGTGTACTTAGTTCCCCAGATGGCTAATTAGTTTCAAATCAAGAAAATATGCCGGAATTGCAAACCAATGAGATTACCAAATATCTGCACAGAATACCTGCTAGCATCTAGATCATACATTCCCCAACCCACCCCAAGACAATTCTTAAAAACAGGACAAAAGACCAAACAGCAGAAAAGAAAAGAAGAAAAAAGAAGAGAAGATTCTCTCTCTTGCTCTTACCAGTTCATGTAAGTTCCGATTAGGCCACGCTCATAAACAATGCCAAGGGTATTGTTTTTTGCATCGAACGGAATCACATTTATAACCCAAACTGGATACTTTGCCAGTGCAGCTGCGAACCCCCCAAAGCCAGCATTCATATCCATTACATTTCTATATTTACCATTGGTGAGAGATTTAAGTATAATCCCATAGTATGAAATTCTCCTCCTCCATAACTGATTATCTTCATTGAAGGTCCTAACTGTAATTCCATCCATAGTTTGACTTGAAATTCTAGGTGGAGCGGCATTTAACCGTTTAGGCCATTTTTCTAAAGCACCACCAGATATATCATGGACATCTTTCACTTGTGGAAGAGGGGAAATGCATGGATCCATTTTTGTGTACCTGTAGAAAAATGCATAAAGAACAACACACATGGGAGAGCATAGTCATCAAGAAGAACTTTCACTTCACATTGGCTGTGAGAAACAGACATCCAATTCGCTACATGTTTGATGTAGATCCCACTGGATAAATGTTTTTTGTAATAGATTTTTGTTCTTGTTCTATGTTTTTCCAGATGAATTAAATGTATAGTGATTACAATCATTTTGATGACCTTGTCACAAAATGAAGAGTTATGCTGCATGTATTTGCCAAGAAAGCACAGGACAAGAAATTATAATATAAGATTTACAAATACTAGCTCCAAAGTAATACAGACCTCTTAATAACAAAATGCTCAGTTTCTTTCCATGTTTTAATGCTAAACATACTAACCCGTGTTGGAACACAACAAGCACAAGTTCAATTAGCTTTAAGTTTTCAGGTCTGGCTCTCCTCCCATTAGAAACCTCTTTTTCATTTTAAGCCAGATGTAAGATGTGTTTAGAAATAGATCATGCAAGAGGATAATTCGCTTTGGAGACAGGTGATTGTTGAGAAGTATAGGGACCAGTGAGGGGGTTGGCGTTTAAAGGAAGCTCGGGGGTCCTATGGGATGTGCCTTTGCAAGAATATTAGGAATGGGTAGAGGAATTTCTCCAATCTTGTTTCCTTCAAGGTTGGGGAGAGATCCTGTATCAGTTTCTGGCATGATGTATGGTGCACAATAACTGCTCTCAAGTCATCATTCCTATAACCCTATTCGCTAGCTTGCGACAAAGAGGCCTTGGTGTCAGATTACTCGAATTCCTCCAACACTTCTACCCATTGGAATCCGGATTTCACTAGGACATTCAGGATTGGAAGCTGGAATCTCTTTACTCTTTTCTTAATCTGTTATACTCCTCAAAAACCCATCAGGGGGAGGGATATAGAAAGTTGTGGACCCTAGCTAGCAATCATGGCTTTGAAGTGAAGAACTATTAAAAACCTTTACGGTCTGAAAAGGCTTGTTTGTTCCCTTGGAAAAGTACTTGGAAAGTTAAATCCCTGCGCCACATGGCTTTCTTTACATGGATGACAGCTTTTAGTAGAATTTTCATGGTTGATAATCTAAGAGGGCAGGGTTTCACTCTTCTTAACTGATGTAGCCTATGCAAAAAGAATGAGGAGATAGTTGATCTTCTTCTCATTCATTGTGAATACACCAGTGGTCTCTGGTACTTGGTTCTCAACTTGTTCAGAGTTTCATGGGCTATGCTGAGCAACATCCTAAAGCCTCTTCATTGTTGGAAAACTCAAGGGCAAGGACATTCCAAAGAGGCTATCTAGAACGTTATTCCTACATTACTTATATGAAGCATTTGGAGAGAAAGGAATTGGCATCTCTTTGAGGATTGCAAGTCCAATGTGCTTTGTTTAAAATTCTCGTTTTTTAGATCTCTCTTGGATTGGGCAATAGTCTATGTTCCAAATTTATCTTCTTCGAGTCTTTTAGATCTTGTTTCCTTTTTAGATTTTAGACGCTTGTAGGGTGTTTATCTCTCTTGTATACTTTCTATGTATGAGGGCTTTGCCTTTTTCTTTCAATAAATTATCATTCATTAAAAAATAAAAAATAAATGTGTCGAAAAATAGATATCTCTCTCCCTCTCTCTCATGTTAAATTGGTAGTAAGCCCACATTCGCCAGAACCAAGAAAGAAACAAAAGAGAGAGAGATTACACATTTTTAAACCCTTTGACACTCGGGTCAATCTCCAGATTCTCACACATCTATAGTTCCACTGCAATGAAAAAGGGTGAAATCAGCAATTCAGAGGCCTTCAACGAAGTCCTTCCTGAGGCATGCATATTGGGAGGGATTGAAGGGTTTGGCCTTTTGGAAGCTTCGAGGAGAAGCCATAGAAAATGGTTAGATGTTGATGAGAGAGATAAAGAGATCTATTTTTATCATTAATGTTAGCATTGGGATTATAGAATGGTGGTTGACTTAGCAAGATTATGGGTGGCCTTCAAAATTATTTTGTACACGTCTTACATCTGACATAAATGAGAGCAAACAGGAATTCTTTAGTGGGAGGGGAGCCTGAGCCTAATTTTTCAATGTTGGACATCTCATATCATTGTCCTCATTACACCAGGTAAATGCAAAAGTGGAATAAGAAACTCACCAACCAGCATCAGAATCAAGTGTAGAGCAAAATTGAGGTGATTTCCATGCCTTTAACTTTTGTATGCAGTGCACATGGTTAGTGGGTTTTCTCCACACTGCAATTGATCGTCTCTCTGCAATCTTTTTCCAGCACAGTCGCCTAGCAAGATCTTCCAAACTGGTTTGCTCATTTTCCAAGTCCTTACCCGGTCTCTCCCAACCTTTGTAATTGACCCTCCAATTTATGGGTGGCCCAGACAATACCCAATAGCCACCAGGACGTAAGATTCGGTCAATCTCCATCAGATATAGTCCATCTGGAGTGAATGAAAAGAATTAGATTATATAGCTACTTTGAATGAACGAAAGAAATTTACACCCAAGCAAGTGTTTGTATACCACAGTACAGAATGATTCAATTTAATTTTTTGTATGAGTAATCGAAATATCATTGAAAAATGCAAAGGCGTAACCCAAATAAACATGGAGTATACAAGAAAAACACCTAGCAAGAAAGAGAAAACAAATCAAGAAAATCATGAACACTTAGCAAATTAAGGTCTACGATAGTGTCTAGTGATAAAGAGTTTTGAAAGAAAAAAATAAAAAAAAGACTTAAGTTCCACCTCCATCCTCTCACGATCTTCAAAATTTCTGTATGTCTTTCCTTCCAAAGACACCACAAAAGGCGGGGTGGAACCATTTTTCACGCAATTGTACTTTGAGGACTACCTCACAACCCTCTCCAACAAGCGGAAGGGTCTACCACTCTTCTAAGCATAACCCAAGTTAACCCAAGACAACTGAAAATAGCACTAAACAAAGTATTGGCAATCTAACAATGGAGAAAAAGATGATCCACAGTCTCCCTACTCTTCTTACATGTACAATATCAATCAACCACAATGACAAGCTATTTCCTTAGGTTATTCATGGTGAGGATCTTCCCTAGGGTGGCCGTGTAAGCAAAAAAAGCTGTTTCCTTAGAATGATTTGATTTTAATTCTCAATTTAGGATTTCAAGGAAAACTGACATTTTACCAGTATAAACTTTACTGCAATGAGATTTCTTTATCTCATGGAACAAGTCAATTTCAAAAGCGCTTGGGCCTTCACATGTATGGAACATTAGAAGGAGAGTTCTAGGATTTATGATAATTTGGTGGCAAACAGCTTCAAGCCTCAAGATTCAAGTATAAGTACCATCACCAGTCCATGGTACAAGGCATCTGGAACAGTGAGCCATATCAAAAGCTCTTGATGGGAATGGTAATCTGTAGTTACTCAGCACACCAAGCATGGCTGGAAGTCCTCTTTCCAAGGCAAACTGTACTTGAGCTTCATGTGAATCCCGTGGGGCGATTGACATCGTCAAGATGTTATAGTCCATCAGAGAGGCTCCAAAGCTTGCAACCTAAGGAAAGTGTAATGCAATACACAAGACTGGTCACAATGAGCACACCAAGTTTGCTTTGTATGGTTCAATAATTCAAGCACTATACAAAACAGGCTATGCAGCTTCCTTTTCTATTTTTGTTATTATTTACTCCAAGGCATTTTCCTCTCCACCACTGGAAAAGGTGAACTAAAAATCTAAAATTAGCTCTAACAGACGCAAGAATTGGCTGAATTACAATTCGGAGTGGCTTTTGCGAAACCTTATTTGATAAAAAGAATTATTAGAAATATATTGGTTTCAGTGCAGCACGGATATAGAGGTGATCAATGTTTTTGAGATTTTCCTCAATATCAAAACCAAAAACGGGGGAAAAAAAAGAAAAAT
The DNA here is from genome assembly GCF_965113065.1 of Corylus avellana. NCBI lineage: Eukaryota > Viridiplantae > Streptophyta > Magnoliopsida > Fagales > Betulaceae > Corylus > Corylus avellana. The sequence goes on from NC_142491.1 coordinate 40,845,898, forward strand.
AAAATAATAACAATAATAATAATAATAAAGAGGAAGAAAGGAACAGGAGAAGCAAAACCCAAGTCATCTATTAAAACAGAAAACATCAATAAAGTTTCAAAAGGGAATCAAATCAACAAATCACATGGCAGTCACACTTACCCCACATCCAGTATCAAGAACTGTCCTTATATTTCCAGATTTCAGTGGCACGATCTGCTTTATCTCATCAACATAACCCTTCACTCCCTTGGGAAACGAAGTTCCACCACCCGGAAAAACAAACTGGTCACCCTGCAATCGAATCCAATTCTGTGATTTTTTGGACTCAGTCAACCTGGGAAAAGGCACATTCTTAAACCAAGCATAGTCTCTACTCTTTGGCCACGGAAATGGCCTCCGGTACCCGGCCGGCCTCGGAACCAAGCACCGCAGCCTTTCGGAACTTCCCGGGCAATGGCGCTCCTTGCGCAACCGTCTTTCACCGCTGAATTGCCTCTCTCTTAAAGGGTCCTGACACGGGCAGTAGTCAGTGAATTTCTTGGCGCAAAAGCTGAAGAGCTGGAGGTTTTGTTGGGGTTCACGGGGGAGAGTGAGAGTGTGGTGCGGCTCAAAATGTAGGGGAGGTGAGAAGCGGTTGTGGGTCGTGAAGTTGGGTTGGAAGCAGTTGGGTGGGTGGTCTTGAAGGAGAGAGGAGGAGGAGGAGGAGGAGGAAGAAGCTCCTGAGTAGGTGCCTCTGTGGGTGGAGTAGGACCCAAGAAAGTATGAGAGTGTGCAGAGGACGGCGACGAGGAACATTCTGACTAGGGGTCTTCTCAGCGGGTTTGGAGCAGAAGCTTGGAGTGGCGGCGCTGCCATTTTGGTGTTTTCCGATGGCGGTTCGCTGCTGTTTTGCAGTGCTCAGGTCCGGAGTGGACCGATCATTGAAGTGTGTGTGATGAACTGCACTAGCTAAAATTAATTACTGCCTCAAATTTAAGGGATAATTACCTTTCAAGTCCTCATCTACCACCCACACATGAATTATCACGTGTGTCTCCATCCTAGCGTCTTTTGGGGTGCAAATAATTCCCATGCCTTTAGGCTTTTGGGTTATAGTCACTAGACTCACTACTTTTGTTCTCCAAGCATTTGAAGCTTGAACACGAAATTAATGAAGCCACCAAATGAATTAGGGAGTAAAAATGTGACATACCAATTATACAATCCGAGGGAAACGCAGCGGCAAGCGCGCTCCTCTTTTATGAAAGGTCGAGTGTTTTCCTCCAAAATGCATTGAAAAAAAAAAATTCAACTCAATTTATAAAAATATCATGCAAGATGCACATGTATTTTTAATAATACGGATAAAGTTGAAATAAAATTTATTAAAAAAATATGTACTTCTTATATGTTATTTAAAAATACATGTAATCTCACATGAAAATAGATATAGCATTTTATAGGCTAAGTTGAAAGAACCGGTAGAAAGAAGCTTGTCCGGCCTAATTTAGAAGAAACTTTTTGTCTTTCATCTTTAATATCCTTGAGACGCACGCTTCTTTGAGCAGCTGATGCTAAAAATACAAGTTAGATCTAAGCTTGTTAACAGCTTGACCAAACTAGCTAGCATATGTATCCACTATCCAGGCAAGAGGAAATAACTTGCACTTTCGAGGGCTTGTTTGGAATTGCATTTAAGGGGCTTAAAAATACTTTTAATACTAAAAAAAATTCCTTTAAATACTCGTTTGGTAAATGAATTAAAAGTACTTTTAAGAATCTAAAAAGCTTAAAAATTGTCAAAAATCACTTTTGACAAAAGCTTAAAAATGAAACTTTTGTCCAAAAGCTCTTTTTGACTTAAAAACTATATTTTTCAAACGCAATTCTAAACAAGCTCTAAATTTTTTAGAGAAAGCTTTAAAAATGACAAAAAGGACATAGCAAAAAGAATCTAAAACAATTTAGGCAAGTAATAGGAGAGTCTTTATAAAATAAGTGCCGAATTAAGTTTTGAGATGTGCAACCACCTAATCGGTAGGTGAATTAATGAATTATATATAAACTCTTTCACATTATCTATCCAAATTACTATAAAAAATTCTTTTCGCAGTGATGAAAAGAAATGAGAAAAAATGATCACCTTACCTTAATCTTCCGATAGGTTTAAAGTAAACGAAAGGATAACCATTTATAAAGGGAGAGAATGGGGTGACAGTGATGTGTTGTTCAATCTAATTGACCCACTTTTAGCATAAGCCTAGTTTATTAAGGACTCGGGCTCATGGTAATGATTTAGGAAAATAACTAGTGCATCTCCAACAGATGCATTAAATAACTCTTTATAGTTAAATATAGCTATTATAAGCTATTTGTCTCTTCCAGCAGACACTTCAAAATAAAAATTTTACTAAAATTGTTATAATGAACTTTCATATTTGAGAGCTTACTGTATCACGTTCAGTAAGCTTTTTTTAATTATGTTTCTCTCCATCGAAGTAAGAAATAAAAAACAATATTTAAAGAAAGTAGAGAGTTGAATAAATATTTTTGTTCATATTTTCAATATAAGACTAAGGTGTTACACTCATAATAATGTTTCAAATTCCAATCCATACTAGAAGTCTTTTTGTCATATTCATCTTTAATTTATAGCCATAAGACCATCATTGCTATGGGGAAATGAACACTCGCATTTTCCATGCGTAATGATTCTCATTGCTCTTTTTCTTCTTTGATAAAATTTCATGAGCCATAATGATGTTAACGTGAATGATTCTACCCGGGGCAAAAGTGGACAAGAATTTATTTGTAGTAAATTCATACAAATTCATCTAATAGAATGATATATATTTCTTAACACGTGAGAAGTACATATTTTTTTTAATATCTATAGAACACATGTCACCTTATTAGGCAAGTTTGTATGAATTTACTACAATCTGTCGGGTAAAGTGGCATGAAGGAGAGAAATAAAATAATATTATTATGAAGAACAATGTGATCATTTTTGTTTTGAATTGATATAGATCGATGGAGTTTTATCTTTACTCGTCTAGCTCTTTAGATCAATCCCTTCATCTCCACAATTTCATGTTTCTTCTTTAGAGCTCTCAAACCCAATGGTGGATCTCGCTATCCTTTAAAATTACTGATTCTAAAATTACAGAATTCATGTTGTTCCTTATATCTCAAGACAACCAGAAAGAACTTTTCCTCTCAAAATATTTATTTTTCACTTTTTCACTGTCGCATAAACCTCTTACCCCATTGGAGGCATCAAACCTAATGGCCTCAACTCCATATTGGTACTCAATGGGTTAGGTCTTAATTGAATAAAAGTGTTCGCCCTTTATCTCAAGAGAGCAGAAGTTGGGGCAACACATTGGATGAGAAATTGGGGCAATTATTTCTTATTGAAAACAACCCAAATCTGCCTGATGAGTTGTACCCTTGGGGCCTTGATTGACTTGATATGCGCATAGAAATTTATCCACCAAAAAAAAAGAACGTGCATAAATAGAAACTTTGGCCCAATCTCGCACATTTTTTTAATGGGGCCGATATGGGATAAAAATTTGTTACAAACTAGTTTATAGTTAATTTATATAAACTCATCTAATAAAGTAACATGTGTCCCATAATTATGAAAAAAAACATGTAAAAAGCATGTGTTATTAAAAAAACACGTGTTATTGTCACTTTATTAAATGAGTTTGTATGAATTAATTAGCAAATTTATGTCCGTTTATATGAGTTATTTTCATGTTGTTCTATATATACAAAGTCAAACCGAATTTATGAAATGCAACCAAATGTATTGCGAAGAAGCAATTGGATTTAAGAATGTTTTTCGTGTTTGATTTGAAAAAAGCATTATGATTTGACGTAAATATAAAAATTATTTTTGTGTTTCTAAAAGAGTTGTGTTTATGTTATTTGTTAATATTTTCATTTTGAGAAAAATAAAACAAAAGCCAAAAGTTTTGGAGTATGCCATATTTTTAGCCTACGTACATATACTTTACAACATTTACGTGATATTTCTTTTGATTTTCTTTATTAAGGACGGATTCAAATTTAGGGCTAACAAAATAGGTACTTGATAAGTACTGTCTATTCTATGCATGTTTTTTTATAATAAGATTTTAGATTAGATACATGAATTATCTAAAACCTTATTAAAATATATATATATATATATATATATATATGCATAGGATAAACGGGTACTTGCCAAGTACCTGTTTTGCCAACCTTAAATGGTTGATTAAAACTCTATTATATCAGCACTGTGGGATAGCCGTGAAATAAAGTTTTAACAAACTTAGCCTATATTTAGTGCATGTTTGAGATTGTACGTGTTGGAGAAATAGAGCTTTTAAATAATTAAAAAAAAAAAAAAAAACTTTTTGGCAAAAACTTCATTTTTAAATTTTTACCAAAAATACATTTTAGCAATTTTTAAACCCTTCAAAGCGCTTTAAATTTTTTATATCAAACAAATATTTTTTTCCTCGAACGAACATTTTAAATATTAACTACACTTTTAAAATCGCAACACCAACATCCAAAATAGGACTTTTAGAGTAAGAAGATGGCAAGGTTGAGAACAAAATGCCCCACCACCGCCACCATCATTGAAGGTGAAGTCCATTTTTCCTATTTTTGCTTTTTTGAAGGGTCAACAAAACTCGGCAGTGGAATATATATGTCAAACGTTTAATCAATGAAAACCCATTTGCTTTTTCCATTAAAACTTAAAAGCGACAAACGGTCATCACAAAAGGTTGAAAAGCATAAGCATATATACCACATTACGCGGCCAGCAGAAGCCTTTCCCTTCCAACACAAAGAATCCCAATTAACTATCTCGAGAACCAAACACCCTTATTAAAACTATATTTTATTGTTACAAAAAAAAAAAAAAAACTATATTTTATTAGAGTTTATATATATATATATAAGGTGAAAAAGGGCAACAGTGATGCACAATTTGGTCCACACAAAATGGAGCCGCAGTTGCACCACACATCTAGAATAAGGTAGCTTTTTTTTATTAATATTTTTTTTATTTAGGGTAACTTCACTTTAAATACTTAAATTATCACATCATTTGATAAGCTCGCAAATTTTAAAACCTCTCAATTTGAACTCTTTAACTTTCAATTGCAGTTAATTTACCTAATTCAATCAATTTTTGTCGTTAAAACCCTTAAAAAGACAAAATTACCCTTCAATTTTCTTTTTATTAAAAATAATAATAAAAAAAATTTGAAAAAAAGGGTCACAAGGTGGCCCAACCATGGGTCACCTTGTGATTTTTTTTTTTTTTAAAAAAATTATTTGAAATTAAAGGTAAATTTGAAATTTTATAAAAAAAAAAAATTAAGGGTATAAACGTCATTGTCTCACTTTTAATGTTAAAAATTTGAATAAGGGGTTCAAATTTACTACAATTTAAAGTTCATGAGTTCAAATTGAGAGGCTTGTCAAATTATGTGGTAATTCTGAAGTTTAAAGTGAAGCTACCTCTTTTTATTTTATTTTTAAGTACAACTTCATTACATTTTGCAATAACATAACAGGTTACAGATGCAGAATATGGGGAAAAAGAAAGATGGAATAAAAAGGAAAATGATAAAGGCATAACTTAAACCTAACTTTTACCCAATTTTTCTCTTAAGTTTTTTTTTAAAAAAAATTGTCCGTAGAAGAGAGAGAGCCTTAAACTAGAGAGAGAAATTTGATCTAAAAGTTGAGCCAAAATTGAGTTTAAGTTGTCCCCAAGAAATAGCTCAATCAACTGGAGACCACGCCTTATGAAATGGAGGTCACTAGTTCAAATCTCCCCTCTCCCTCTTGTGTGGACATGTCAAAAATAAAAAATAAATAAAAATTGAGTTTAAGTTGTAATTGTATCACACTTTGAATAAAAATAAGAGAATACATTAACTCAACCAAAATAGATTATAAGCACCTTAGAGTCCCCAAAAAAATTCAAAAAGATAAAAATCACTTGAAAATGCAATTTTTGACAACCGCAATATATATATATATATATATATATATATATATATAAAACGAGAATAGGGTAGGTTGAGATGTGACATAAGTCTTCGATGACCAAAAACGATGAACTTATTATATACTACTATGTCCAAAAGTTATGATTTGATATTTCACAGTTTCACTGCCTCTAAAAGTTGGCCACTCGGAAAAGATTAAGGTGCCTGAAGTGGCTTCTTTGTTTGCTTTTATCGAATCATAATGTTCCCAACAATTCTTTATTAGTTAAATTTGAAAACAAATCTGAGTGAACAAGAATGGTCTATTTTCCATGTAACATAGTGTTACATCATTTATAATTTTAAACGACATTGTAACATATATAACATTAAATATCTATAAAATTCCATTTCAAGTTTCAACTGATCTTGATATCATATGCAATGCACCCTATCGAGTTTTTGTGACATTATGTGATTTTAAATTTAGGATAGGGTTTTTGGTGTAATCAAATACAAACAAAAGTTATTTTCACAATCTCAACCAAACGAATAAAATAATTTTTTTTAAAAGAATATATATATATAAGGAAATCTCATTCATTCATTAATTCTTAAAAATTAGAGATTACAGATTATCAGAACACAACGACACGCAAAAAATAAGTATACTCCTCTATCCAAATTTTCTCATTAGATGTGTATAGCGTTGCCTTTGTCAAACCATGTGCCGCCATATTTGCTTCTCTTATTGTGTGCTCCACCCTCAAAGTCGGGAAACTATGCAAGACAATCTTTGCATTCTCAGTCAAATTACCATATTTTTGCCACTGTAAATCAACCATCTGAATGACTTTCCTATATCTCTGCCAAATAGCGCAGCCTTTTATGCCGCATAAACTTTCGCCATGGTCGAGTCAATGGTATACCAAACATAGTTACTATAAAAAGAAATAAAATGAGTTTTTTTTTTTATATATATTTTTTTATTATTTTATAAAGAAAAAGGCTGATAAACGACGTTTGTGGATGTCGTAGAAGGTATAATAATTTCAAATATAAATGGTACAAGAAAGAGAAATATGCTTCTGACTCCAATACATCTTTTCATTCTAAATTGGCATCTTTGGAAAAAATATATACCAGTTCTACGTTTCATGATAGCTGCTTAGACTTTGCAAGTTCCCCGCTTGTGGACTTTCGCCCACCATATCATAAGTAATAAGATAAGGCAATATAACTTTTTAAGTTTAACTTCACTTTAAATCTTTAAATTATCATGCGATTTGATAAGCCTTTCAAATTTTAAAATTTTTCAATTTGAAAACCCATTAACTTTCAATTATATTCAATTGAAACCTGTTACAGTGCTGTTATGGAAAATACTGTAATATAGGCTAAGTAAGAGAAGAATGAAAGAATATTGAAAGAGAAGAAATGGAAAGATGAGAAGAAGTGAGAATCTTTATTGAACAAATGAGTAACTTCGAGAGTTACTCAACCTTCTAAGCATGTTCGAGTATGCTAAACTTTAAGTTCACAATGAATAATTGTCTATTAAGATACTGATTACATTCTCATTCAAGCTATTTATACAGGGCCGGCTCAATGGCTAAGCCATTGAGGCGGTCGCCTAGGGCTCCCAGTTAATAAGGTCCAAAATTTTTTTTAATAAGGCCAAAAAAAAAATTTTAATAAGGCGTAAAAAATTTTTTAATTTTATTTTAACTTAAGGCCCAATTTTTTTTATTTTTTTTTTTTTAAATAAGGGCCAAAATTTTTTTCCCATAAAAATTTAAGGCCTCTAAAATATGACCCCAATATAATAAAGCCCATTTTAAAATAAGACCAATTAACCCAAAAAAATAAATATGTCACATCAATTTTTTTTGGCAACTAGTTAAAAGTTAAACTTAAAAGTCATGAAACCACAATGAGAATGAAAATAATAATAATATTATTAAAATAAATATTATTTAATAAATATTTAAATATTAAAAAAAATAAGGTCCAACTTCAAAATTTCGCCTAAAGCTCCCAAATACATTGAGCCGGCCATGTATTTATACATCCTCCCCTAATTAACACTTTAACTAACTCTCAACTAACTAAACTGTATTATAACCTTCTAAACTAACTAAACTGTATTATAATCTTCTCAACTAACTAAACTATATTATAACAGTACCTATTACAGATTCCCTACATCAGATTTAACCATTAATTTCTAACTGCAATACCTAAATGAAAATATCCCTGATTTTTGTTTTTGTTTTTAAATCAAAAAAGAAAAGGAAAAAAGGAAAAATTTTAAATTTCATAAAAAAGTCAGGGGTATAAACATTATTGTCTCACTTTTAATGTTTAAAATCTAATAGAAGAGTTCAAATTGACTACAATTGAAAGTTTATATTTTATTTTAAATTTTGGCAAAACTTAAATATCATATTTAAAATTTAAAACCCAATGACTAAATTCAAATTAGATAAAAACTTAATGACTAAATATATTTTTTTCCTTTTTTTTTTTTAAATTTTTTTATTCTATTGCTGGGTAAGTGGTAAAGTGGTGGCTGGTCATTGTGGTCAATCCTCAACAACCAACTCAGCACACAAAAGAAGCTTTCTGTCCTTTTTTCCCTTTTCTTGGAATTTGTAGTACGTAGCTTTTGCCTTATCTTCTATGCCCACTAAAATACCACGGCAAAGACAAAGCGAATCAAGGGTATAAAATAATTAATTTAACAAGCTTTTGCTCCAGTCAAGTCTGCTTGTCTTCCTGTCTATGAACATAGCATATATATATATATATATATATATATGTAAACTTTTCATGAATAATTTTAGCGATAATAAATGCAGAGTTGGAACCAGAAATCATGGTGTGGAGGGCAAAACTAAAAACACCCTTTAAGAGGGTACAAAACCAATATTAAAAGGTTCATATAATAAAAAAGTATAAAATTTAGAAGCAATTTTTAAAATTTGGAAGGGCTATAAACCCGGAGGGTGTGAGTAGTTCCGCCCCCGAATAAATGGCATATTCAAAGAATGTCAAATATCATGCCAGGAAAGAGTGTTATTTAGGCATTATAACTTTTAATATAATTTCTCTTTTTTATAAATTGAAGTAATAGTATCACGTTAACCATTTAACAATAAATTTGTTGAGTGATTGACCAAATAGTCTACCATGTTAATTTATAAGTTGATGTGACACTTATTATGTTGACGAACACCATTAACACGTTAATTTATAAAAAATGTAATAAAAGTTGTAATACTCAAATATATTTTATTTTTTTTAAAAAAGAAAGAAAATAATAAATGATAAAAGACCAAAAAAAAAAAAAAAAATTCACCGGAATATAGGTTCCCATATAAGATCTAGATCCACTGAAATTCTTAGAGAAATTTTAGATCTAAGCCGTCAATTTTTTATCTAAGGGTTATTATTCTGCCACGTCTCCCACTACTAATAAAATAATAAATATATTGGATAAAAAATGGACAGCTTGAATCAAAAATTTTAAAAACAAATATTCTTAGAGAATTTCAGTAGATCATGATCGTCCCTCCCATATGGGGCATTTTTTTTTTTTTTTTTACAAATAAAAGATCAATCATTAAATTTACAAACCCACAACCTCACACAAATTCAATAATTGATTCTGCTATTCATTAAAAAATAATTATATCATTTGTCGTTCCTATATAATCATATAAGATGACGTGGTTCAATTTTATTGGGCCCCTTCAAAAGAACTATTTATTGGCTCAATTTTCCGGCACAAAAATATTAATTATATATTCTGATTGTTTTCGTTTTCATTTATTTTATTTTATTGGGATGAATAGTTGTCATTGTTTATGTCATCCCAGAAAGTGAAAGAAGCCAAAAAGAAAATGTTTTGCGTAATTTTTGCCGTCACTCTCCAAATTTCAACAAACGCAAACACTCACATGTAGAATTTGGGAAACTCGTTGAGCCGTGTGTATTTACTGTAGTATCTCGTATAAAACCTCTCTTTCCCGGTAACTTTCATTCACATTACACCACAATGCTTGTTTCAGACTCAAACGCTAGCAGAGCTCAAAACTCAAAAGTGGGTGTCTGATATTTAAGCATTTAAGGCCTTCTGAAGCCCCGTAGACACTCTGAAATGGAGCGTCTGCTAATGGGTTCCTGAATTTTTTTGTTATTCTAAATTGGGTGTTTGACAAATATTTCTTCTTGGGCTGCTTTGGAATTATGCTTTGTGTGGAGGAGTAGAAGAAAATGTTGAGCTTCAAGGAGTTTTGGACCAAGAAGACGTTGATAGGTCTTGGCTTGGGACAGTTCCTCTCACTTTTGATCACTTCTACTGGCTTCACATCTTCCGAACTCGCCAAAAGAGGTATGGTTGCCTTCATGTATGTTGCATCTTAACTGGAAATTATATATACATATTTTTTATTGCACTGGATGATTGTGCCATAATGATTGGCCCTGCAAAGGGTAATCTCATCAATAATTTATTTGAATTTAAGTCTATTTCTCGATTAATTTTGTAATCGTTTCCAAACATTTTGCATATGCATTTGTTCTTAGATGTTTCAATTATGGTAAATGTTACTGCTTCTTTGATATATCCGATGGGGAATGAAGATTTTTGTTGAACTTGTCGACTTTTTCCAGATTTTAATCAAGGGAAGCCAATATTCCTGTCTCTGTGTTTATGTATTGTGTTATATTCACATGTAACGATATTTTTCTCAGCCAAATTTATGGAGTTTTAAGAATTTGTTTATCATCAATCAGCTCTTGCTTGGTTGGTTTGAGTGTGGTAAGGTTGAGTTCAAGGTGTTCTGTTTAAGTTTCTTATGTACATGCCTTTTCTTTTCACCCCACCAATAAAAGAAAAGAACAGAAAAAAAGAAAGGAAGATTTTTTTTTTTTTTTTTTTTTTAAATTTAATTTAATTTTTTTTTTTTTTTATGGGTCATGTTTCTGATGTATAAGGTCGGATAAAATATTGTTTACTTTGATTTTGTTTATGGAATTTATTCGTAGTCATTCATAGTTTTGGCTGTTTGACACTTCATTTCTTCTTTTTTTTTTTTTTTGACACTTCATTTCTTCTTAATAATAATTTGTCATGTTCTGTAGGAATTAATGCTTCAACTTCACAGTCTTTTCTAAACTATGTGCTCCTGGCGATTGTCTATGGAAGCATTGTGCTTTACCGGAAGAAAGCACTCAAGGTTATCCTCTATGTTTTTATTTTTTATTTGCTTTCATTTTTATTGAGGATTTTCTGAAACACCTATATTCAAATGGTTTTTTTAATTATTATATATGAAGTTTACTCAGTAGACTGATGGGTAATAAGGAAGCACTATTCTCATAGGATGAGTGCAGCCATGAAGAGATGCCAAGATCGCTTAGTAAACAGAGCAAGATGTTAACCATTGGAAATGGTTACATCTTTAAGTCTTGAAGCTGCTCCTAAGGGATAGTATGTAACCTCGAATTTTTTGATGGTTTGGACGTGAACCAGAGATCAGTGGCTCCGACGGCTCAAAAGAACATTTACTCATCAGAGATTAAAGTTTTTTGCATGTGTAGCGAGCCAAGCTGTGGCCTTGGCCTTAGAGAGCATATTTTTGTTGATAAGCAGATAAAACCCCTCTTGGTGATGATTTCCTAGATGAATGTGAAAACTACGCATATCAAGCGTTTTCAAGCACTAAGGAAATACAGAGTCATGATTAGTTTTAATAATTTTTATGGTGGATGAGTAGAAGGAATCCTGCTTAACTGTCCTTGGAGGTGATGAGGGGATGAAATGGATTAAGAAGAGCAGTATCAGTACCCATGAGATGTGTAAGGTGAAGATGAGGAGAAAGGGCCCAATACTTCAATAGTTACTGCTTTCATGGTTGTCATTACTTTTTTTTCTTATGTCAAATATTTAAAGGCTAGCTACTTTATCTTCTTTTAAACTTCGTGCAGGCAAAATGGTATTACTACATACCTCTTGGATTGGTAGATGTGGAAGGCAATTTTCTTGGTGAGAATATCTATCTTGTTCTCTATGTCATGTGTGTTTAGTTTGACGCTCTGTATGCATGTTTCATTTGTTTATTACTGTTTATTTTTTATGTGTAGACTTAAAATTATGATATTTTTCCATCTGGAGGATTGTATCTGTAACACTGAGCAACTGTTTTTATCTGACTAACATCAATAAATATAATGGCATCAATTCTCTAAAGCTCGTTATGTTCTTTTTGGTTGATATTTTGAATAGCAAGAGGACTCATTCTTTCTTTAAATTCAAACTTACTGCACATTTCTCTAAGTTATAGAGTGGAATATGATTTAGAAACTTGTGTCAGAAAGTGCATAATAGTTTGACTAGAAGCACGCACTCAAAGAGATAGCTGCACACTGATTTCTGTATTAAGAATCTCCACCCTGGTGCAAACACTACAATGCAATCCAAGCATCTTGTGGACAAACACTTGCATGCACGCACACTTGCATGGACATCAGTCTTTGCCTGGGAGGCTTGGTTACCAAGTTCTTCATGTTTTTCTTTTTCGTGGCTTCCTGCCTTTATTACCATGCTTGTATACATCTATCATAAGTGTGTTTCTTTGTTTTTTTTTTAAGCATGCACTCAAAGAGATAGCTGCACACTGATTTCTGTATTAAGAATCTCCACCCTGGTGCAAACACTACAATGCAATCCAAGCATCTTGTGGACAAACACTTGCATGCACGCACACTTGCATGGACATCAGTCTTTGCCTGGGAGGCTTGGTTACCAAGTTCTTTATGTTTTTCTTTTTCTTGGCTTCCTGCCTTTATTACCATGCTTGTATACATCTATCATAAGTGTGTTTCTTTGTTTTTTAAGGCTAAGGTGAGTAATTATATAAACAAAAACCAACTGTACCAGAGTACTGGGGCACTCTATAAAAAATTATATAAATAATACAGGCTGAATTGAAACATACTCATGGCAAAAGTAGTTAGCCTAGAAATCATTCTAATGATTCTGTTGCAATCTTGATGATTCATCTGTATTTGCATTCCTTTTACACTTTATAAGTCAATCCAGAGTAAGATCTCTACCAAGAGACAATTTTCTCACAAATGGACTTATTTGTGTTATGTCTAGTGAACATGTTCATACTTTTTAGCTTGTACCTGTGGGGTGCAGTCCAAGATCCAATGACTCCGAAAGCAGAACCTTAATTTAAAATTTACATTTGGAAGTACTTACGATAATGTTTGATTGAGGTGAACAAGAATGCTGACAGCCGATGAGAATTCAAACTATAGGCAGACTTTTATATGAAGATGACAATCCAACTGGAATGGAGTGATGCTCAAAAAGTTTTTGGTGTGCACTAAAGGCGCACTGTCAGGAACAGTGGTGGAGCTAGGATTTAAATTTGGGAGGAAGAGGGGGGGGGGGGGGGGGGGGTGGTGAAACAGAATGTAAAAAAGAAAATTAAAATAAGATATATCAAGGCATCGACAAACCACAAAACTAGTTCAATTTGATTTTGAATCAATTTTGATAAGTAAATTAACTTAATTTTTAGTGGTTTTAATACATGCAATTTATCATATACATAGTTTTTAACACACATGTACATATAAGAATACAAATACAAATGAATAAGCAAAAATGTGTATGAGACTATGTTATATTTCGGGTTCAATTTTGATACACAAAGTGGAGATTGACTTAAGATTGGCTGCCATTAATATGGTAGAATAAAGAATGGATTTTCATGTAATGTAAAAAGTGATGCAAAGAAGAAAATCCTACTTTTTTTTTTGTTCAATCTCTGATGTTGGTTTTGGTGGTTACTAGTAGCAGTGAAAGGACTTTGGAGGAGATGAAGTCCCTTTTCTTTTTTTTCAAAAATTTGTATCTTTGGAGCTTCCTTTGTCAACTAGTTATAGTGATTTCCTTGTCCTTTTTGCTGATTCTAGCTAGGTGCTTCCTCTTGTACACTTCCTGTGTTTTAAAAGCGTATTTACGCTTTCAATGATAATTATCGATTACTTAAAAAGAAGAAGAAAGAATTGGTGAATAGAGACAAAGAGAGAACAATTACAGTAATGAAAGTCTTATGATAGGAGAATTAAATTACTAAAAAATTGCAAGGGAGAAAATGAAAATTCAAAACCTAGCTCTTTTTTGAGAGTATATACACTTGAATTTTGAATGAAAAATTATCTATTAGTGTTTTTATGGTTTGGGAGAATTTTGACATATACTATGGTATATTTAACGTAAAATCAAGTTTAGAAAAGATTTTTGAGAATGAAAACTCTAAGATGAGATATGGTGTACTCGGTTTTACTATTAAAAAACTGTTTATGCTCAATGTATGAGTATATCATGTATATGTTAATTTTCTTTTTCTTTTTTCTAAATATAGACCACATTATCTAATGTAACAGAACTTGCAAAATACTTGGGTCTTTAGACGGGATATAATTTCTTTTTCCACAGGTTCTTTTTAATTTGGTACTTTTTAATAGTTATCAATCCCTTTATCATTTTTTAAGTCCATTTAAGCTTTTTGTAGGGTCACTTTGAAGATGAAATTATGTTTCTTGAAATGATTTCATTTTTAAGTGCAACTGATCTACTCTCCATTTGATGTGCAGTGGTGAAGGCCTATCAATACACATCTTTGACAAGTATCATGCTTCTAGATTGTTGGTCAATCCCGTCTGTCATGTTTCTTACTTGGATTTTCTTGAAAACGAAATATAGATTCAGAAGGATAGTTGGTGTAGTTGTTTGTGTCGCTGGCCTTATCATTGTTGTTTTTTCAGATGTTCATGCTGGTGACCGAGCAGGTAACCAACTTCTGTATCATCTATTTTATCTTAGCTTTGGCCTCTATTTTTTTTTTTTTTTATCTGGTTATGTTTAAGTCATAATTATACATGTAGACTACCAGTTTAAGTTAATGTTAATATATTTTACATCTGTCTGATACTCTGATCAAGTAGTTGGTCTAATGTCATATGCACTGTTGTGGCTTGTAGGAGGGAGCAACCCCCGTAAAGGAGATGCACTCGTTGTTGCTGGTGCTACGCTATATGCTATCAGTAATGTCAGCGAGGTAAGCTAATGAGGACCTTTTTATGGATTCAGGTATTCTTAAACAGATGCGTTTTGTTATGAAGATAATGGCGTAGCTTGTTATTTCATTTCCATAATTATATGTGAAATCTGGTGGAAATTGATAAACGTGAGAAAGTCTTTCATTTGTCCAAAGTGGTAGACAGATGTAGACTTATCACCTTCTTTTATTGAATTCCTGTGGTTTCACTCTTCTTTGTCCGTCATTTCCTCCTCTCCCATCACCATATTTATACCCTCATCATCATTAATATTAGTACTGTATCAAAACTATTTATATTATTATTATTAGTATTACTATTATTACATCATCATTATTAGTTTTATTATGATTATGATTGTTATCATTTCTTTGGTCCTAGTGCTCTACTGACTGCTTTTTTTTTTTTTTTTTGGGGAAAAATTCATTTAACTCCCTTGAACTTTCATCGCTTTTGCAATTACCCTCCTAAAGTTCAAAAACTCTCAATTTAGGCCTCGTTTTGTTCGTATAATGGGATTTATTTAGGAAAATGAATAGTTATTATTGGGAGTAAAGGAAGGTGGAATGGAATAATTACTCATATTCCTTAGTTTGGTGGCAACACATATGTTCTAATTAGAATTGAACCATAATTACTAAAAAACCCACAATTTTTTTTTCAAAACTCAAAATTTAAAACTGAAGTAAATAAAACAAAACTGAAAATTGAATGTGAATACTGTCGGTGGCCGACCACCTACAGCAAAGTCAAGGGGTGGCCGCGACCACCCCCAGGAGGCTCTGAGGCTAGCCTTGGGCACCCCCAAATGCACCAGGGGTGGTGTGGCCAGCCTCGGCTTTTGCCATGGATTATCGAGCAAGATCCCACCTCCTAAGATTATCGATCTTAAGGACTTTTCCCAAAGTTGTTGCCCAAGTAAAGAAAGCAACGCAAGGTGGAGCCTACACCTTCCAAACGCTCTCCCATGGGAACAAACAAGACTCTTCATACTGTAAAAAGTTATAGTAACTCTTCACTTCAAAGTTGTGATTGCATGCTGGAGTCCACAACATGCAATCACAATCCTAGATTGCCCTAAAGAAACTCAGATTTCAATGGATATATGTGCTGGACAGGTCCAAGTATATGACACTAAGGGCTCTTTGTCACAAACTATAGAATAGAGTTATGGGAATAAGCCTTGAGAGCCGCTTCTCCGCGCCATACATCTTGTCAAAAGCAAATGCACGACCACCTCCCCAACTCTGTAAAAGACCAAGTTGGAGAAATTCCCTCAGCCATTGCTAATATTCCTCCAAAGGCCCACCTCGTATGGCTCTCGAGTTTGCTATGAACACCAGCTCCCTCTTTGGATCCCATACTTCTTGACAATCATCTGTCTCCGTAGGCCTCTTGTGTGAATCTCCAAAGCCATTTACCTAGTAAAGCTCTGTTAAACAACATGAGGTTTTACACACCCAACCTCCTCTTGGAGCTAGGGAGCAAATAATCGTCCAGTTCACTAGCTGAAACGTAGGCTCACCAATACCATCTTTAAAGAAAGTCCCTTTGAAGAGCCTCCAAAAATTGACTATTATTATTATTATTTATGGGTTTGACCTTAGCGGCCTGAACTGTTTTTTTTTTCTTCCCATTTGGAATTGCTTGAGCATGAGTGTGAAATACGAAAAGAGGAGTAAATTCCATTGTCTCATTAATGATCATCTTTTTGTGCACTATTCAAATCTCTCCCTCTCCCTCTCTCTTTCTATCTCTCACACACACACACACACAGCCAACCGGCCACCCATCCCCACACAACTTATCTTTGAATCCAGTGGGAGTTTGGTTTTTTTTTTTTTTTTTTTTTTTTTACTGAAGATTTTATTTTATGTTTAATATGAAAAAAAAAATCATTTTGTCATTCCTAGCCAGTTTGGCTCTGCCACCTGGTTGAGACTCAAGGAGTACTATATTATAGGTGGATTTATTTTTGTAGTGGTTAATTACGATTTTTCAGTCATTCCTTGATTTTATTTTCAATGCAGGAGTTTCTTGTGAAGAATGCTGATAGAGTTGAACTCATGGCAATGCTGGGTCTTTTTGGTGCCATCATCAGTGCTATCCAAATGTATCCTTGATTTTAGAGCGAATATTTGACTATTATATGAGGGTTATGAGTTCTTGCTGTATTGCTGTATCGGTGTGGCTGCACAGCTACCCATCTCCTTCACTGAGGGTGGCCACACGGCCACTCTCTTTTTCTTTCTCCTTATTTTTTTTTTAATTTTTAATAATATTTTATTTATTTATATATATATATATTTTTTAATTTTTATTTAATTTAATTTATTTTTAATTTTTAATTTTTTTAATTTATTTTTTTAAAGTAAGGAGTTAGCTCTTGTAATACCCCAAAATGATTAGTCAATTTGGAGTCCTTGAATCATTTATAAAGCTTAGTTTCACCTAATAAGTAAGCAATGTGAGACTTAGCATTCATGAGTACTAACTTATCAAAAAAGCATTCATGAGTATCTTTCTATAAACTACTCATTTTATGTACAACTCTTCCTAATATGGGACCAGGGTGTTACAACCCCACCCCCCCCCCCCCTTAAGCCTCTGGCGTCCCCATCAGACCCACGTCATGCAACATTACTAGGTGGCTCTGGTACCATTTGTAATGACCTAGGAAAAAACGTTAGTCATATCTGCGCTATCACCTCAAAAAGTCTAGTCAATTTAGAGCTTCCTTAAAATCTCTTATAAAGATTAGTTTTACTTTATAACTAAACATGTAGGACTTAACACTCATAACTATCTTTATAAATCACCAACTTTTTAAGTGAACTACTCATCTTCCCAATATGGGACCAGGGTGTTACAAACACCCCTTGCCCCTTAAACCCCTGACATTTATGCCAGAACCATGTCATGTAGTGCTCACATTATCACATGGTATTACAACTTGGATCTGATACCATTTGTAACAATCCATTGAAAAACGCTAGCCACATCTGTGCTATTACTCCAAAATGATTAGTCAATTTGGAGCTTTCCTAGAATCACTTATAAAGCCTAGTTTTACCTAGTAAGTAAGCAATGTGAGATTTAGCGTCCATGAGTATCTTTCTATAAACTACCAACTATTTATGGGCTATTCTTGTTTTTCCAATATGGGATTAGGGTGTTATAAACTCTCCTCCTTAAACCCTTGGCGTCCTCTTCAGGGCTACGTTATGCAATGCTAACAATATGACGTGGCATTACAACTTGGCTCTAATACCATTTGTAACACCCCAGGAAAAAGCGTTAGCCACATCTGTGCTATCATCCCAAAAGAACTAGTCAATTGGAGTTTCTCTTGAATCACTTATAAAGTTCAGTTTTATGTAGGAAGTAAGCAATATGAGACTTCGCACCCATGAGTGTCTTTCTGTGAACTACTCATTTTATGTACAATTACTCTTTTCAATATGGGATCGGGATATTACAGCTCTACATTTGTTTGGGTTTTCTTAAAATAAGCAGGATAGAAAACATTTTCTCTAATGTGAACTCCGCCAAAATATACTTCTAAAAGCACTTCTCACCTTCATGTCGCATCAAAACACCTTTTCAAACCAAGAACACAAAACCAAATACATTATCAAACATAACCATATGCTTTAGAAAAGCTTATTTCATCAGGTCAACTGAATGTTATTGCATATTAATTCCAATGCACTTGAGTTTTAGATGTAATGCAAACAAGCTATACAATCTGAAGGTGTATTTATATATATACGATTCTGTTCTACAAGGTGTGGCCCTTAATGATTTATATAGAAGCATTCTTGAGCGCAATGAGCTTAAATCCATTCACTGGTCAGCTGGAGCAGTAAGTCTCTCTCTCTCTTGCATTACATTTTAGTTAGTGAAGTAAATCCATCCTCTTAGAGAGGCATCTAATTGTCTCATATTTACTACTTTGATAAAAGTTTATTAAGCACATTACTTCAGTGGCAAGGTAGCTTTTGGAGACAAAAAGTCACAAGTTGGAATATGATAGGAAA
Organism: Corylus avellana; assembly: GCF_965113065.1. Lineage (NCBI taxonomy): Eukaryota > Viridiplantae > Streptophyta > Magnoliopsida > Fagales > Betulaceae > Corylus > Corylus avellana. The sequence goes on from NC_142491.1 coordinate 40,865,051, forward strand.
TTTTTTTCAATATTATATCTTTAAGCCGATATAAAGTTCTATGTGGCATATAAATATTGCTTCCCTCCTTTTGGTTGCCGAGGAAACTTTGGGAAAGAAGAAAAAAAAATTAATACTGCATCTCACAATTAATGCTGCACTTGGTTTTTGAAAATAAAAAAATAGACTTCGACTCAGCCTCTGATAGCTGTGATTGGTTCAGTTAAGATTGTTTCCTGTAGCATTGGCACCACATAAAAAGATCTAAGACTTGCAGTTTAATTTTGTATTCATTCAAGAGGAGGATACTTAGATTAAAAATAGATAAAAATAGTTGGGTTTTCCCAGCACCTTATGGTTATTTGATAAGGCAATAATTTTTCCTATACTTTGTTTTCAAATATAGATGCTCAATCATTATTTTTTACTATAATTTTATTTGACATGATTCTGTTCATTTTGTGGTGTCAGGCACTTCCTTTTGTTGGATATTCAGTGGCTATGTTTCTCTTTTACTCATTAGTCCCAATTTTGCTTAAGGTATGGGTTGGAAATATCCAAGACTTGTATGTTTGATTCTTTACTTGTTTCCCCTAAATGGGTAAGCATATAGCCTAACAATGTGATGAAGAGTCTAAAAGTGAAGCCTGAGGGACGAAGATTGATGAGAGCAATATAATTTCTATTACTGCCCTTATGTTGGCCTTTGTTCTCAGTTTGAGCTGTTTATCAGTGAAGGCTTTGGTCATAGTTTTGCTTTTTCTAATTTTTTTCTTGATGAATCTTGAACGCATAGAGGACACTAAAATTTTCTCTTTTTGGACAAAGAAACTTTAAAAGTTTCTATTATTTCCTTATATAAATATGTGTGGTGATATTAATATATGAACGGCTCCTGGCCTTGTCTTTAGGGGGGAATGGGGTGTGGATGGGTTTGGGGATTGGGAATATCTTAGATTCAAATTGGTTACCAAAAAGTTAAAAAAAAAAAAAAGAGGAATCTTTGGTTGAAATATTGCATAGCAAAATGCTATGTTAAATATCTTGGGATCTATTATATACCTCAGAACTTTGTCTACTGAAGGGTTTTTGTTTTTTTCTCCCTGGCAGATTAATGGATCCACAATGCTTAACTTGTCTTTGTTGACCTCAGACATGTGGTCTGTCTTGATTCGCATCTTTGCTTACAATGAGAAGGTTTGTAAGCTTAATGATATCGCCAATCTTATAGTAAAAGTTCCAATCACATTTAACTGCCATCTAAAGCCAATAATCCTTTTCAGGTTGACTGGATGTACTTTGTGGCCTTTGCTGCTGTTACTGTTGGGATTGTTATTTATTCAGGGTATGTAATTTTGCGTTCTTTTTGGAATATTTTCCCATTATTGTAGGTAGGTAGGGCTTAAAAGGAAAATCCTGAACACGAATACTTGAATTTGAGTGAACTTTTGTTGACTAATATTGGTGGGTCTTAATCCATACAAAATTTGGATTGAATATAGGCCTGCTAGGCTTGTAAGCATGCTTGAGATCAGGTAACTGTATATGATGTTAACTGGCACGGTGCTAGTTGAGCTTTCTGAGAGGCTTAAGATATAATAACATCTATCCTGTTATGCTTTGACAACCTGATAGCTCACCTGTGCTGTTCTCATCTCAGCTTTACTTTTGTTGGTCTTTTAGTTACAAGTCCACTCTAACTTCAACCTATTTTGTTGTGTTGGATTTGCTGATGCAATAACAGAATCCCCCATTCACATTTTCTGAGGATACTAATTAAAAAGAAATAATCCTTGTCTACATTGCCTACATCCTTATTAAGCATGTGCAATATAGCCTATAATGCACATTATAATCTTGAATGGAGCCATCACCATAATGGATAGAAGCTGGAATTAAAATGACTAATGGTCCCTCATTTTATTTTGGGACGAATAATGTAAACTTGGTTTCCTTGAACATGTAGCACAGATGCTTAGAGGTCTTGATCAGCCTTTTGCTGGCTTTAGATCTTTCTTGCACACCCAATTACCAAAACTATGTTTTGATTATAGGGATCAGTTGAAATTTCAGGGGTGTTTCATAAATTTTGTGAACGGTATGATAGAACATAAATGACCACCTATTTTTCAGAAGATCTTTGATTAATTTCTCTTTGCAAATCTTGAAAATGGCCAATTTCTTGCTCATGGTTACCCCAAAAGAAGGAATAAGCAGTTATTGCCTGTTTGTGTTATGTGGTCTCAATCTGATTCTTGTGTGATAGTTTTCTTTTTCTTTCTGCTGGCAGACTAATGTAGGCCTATATGCCCAATGTTCTGATCTTTAATGCAGGGGTCACAAAGAGCAGGATCAACGACATGCTGATGTTGCCGATGAAGATGCTGAACGAGGCAAACGTTTTGACGAGGAAGCCAGTTCAGGAAGTCGCAACCGAGGAATTGTAGCCGGAAGCTCAAAAACAGGGGAAAGCAGCAGCAAGCATGATATTGCTGCCACTAGTGGTGCATACAGGGAAGATGTTGAGAACACAAACATGGGAAAAGATGTACAAGGGAAGAAATCATGATTAAGAATCAGGGATAGTTCTCATCTCTTTCTTATTTGTGGCGGGAGCAGGAGCGGATTAAGCAGTGCTGCTTCAATCAAGGTAGAGTTTATAGATTCTATATTGGCCTTTGGTGGGATTGTCATTTGAATAATTTGAATAATAACCAATTAGGGCATTGGAAAAAAAAAATGTAAATCAGGTGGTGCTGGTTCTCAATTTTGTTTTCTTTGTTCTTTCCCTTTCCCATCCCCCCTCCAGTTTACATTATAAATGCGTATAGTATTTAGATCATCATCATTATTTGCTTTGGACCTGTGATGGGGTATGTTCTACAACGATTTATGATAAAGATGGGGATGAGTGCTCCATGCATGCCATCTTTCTCATTTATCCGATCACTAAATGAGAAAACAGGTGAAATTTTGAAGGGGAGTGGTTGAAAGAGGAGGAGAATGTCTTTTTCTTTCTTTCTTTATTATCAGTAATGTTATTTATTAAACAATTATATGACTGTCATACAATTGAAATAATGTGGTAGTGAAAATCAGTCATTAATTATTATTTTTTAGAGTAATGCTAGATACTACAATGTTGACGTGGCACTCCAAATTAATTATTGAATCCTTTCTTTTTTTAAAAAAAAATTTATTTTATTTTATTTAACAATGATTAATCCAAAGATTAGTTGGCAGTGTCACGTCACTCTAGTATCTAGCATTTCTATTCTTTTATAAGTGCCGATCAAATCTTGATTTTTACAGTAATATCATCTAATTGTATATCACTTATAATAATTTACTAAATAACATTATTCTTATAAAACTAATGTGTACGACAACGTTTCTTAAAAGAAGTTGGAGGTCTCTAAGGGGTAGCTCAATTGGTTGTGGACCACGCCTAATGAAACGTAGGTTACTAGTTTGAATTTTTCATCTCCCTTCCCTTGTGTGGAAGGGTTGGAGCTTCTTCATACTACGGTCCTGGATCGTTATGTGCCCTTCCCAAAAAAATAAAAAATTAAAAAATTAAAAAAAAAAAGGAAAGAGAAGAAAGAATCACATTATTATGACATAATGACCAGGTTGTCTTCTTCGTATGCTTCTCAATCCTGTTTCTTCTTTATCTTCTTCCTCGTATTATTCTTCTAAATCAAATATTTAAGGATGAATTTTCATTTGCAACTCAAATGAAATAGATTCGGGAAAAGTTTGAGTTTGAAATTTTTTAGCTTTTTTTAAAAAAACTTTTTTATTAAATTCAAAGCCTTGCTATTGTTTGACTCTTTTTTTTTTAGAGAAAGGAAAAAAAGTTGAGAAACCTTGTTGCTATATATGCCCAAAGCCTTTTGAGTTGCATCAACGGTGTATATAATATGTTCCTAAGGGGTAGCTCAATTGGCTGGGGATCACGCCTTATGAAGCGAAAGTTACTAGTTCGAATCCCCCTTTCCCCTCTTGTATGGACATGTAAATAAAAAAAAAAAAGGGGGTGTATAATATGAAAACAAGTTTTCCAACCCTATAAATGTTGAAAGGTTATTTAACTTGTTTAACAAAGCAACTTGCACAAAAAGCAAATCAATAGTTTTCAAATTGCAAGGAAGATACTAGCCCCCCAGAAAACTAGCCAATATTTTTCAAAGCCTTGCTCTCACCAACAAAACAAAAACTTTTTGTAATGTTCAATAACTTTTAAATTACAACAGAATTTGACCCTTAACATGTTGAAGCATTTTTAAGTGTTCAAAGAAGACATATTAGCATTGAGAAAACCAACTAATTATGGTTTCGCGTATTCAATTACTGTTAAGAAATTCATAATCAAATGGGAAAATAAATAAATAAAGACAAAGCATAATAGAGAGAGAGAGAGAGAGAGAGAGAGAGACAAGATGATTCGGTTTGTGACCAACGTCTACTAGTTAAAGCCTTCATAGCTACATTTTGTTCTTATTCACTTGATACTTTTACAATACAAAATATTCTTATTTGTAGGAGTACTGGGATAGATAAGTATGGTGTACCATCAAACCTGATTACAATCAATTCAATAAAAGATAAGTATCCTACCATATCAATTGTATAAATCAATTGTTCCTTTCCCGATCAAAACAAACAGACAAGTCTTATCAAAACTTGTAGAAGCGATGCGATATACAATCGGAAAACCTTCATATATGCCCGCCCATTAAATGGGCCAAAATCCCTCTAGCCCTCAAAATTCTGAAAGAAAATATATCCTAATTATCCCTCCAAAATCCTATAAATATAGGTAGTACTTTTGTTCTTGGTTGGCATAAGTAAGAGCACATGGCAAAGACTCCAAAATCTGTTCTTCCTATTTTCATCATCTTCATCATCATTACAAGTGCGGGTGAGTAATTTTATAATTTCAAATATATTTTCTTTATTTTTTGTAAGAAGCAACGTATGTTGCATTATCTAAAACTTTTCATTAATTCTTGAGAAATGTTATAGTGCAATAAAAAGATCATTCTTTTGTTGAGATAGCAACAATACAAATTTATGCAAAAAGATGCAGGCGTTTGAGCAAAACATGGCATAAAAGATGCGCATACGAGCAGCCACACTGTGACAACAAATGCAAAAAAACTTGAGCATGCAGATTACCGAAGATGCAGCAGCCCTTCTTGGTTTCCCTTTAGTATAAAATGTTATTGCTTCTTCAAGTGTAGAATATAGGTAATTAGCTAATTCATACAAACCCATCTAATAAAGTTACATGTATTCCTTAACAAGTGAAAAGCACGACGTCACTTTATTCGATTGGTCTGTATGAATTAGCTATGATTTCTGTCCGGAAACTAGACCGGGTTGTTGGGCTGTTAACCAATTGTAATAATCTAGGCCAAAGAACAATGTAAACTTTGGACCTGGAATGGTGTTTGTCATACTGGTGTTTCATTCTTTCATGTGCAGCTACAAGGTTGTGCTTCATGGGGTGTGAGTGTAGTGGATCATCGGCCAAAGGTAACCAATCAACCCATTGTTTAGGTTTTTCTCCCGTTCTCTAGACTAATGATATATACTATCTTTTTATTCTTCCAAAGTATATGTGACTTTTAAAATCACCATTGGATCAAAAGATTAAAATCCATTTCAAATCCAATAGTAATTTTACAAGTTACATTATAAAAAGATGATACGTAACATTACTTTCTTCTTCTTTTTTTTTTTCTTTTTTTTTTTTTTTTCACTACTTGTGTTTGTCCATCACTTTAGGGGTAGGATCCCTATCAGAGACAATGGTCTTGGGCATCCTATGCAATTTATAAACATTGGTCATGAATAAAGCTGCAATTTTTGAACCTGTGTAAGGATTCTTTACTGCAATAAAATTGTCCACAATGACTATAATCACACTGAAAAATCATGGAAATATCAGACCAAACCCTAGTAGGAATTGGCAAGGGTTGTAATAGCTCAGCGGGATTAAGGTTCTCTGCTTTGTTCATTTGAACAAATTTCACAATCCCTTATCTATTGTCTTATTTCCTTTTTCATCTTAGGCCAAATAAAATCTGCCCTAGCCCTCTTCAGGGTTTTATGACACCCTAATTGGCCAGCTAATGGGCTACAATGCACATACTGTAGAATTTTTCCTTTCAGCCCAGCATGTGCTCCCACAAATATTCTGCTCCTTTCGAAAAGTACCCTATTTCTGAAACTCAAATTCTTGTTCTCTAGTTTCCATGTTACACCTTCTTGTACTCAATTAAGAAATCATAACCCAATAACTTCAACACTCATTTTTGTTGAGCAGGAGTGCCCAATTTATGCTCCACAAGAAATTTTAAGTTGTTATGGTGACCTAACTAGAAAAGGGTTCCCTCGTAAATTGGGCCTCCACTGTTTCACTGCTAAAACCAATGGGGCTGCAATCTCCCCATACCCTGATAAATTTTCTATAGTAGCCAATTAATCCTAAAAAACCCCCTTAGTGACTTATGGTTCTTAGGAAAAAGCCATTTGAGCATTGAATCAATTTAGATGGATCAGCTTTTAACATCCTCAAAAAGATTATGTGTCCTAAATATTCAATTTCAGGACAACCAAATTTACACTTTGATTTCTTTGCATACATTTGATGGTGTTCTAATGACTCCAAAATTGTTTTCAAACTTTAGATGCTCTTTAGGTTATGACTATATATCATCAAAGAATACAATCACAAACCTTATCAAGGCAAACAAAAAAAAAACATCACTAGTAGATGGTGCATTGGTTAAGCCAAAAGGCATAACAAGATATTCATAACGGTCCTTTGTGCATACGAAAGGCCGTTTTAAGGATGTATTCCTCCATTATTGTCACCTAATTTAGAACCCTATAATCAATGCAAATCCTCCGCGTGCCATCTGCTTTCCTAACAAGCAAACACGGGAGAAGAAAATGGGAATTGACTTGGCCTAGTTACCACATATTCTAACAACTCCCAGACAATCTTTTCTTTTCTTTGTTTTTGATAATATGGATACCTGTAAGGTCTCACTCTTACTGGTTGTGATCCCACTTTCAAATTAATCTGATGATCATGTCTTCTTCCAGAGGGAAGTCCTTTAGCTTCTGCAAACACCCCTTCAAACCCCTTCAGCAGCTCACTGTCTGTTTATCCTCTTTAAAAGAGGAATAGTCCCCCTGACCAAGGAATTGTCAAAAAATACTCCCCCTTTTTTTTCCCATTCTATTGAATTTATGCACTTCCCTTTCATTAATTAATATACTGCCAGTAAGGTTTAAACCCTTCAAAATTACTGTTTTCCCATGTAAACAAACTTCATAGTCAACTTTAAAAAGTCCCATAAGATAGGGCCAAAATACCCAAGCCACTGAATCCCTAGGACTTTATCACAACCTCCTAGAGTTAATATGAAAAATTCAAAAACTTTATTGGGACAGTGCCATCAGCTTTCAGCTTATACTGGGACTGTCAAAAAAAAAAAAAAATTAAAAAATTAAAAAATTAAAAAAAAATCTTGTACAGTGACTCGTTGAATTGATGGAAGGAATTCTTTTTTCTGTTGGGGCCCGGGGGCAGAGGGAACTTAACTGTTCTTCTGTACGTCAGCTAATTAATATACAAAAGCATTAGTACAAGAAACAAAAAGAACTTATAAGTCTTCAGGGCACATGCAACGGGTAGAAAGGAGAGAGATATGCCCCTTCTAAATAAGTTGAGCCTGAAATTATCCTCAAACTGATCCTCATGATAGTACCAACCAAAGAGTTAAAATGAATCCACATCCCGAACCGCAACCCCATGAGATCTTAACTTTTTGCGGCGAGACCGTGGGAACATGAGTTGCTGAATCTGCTTTTCAGCTGCAACTTCAGACGTTGCCTGCAAATAAAACATGAACACCAAAATTTTCAATAAAATGTACAAGTGTGCGAGAATCTAGACATCATCCATCTTTCAATGAGTTTGGGAGAGTAATATCAAGGAACTGATATCATCAGACATGCTCTGTAGATACTTCAGTGCGAAGAGAAAAACACCCAGCAAGATCAAGGATGATGAAAGAGAGCACAAAAATCTACTAAACTAAAAATATTGAGGAGAGCGTTAACAGAGAACCACTCATTGTGATTTAAGAAAATAAAGTAGTAGCTCCAAATTCGTCTTTTCGCAATCCTTGAAACTTCGGGCATCCCTTTCTCTCAAAATCCACTACATTAAACAATAAATTATATTCTACGGAGATGGAGACTTAATGGAGATCACTTGTGAATATTCAATGTGGCAGTAAGTTGGGAGGGTGATGTTCTAATGAGTCTTTTGAGGTCAGGGTGTGGAAAAATATCAGGAGGGAATGGGGAAATTCTGTAGATTTGCCAAATTTGATGTGGGTGATGGGTCGAAGATAAGCTTTTGGTGTGGTGTATGGTGCAAAGATCAGAGCTTGAAGGCAGCCTTCCTGAGGTTGTATAGTATTCTTGATTTAAGGAGGCTTTGGTGGCAGATCACTTGCAGCTGTCTAACGACACCTTACGGTGGAACGTCACCTTCATTAGATCAGTGCATGATTGGGAGGTAGAGCTGATTACCTCATTTTTAATCTTTTGTATTCTTCCCGGTTGAGACTGGTCGGTGAGGATAAAATTAGTTGGACCCCTCCAAAAGGAGATGTTTGAGGTCCGGTTCTTTCACAATACGCTTATTTACCCCATTGGCTGTCCCTTTCCTTGGAAGTGCATTTGGAGAAGTAAGGCTCCTTCGAGAGTTATGTTTTTTGTACGGACAATAGCTTTATGGAAGATCTTAACTGTGGATAACTTGAGAAAGAGGCATGTCATTATGGTGGGTTAGTGTTGTATATATAAGAGGGGAAATAGTTGACCATCTTTTGCTCTGCTGTGAAGTAGCCAGGGTTTTTGTTTTCCGCCTTCTTAGGATTGAGTGGGTCATGCCCTAACGGGTAGTAGTAGTAGTGTTGTTGGTGTTGTTGACTTGTTGGAGATGTCAATTTAGAAGCGTGGAAGTTGATTCCTCTATGCTTAATGTGGTGCGTTTGGAGAGAACGCAATGCTCAAAACTTCAAAGATTGTGAGAGGCCAGTGATAGAGTTAAAAACTATTGTGTTCAAAATTCTTTATGTCTAGATGGCTGTCTATAATTGTTCTCGTTTTTCTAATTTCTTAGAATTTCTTGATTTTTGTTTTTCTTTCGCTTCTTGATTTGTGTTTTTGTTGTATGCATCCCATGTACTTGGGTTGCGCCATTTTACACCTTTTTATGAGATTGAATTATTTTAAAAAAAAAAGAAGCGAAAAATCTTCCTTTCCAAAAGGCCAAGAGCTCCACCACTCGTCTGGGCATAACCCACTCAACTCCAAACATATGAAAAACCAAATTCCACAACTCTCTCGTAATATCACATTGAATGAGGTGATTAGGTGTTTTCCCACTCTTTTTACACGTACAACACCAATCCATCACTATAATGTGATTCTTGCGAAGATTATCCAAAGTGAAAACTTTCCCTAAAGATGCCGTCCAAGTGAAGAAAGCCACCAAAAGTTTAGAAATGCCCTTAAAATTCATATTTTCTATAAGGTAAACCCCAAAAATTAATTTTCCTTTTCTAACATTTGTATAAACTATTCAAAGGTCACAATCTTATTATTCTGATGGAATTCCACAGCAGTAGATTCATAACTAACATAGCTTGAAAGAGAGCGCACTCCCAAGGTGCAATTTAAATAGCTTACCCGGACTTTGAAAGGAAAACGATGTGTTTGTACTTCCGCCCCAGAGAAAACTCTAACATCCATGCCCAAACTGTCGACCCCAATCAAATGAGCTCCCTATACAAGCAGAGTAACTAATCAGTAATGCACAATTTACCTCAAATTGATTAAGAAATGTCAATTGTGGTAACATATATAATATTTAGAAACTATAAGTACATGCACGTAAACATACTATTCAAACTAAAATTGTGTTCATATATGGTGAACCAATGATTTTGCCAAGTCCATAGCTTTCAGATTGAAACCAAAGAGCCTCCACATAAGTGCTACCCTATTACGGGCCTTTTCATATTAGGCTAGCCGTATTTGGTTAATGTATTACGTTTATATTATTTTAGCATAAGGCGACTACCCTAACTGCATTAGGGTTATGATATTATTTCAATAAGAGTCTCATAATGACTCAGCTCTAGTTTATATTTCAATAAGAGCTGCTGACTCAACCCTAACTCTCTTATGTAATATGTAATGAATCATCTATTTAAAGGGGTTATGCTATGAATAAAAATATGAAAAGAATTAATCACAAACCTTATGTTTAAAAGGTCTAGGTTTCCTTAGAACCTAATTTATTTTGTAACATACCCCTACTGAAAAATCATAGCAACAAGACCAACAAGTGATGCTAGAACTAATGACTTGATGGCACGCTGCTCTAATGAAGCAAATAACAACACACTTTTGGTTCTGCACACTTTTAGATCAGCATTTGGCTGTTCTGTAAGTGTCCAAACTTAAGTGAAATATCGGTGTAAAAAAGTGTCCAAGACAAATTTTCAATAGGAAAAGGTGTGCTACAAATATACCAAATAAATTAGCCACATAGAACTTCATGTTTAGTAGATTTGAAAGCCGGAACTAAGAATATAATATCATGAAGCAATAGAGTTGTGAATCATTATTACCTCAACATCAAGGCCCTTCTTTTTGCAGAGAGCCTTGAGAGCAACATTGCAACTAATACCCTTCTCACCAAACCGCTCTACAATTGCTGGGGTAGAATGTGCAAGAACATCAGGCTCAGCATCTTGAAAATCTTGCAAGTTAATTTCAGACTGCAAATATCCGAAGGAAAAAAGAAATATTTTAATAAAAAAAGGTCTGATGGATGCCCCTCTTTCTAAACTACCTGCATGGATAATAAAAAATGCTGCATTTTTTTTTTTTTTTTTGCCATCTTTATTTAAACCAGTGTTTACAATTGTCTTCATATTCATTGTTATGGAAACCCTTTTTTTCAGGTATGTCGGGACAATAATAGTCAAACTTACAAATATGACAACGTAAAGTGTAATACACATGCCTGGACACCATACACAGAGAATAGCTCTATTCTCATAACCTCCAACCTGTACAGAGTTGACCCAATGTTGCCTTGATCACTTTCGGAATTCAAGCTCAAGATTTCTCCATCTAAACATAAAACAAAGACAAGTCAACTAAAAAATGCAATAGGCATGTACACCAGTAACTCTCAATTGCAACCAAGAGAAAAATAGAACCATCGCAGTATTCACCTATTAAAGTTTTTAGAGAAATTACACTTTACTGACATGTGATGTGTGTTGAGTTCAAAGCGCCAATATGTAGTTTTAAAAGTTGCACTTTACCCATCTGAGGTCTAATTGTATTTACTATTGGTTCATGAGTTTAATGTATTCAAACTATAATGAGGTAACTATCGTGTTTTTACCATATTTCAAAGCACATGTTACACACGAATTTTAACAATTTGGGGTAAAAAATATAAAGATATAACCTCAGATGGGTAAAGTGCAATTTTTAAACCATAGATTGGCAACAAAACTCGACCCAAACCATAGGTGCATAAAATGTAATTAAACTAAAGTTTTTTGTTTTTGCCCTCTCTTTGCTTTTTTATTAGATTCCAACAGCAGACTAACTAAATTTTGCTTTGAGACACCCTAAATCAATCAAAAAGCTTATTGATTTACTTCATCCTATTTCATCAAGGTGAAAGGGAGGCTGGGAGTCACCTGGGCCTAGGATTTGTTAGTTGGTTGATTCTAGAGGTACCTCCACCCCCACCTAACTGAGTAACCGTGCCACTTTCCTTTCTCCAATCATAAAACCCCTTGTTCTCTTTCTTTGTCCTTCAACCCCAAACAGAATAAGGCCTCATTCTTCCTAATACAGCAAAAATAAATAGGGGGCTGAATTGCAAGACAGTGTGTCACACCATGTAACTAAATCTTCACTTTTCTTTATATATATGTGTGTGTGTGTGCGCGGGCGTGTGTGTATAAGTAATCAAAATATCATTGAAAGTGCAAAAGGAGCAACCTAAATACAAAGGGAGTATACGGGAGATATACCTAGCTAGGAGGAGCAAACAAGTCAAAGCAAAATCTTCACTTATAATTGAAGTTTCTCCCCAAAATCAATTACAAAAATAGGAGGAGGATGTTAATAAGAAATGAATTGGGAAACAGCTTATCCAATTCAGAATGTCAAAATTCAGATGGATCAAAAGACCTAGACTTGTCAACCCCAATATAGCCGAAAAAAAGCTTTTAGAACTTCTATTGGAGGGTATTGACAGGGCAGTGCAAGAACACCTTTTTTTTGCTTCCTTTAATGAATGACGAACTTTTATTGAAATAGGAACAACCACAGTACATTGGCAGTATACAGGAGAAGTCTCTAAAATGAAGAGCGAACATCTAAATTTTTAAAAGATGTAGAAGTTCAACAAACAAACAAACAAAAAAAAAAAAAAAAAAAAAAGGAAAAAGAGAGAAAAAAGTGAAACACTTCAAATACACCTAAGAGGGACCAGGGACATGAACTTCATATGATCATATCTAAAAGATAAAATTTGTCTCTATTTCTAAAAAAAAAAAAAGAAACCATAACTCCATATTGGAGAACAAACACACATGCATGCATGCATACACACAAATTACAAAGCAAGATATAGTGCACTTATTGATTCCAATAAACATAGAAATGGAGAACTTTTGCTGGTTTTAGATTTGTAATTAACAAATTTTAATGTTTATCCTTCTTAGGGATCCACCCAAATGATCACACACGCACACACAAGATGTCGTTTTACTTATAGATTCTGAATGAGCAAAGAAATCCCAAACTTATTGTGTGGCTTAATATTTATAATCACCAAATCTTTTTGATCGGTAAATTTATAATCACCAAATCTTAATGTTTATCCATCTCAAGGATTCACCCAATGTAATGATCCCATCAGTCTCAGTAACTTGATAGATGAAAAATCCAGATAGTAGGTCTATTTTGTCAGTTTAACAAGTTAAACATCCCGGCATCTACTGTAATCTCTTATATCCTGCTATTCTCCATGGTAACTCTAATTTATTGGCAAAGGGAAGAAACACAAGATACCTTTCCACTCTGAGTTATATCCATCACTATCAACACAGTGAAACAGCGTTCTTATATATGATTCTTCATCGGCAAAAGCAGGTCTGAGGCAGCCCATAATAGAAACACCGTTTGATGGATAATCCATCATTTTACTGTGTTCCATATTAGCAGCCTACGAGAAAATATACACAAAAATCATTATCGTACGAAGGAATAAAAAAGGACAGAAAAGAAAGGGAAAACAAATGATCCACCTATCAGAATAACTCACTTAAAGTTTCATCAATTTTTAATTTTGAAGAAAGTAAAGGATAAGGAACCCCCCCCCCCCCCCCCCCCCCCCAAAGGGTTACATAAGTAAATATGTCATATGATCCTTATATCTTTTGAACTTATATAAAACATCACCCAAAAGAAGATCAATCATACTTATCAAAAATAAAATAAAAAGATCAATCATATACTTGTCATTGCTCACAAGAGTTGCCAAATGAAAGGGGATGACAGTATTCAAGTAACTTTGAGAAAAATTTGGCAATGATTCAGAGTTCAAACTTGTTATCATACATGACTTCCCTAATTTATATGCGATAGCGGCCAAAACCTAAATGGGCATCTAAATATTATCAAACAAGCCATTCCACTCCATTTTCACATAATGTCAGATGACATTACCATGTTTTAGTAACATTTAAAATTTAGCTCATTTAGGCATTGAGAATATACTGCATAAAAAGAATGGGATAAGTTAAAGGTAGAATGAAATCATCCCATTTTTATTCACATTAACTAAGGTCTTAATTCTACAAAATCAATTTGCATGCCCTATGACAAGTTCTTATTAAAGGGTAACTCCCATGCCTTTCGATTGAATGGGGAAAAAAAAAATTAAAAAAATTAAAAAAATAAAATAAAAATTGAATAGTTGCATTCCCTATGTGCTACCCTAACTTCCACCATATATATACGCCACATAATCTTTCTCATCTGCCAACGCATGTCAACAAACCTATTGCACTAATGGAGGACTTAGGAGTTCTATAAGCTGTAATTTGTACCTTATAAGCTCATTAATAAATTTAATTTACAATAACATCATCACCATTTGTCTTTTCATTTGATTATGTTGGTCAGAAATACTTCTGAATGAAAGAAAAAACTACATCTACATATATTGTTATTGGATATTAAAAAAAAAATCATTTAACCACATCATAGTACAGAATAGTATCAGAAAAATGTCATGAGATCTCATTGTTAATTCTGTTGCTTCCTATTCGGAGCATCATTATGTATGAAGGTCACTACTTGCAAGCAAAATTAAATGAATTCTGATAGATCTATGCAACTACATTTAAACTTCTGTAACTTAAGAACTATTTATTTAGTAAATAACAAGTCCTAAACAAAATGAGTTATGCTAGTGGATGCAACTGCTCACTATTGAGACTGAGCATTACTTTTCTTTTCTTTTCTTTTTCTTGGCCAAGAGATCAAGATTACTTTATATATATATATTAGAAAGTGCAAAGGGGCGCAACCCTAGTATACAGAAAGTATACAAGAGAAACACCCTATTAGGGTGAAAAGGAAGAACAAAAGCCCAAAATATATGTACGAGCAAGGTGTAGTCATTCAGTAAGAGACGGACATAAAGATAATTTCGACTTAATAGTTATCAACCCAAGCAGTGTTTACCTTTGTCAAGCATTTAGCAAAATAAATAGGGTGAAGCAAGGTAGAAGAATCTGGCATTTCCCAGCCCACTGAAATATCAGACAGTTCAGAATCCAAAACCTATTGAAACCAAAAGTGGCAAACGATATAGTAACTCCAAAGAATCACAAACACATAAAGAAGTTTATCAAATATATTACAGAAACCAAGCATAAGTGATTGCTAACCTCAAAATAATCATCTCCAAAAAGGGTTTCATCGCTAGAAATGTTGTATTCACCAGCTTTCCTTCTGTTCTCATATATTGGGATGTCCATTCCGATCAGCACATTCTGATAAATCATAATTGTAATCATATTAAAATCAACCATGCAACTTGTCCTACATAAGAGATTACAGAAAAAAGATTGATAGCCAGGACCACCATAATGATGTCAGATCTACCATGTGATGTTAAATCTACTATGGATGTCAGCTTATGAGTTTACCATCCATTTCCCTTTTGTACATGGAACCCTGGCCTTGCTATTGCAGAGTTAAACCATGGACATGTCAATACCCACCACCCAATGTATCATAATTGCAGATTGTGACATAAATATCTATTAAGATATGTACATACTTGCATGCATGCATTTTTTATTTATAAATAAATGAAATATCATTAAAAGTGAAAAAGGCGCAACTCAAGTACACAGAGAAACAAATGATCAAAACTTCGAAGACAGAGAAATGACAAGGCGAAGTTAAGGCCTTCTTCTTTAACTCCCTTTTCCATTGGATGGCTGCATATGATTATTTCCATATTTCTAGTTTCCATGACTTTTTTATCCTTTATCTTTTTTTAGTTAGGTGTTTCTCTTGTATACATCCCTATGTACTTCGATTACTTATTAAAAAAAAAAGTGTTGTTCTCCAACTAAGAGGGCTTTCAAGCTAAAAAAATTTTCATTTCAAAAAGAGAAAATATGTATCCAAAAAGAAAAAGGCAAGAAAATTCTCACCACAGGGTTACTTGCTCCACGGTCTTCTAAGATGTTGGCATCATCACAAAGTTCAAAAAATATATCTAAATAAATAAAGGAAATCAATCAGTTTGAATCAATAATCAAATTAATATAATAATATGAATACTCAAATCAGTCTAAAAAATAAAAAACTAAAACAGACCTCCATAGTCATCGATAACATATTGAAATTCGGCCCATGAAATTTGTTCATGTGGTTCACAATGTACCGTCCCAGGAAATACCAGCAAAGCACAGCTGTTAGCCTAAGACAAAAGGAAAATTTTAACCATGCATCAGAACACCAATTGCACTGATACTACCTAAATTTGTCCACAGGTAGAAATATTAGGATTCATCATTTACATGGCTGGCCAACTTACTTTTCTAGTCATAAAACTTTTTTAAAAAAATGAAAGGCAAAGATCATGTCCCTCAGACAGCCAAAAATGTGGTCACCAATAACAACGAAAAAAAAAAAAAAATGAGAAAGGCAAAGATCATGTCCTTTAGTGCTTATAGGCACACACCTCGACTGTGGTCCTTGCTATTTCAGCAAAAGTAAGTTTGGTGTCCCGGATTCTTCTGGAAACTTTCACTTCTTCAAGAGGATGATAAGCTTGGTTACTCATGTAACTAGAAGAATCAGACACAGAATCTGGGTAGTCTGCAGCAACTGAAACTTTTGAAAGGCAAAGACCATGTCCCGCCGACAGCCAATGGGAAGGTGTTGATCCAAAAAATGGATTCTTGCATCTAAAACATGATGTACAAAAAGAAGTTTTTGGTAAAAAGAGCGAGGATAGATTAAATTTGAAAAATTCAGAACTAAAGGCAGTACAAAAAGTTCGTAAACAGCAATTGAGATGTATCCACCCAACAGATTCCACATTTTTGTAAATTATTTACATACACAAATATTAGATGAAAAGAATGGAAAGAGAAAAGATGTCACCGAAACATAAAAGAAATTCATGACTGCAAAAGAAAGGCATGAGCAATGAAAATTTATGCTGAGTTATAGTCAGACATTGTGTACATCATAATTTCATCATTTCATGTTCAAAAATTCAGATACACTGATGTCAAGGTGACGTTACGATAGGTATTACTAGTGTATGCTTTATGCCATGTTTGGTTGCTGGAAAACAGAAGAGAAGAAATGAAACCTTTTAAATTCTTTTCTTTTCTCTTGGAATGAATATGCATCAAACAAGATGAAAATCTAAAACTATCCTTGGCTTTTTATATCAAATGGCAAGCATTCAATTAGTCCTTTTATCCAAGGAAGATTTGCATCACTCTTAAGAAAAATAAATTAACAATAAAAAAACACTTATAACATAAAATCGTACATAGACCAAGAAAAAATTAGATGAAGAAAGGGGAAGCACAAAACTCATGGAGAAAGTGAAGAATTTTATGCCAAGTTTAGATCATGCATCCATGCGTTCATGTTAATCATAATTTCTTTCAGTTCAATTTCGAAACTTCAAATTTATATTGTCTACTTTCAAATTAAGATAGCAGTAAGTGGCGTATCTCTTGTGACATTGGATATTTTACAAATATTTGGTTGCTAGAAAAAGAGGAAAAGCGAAGAAACTTTGGAATCTTAATTTATTGTCTTCTTCTTAGAATTTAATGTGCATGAAACAAGATGAAAAGGCTTTCCTCCCTGATAAGAGGTAATAAATAATCCTCCTTAGTCCTAGATTCTAAATACCAAACAATACTTTTTTGAAAGTATGCACCTTATATGAAACATTTTCTAAGCAACCAAACAAAGTGATAATGCTATTACTATTAGAACCATAATCTAATCTGCAAGGAATGCTCCAACTGGTATCATATATAAGAAGATCGTAACGACTAGGTTAGTTCTATTAATTATTCAATTATCAACTAAAATACACCTTATGCCAGCAGGATCAGGAACTCTTCGACCATCAAAAGAAGGTATCACGCAGCTGTTTGTTATCCCATATGATGTTGAGCAACAAACCCCTTCTGTATGACATAAATGACAATGAGAAACACCATAGTCAAACAAAAAGAAGAAGAAAAAGAGTATTATGTAAACAAGAAAAAAAATTATAAAAAATAAATAAAATAAAAAAACCTGAAAAATAAAGAATGCTAAACATGAAGGCAGGTGACATAAGGTAAAAAAGGGAACAAGAAAATATCGATTTGCGTTAAAATAACTGTCTACAGAGAAATTTGAGGGAAATAAAAAAGAAAATGTGAAGTTAAATCTTATAAGTTTGTCTTGTTTTGGCTTCCATGACACGAACTCACCAATCAACTAAGCAACATAGTTTAAGTAGGCTCAGGTGAGGTGAGGATTTGGGGTTCCAAGCGTCCAAAATGATAGACCAAAAACAATCCACAATTTCAATGCATATTCCTTTCCCATCTTTTCTCAGCAACCAAAGAAAAACAACAACAAATAGCCCTTGCAGTCAAACATTTGCACGTTGGGATTTTGTCAACAGCTATCAGAAAGCTAATTAACCATTCAAAATACGCTCTTTCTCGGCATTAGGCATTGAAATATTGCAGAAAAGCAAAACGGGTTTCTTCTAAATCATGCAAATCGAACTGGGTATTCCATAAATTCGCAGTTCAGCTATTATCAATATCATGTCCAAGCATAGCAGCAGTATAATAAGACACACAAAAGAACATAGTAAAGGGCATGCCACATGTGACCGTGATTACCGAGGGGGAATGAAGAAGCCGCTGCGATCGCCATGAGAGAGACACACACAGGGACAAACAAAGATCAAAGGGAGACTATAGGATGAGTGCTGTCGTTGTTGGTGCGCAGCAATAGCATGCAGTCAGCTTCGCTCATCAGGGTCTCTCTCTCTGTCTCTATGCGTGTCAGATAAGAGAAGAAGGTGGGCTTCTTCTTTGGTGTCTTGCTGTGCGACATCAATTTTGTTTCTTTCCTTTTCTTTTTTCTGTTTTTTTTTTTCTCCTTTTCTTTGTCTAAAATATTTAGATTAGTTTAAATTTAAATTTCTTATCAATTTAAAATACTGTTAATCTACTTTTTTTTTGGCTATTTTAATTGTTAAATATCTCGTATTATTTTTAAGGTAATTTTTCTTTGTATACCATGATCTTGGAAAAATAAAAATGGACATGTGAGTGAAGTACTACGCGTGAGATGGACAATATCTGACATCCAGTTTTTTATTTTTATTTTTTTTCACGATAAAAATCAGTTACAAAGAGACAGGTGCAATATCACAGATACAACCTGGAGGAGTAGAGACGTAGAGTACATCCAGGTTGTATCTATAACATTCCTTGTAGCCAATCTTGCCCGAGTATGGGCTGCACCATTATATCGGATATCCAGTTATCCACATAGCATCTTCCAGTTTTTTTTTTTGTTTTATTTATATATATATATATATAATCCAAGTAACCTGTTCCAAAATTGACTTTTGTCGACTTGGGAACTGCTTTTCAATTTTTTTCGGGTTTTATAATCTGAATTTCGCATAAAGACAAAAATCAAATTCCAACTCATATTTTCAAAAGAGAAATGGTTGAATGCAATTCAATGTCTACATTTGGTTTATTTTTAGGAACATGATATGATATGAACAATTGCATGAAAGGGAGGATTGAAATCTTCATTATTAATTATGGGCCAAATATGAGCATCATATTGCACAGTAGCATCTTTTTTCAAAAATCTGAAATCTCGTTTTAGATAAAAATGCAGAAAAATCATAATGAATCACTACGGGCATTTTTTGTGCGTGTTTGATGAGCTTAAAAAGTTTTGTTTGAAAAAAATATATTTATTTGGTAAAAAAATTAAAAGAGTTTTTAAGGTTAAAAAAATTTAAAAATTATTAAAAATACATTCATGACAAAAGCATAAAAATAAAATTTTTTGACCGATGATGCTAAAAGCCTCCGCCGTACATCCTGAATGCTAATGGCCACCACCTCGGTTGTTAAACGCCATCAAGCTAAAAACACCGAAACTCAACCAGGACCCCCACATCATTCACCACCGCTGCCGCAGCCACCACCTTCACAAAACCCCAGCTCCAATCTCCATGAACCCATCATTCACTAGCCTCATCTATTTTCCTCGACCCTCGTCCCTAACCATAGACCCATGATACGAGCCACTACCAAACCCATCAAAACTAAACTCAAATTTCCACCACCCATGTAATCTGCTCCAAGAAACACCATAATCCATTACGCCACCCATCAGCCATCATCTACGAAGCACCACCCCCTCCACAGACTAAAGACAGAATTGAATATTCCCAACAGCCCGGGTTGCTGCACAAGTGAAGACCTATTGTGGAGGCGACTTCGGTAACTCTCTCAACTCCTCAAACATTGCCGACATTTCGTTGCCTTTGTTGTACCGTGGCTTCCTTCTGTTCCTCCAAAATCTGATTTTGGTGTTGTCATTGCTGAGAAATCCAAGCTCCAAAGTCACAGCCATCTGGCAATTCTCTGAATGAGCTTTGATTGATTTCGACCGGACACAGATAAATCCCAGGTCCCATTTTGAGCGCTTCATGTGTTTGCAATAATGATTTACCCAAATCAAACTTCTTGTTTATTGGTTTTTTGTAATATTCAAAATCCCCAGTGCATTCTTTAACAATCATCTCGTTATTCACATGTTATCACTAGAAGAGAATGGTCCAGTGGTTGTTTTTCGGTAGGGTCGGAGGGTCGGGTTTTTTCTATGGATGTCAGCGAGGGTTTAATTACCAGCAAAAGTGTGGTTTGGTGAATGTAAAGTTGAAATGGGTGAAAGACAGGGCTCTGGATGCTGCTGTAACTGGTGAGAGGGATCTCAGAGCAGCTTGGATTCTTGTTTCCATTATCTCTTCTGCTTCTCAGCAATGTGTTCCCATATACCACCTCTCTCGCCATCGTGGACAACTTGGTCTCCCCCATGATCTTAAGCTCTCCACCTTTGTTAGGAGATACCCTACTGTTTTTCACGAGTCTCATGTTTTTGACAGCGGAGGCACGCGTGTTCCCTGTTTCAGCTTGAGTACTGAAGCATTGGAACTCCACCAAGAAGAACTCAATGTGGTTGAGCAGAATCAGATGGATCTTGTCAATAGGCTGCGAAAACTGCTCATGCTCACCAGAGCCAGGACCCTTCCTTTACAAACTCTTGACCAGCTGAAATGGGACCTGGGTTTGCCGTATGATTACCATCTTTCCTTGATTCCGCAGCAGCCGGAGTTTTTCTCTTCCGTCCACCTCCCTGATAAACGTGATGGGTTGAAGCTCTTGTCCTGGGATGATGACCTTGCCGTTTCCCAATTGCAAAAGAATGCTGCTTTACAACAGACCGAAGAAGACGTGAAAAATGGTTGCTTAGCCTTTCCGATCGGATTTACGAGGGGTTTTGGGTTGAAAAGAAAATGCATGGAATGGTTGAGAGAGTGGCAAAAGCTCCCTTACACTTCCCCGTATTCTGATGCCTTACATTTGGACCCCCGCACGGATGTCTCCGAGAAGAGGATTGTTGGAGTCTTTCACGAGCTTCTTCACCTAACCATACAAAAGAGAACTGAGCGCAAGAATGTGAGCAACCTCCGCAAGCCACTGGCCCTGCCCCAGAAGTTCACTAAAGTGTTTGAGCGCCATCCCACCATTTTTTACATCTCCAAGAAGAATGACACTCAGACAGTCGTTCTTAGGGAAGCCTATGACCATCAGCAACTCCTGCAGAGACACCCCCTTGTAGAAATCAGGGAAAGATTGGCAAGCATGTTGAGAAAAGGGCTGTTGGATAGGAGCAGGGGGCTATACAGGAAAAGTGCAGGCCCTGGTCTAGAACAAGATCAATCAAATGATGTTTATGGTGATGAAGTGACTGATAATCAGCGTAGTTCTGAAGAGGAATCAGACTGTAATCCATTTTCTGAATATGATTCAGATGACTCTATACACGACCGTTGTTGAGTTTTGACAGTGCCAATAATTATATTGAGATCATGTAAAGTTCCACCTTGGGTGAGCAAATATTTGTCTAGTTATTGTTTCAGACTGTTAATACAAAATATGCGAGCTATATGCATATCATCTGCTTCTTCCCTTGGATTGATTGTTTGATGAGGAAATCGTCTATAACTTGAAAGAACCATTGTTTCATAGCCTAGGGGATGGACGGTCGGATTCCTCTTGGGGTGGGGGGTGGCGGAGATGGTGTTGGATAGGGAGGGCAGCTAGGTTCCTCCCTGATTGACCAATATTTTTCTATTTGGACCAATCATTGAAAAAATAATAAAAACCTTTTATATCGAACAAACACATTTTTATCTCACAACTATTCAAT
Source organism: Corylus avellana (assembly GCF_965113065.1). Taxonomy (NCBI): domain Eukaryota; kingdom Viridiplantae; phylum Streptophyta; class Magnoliopsida; order Fagales; family Betulaceae; genus Corylus; species Corylus avellana. The sequence goes on from NC_142491.1 coordinate 40,887,254, forward strand.
AACGTTAATATATTTGTTTTAACTTATTTTTTGTTTTAACAATGACTGATTTAAAAGTTAGTTAAGACTGTCAAAAATAACATTTTTTTTTTTTCTTCGAGCATTGTCGTTCAGAAAAAAAAAAAAAACAAAAACAAAAAATCTAAATCCCTTTTCCTTTTAATAAATCCAAACAATGCTAGAAATTCTAAGAAAAAAAAAAGCTAATGTGGCATTTTTAACCAATTTTAAGTGAAATTTAAACACATTTATTTATTTATTTTAGAACTATAGCAAGATGCTGACGTGACATTTGTGACCATCATTAGTTGACAGAAAAAAAGAAAAGGAATTTTTGTTTCCCACGTGGCAGGGCTCCCACGACAATCAATGAGTCAAAAGCCTGAAGTGGGAGTTTTAGGCTGTAAACTCGTCTATCGCTTTTAGCACTGCAGCTGAAACTGAGACACGCACAGAGAGAAAGCATGAAGCCTGCAGTGATAGTTAGCGGGAGAGGTTGCGCAGTCGCTGGTCCCCAACACACCCCTTCCCTCAATATCCGACCACCACCACCACCTCCTGTTTCAAGTTTCACGTTTGGCTCACGCCTCCAAATCTCACTTCCACTCCTCAGCAATCCCATACAAAAGTCTCGCACGCGTTTCGCCATAGCTCGCGCAGCAGATAGAGACCATAGCTTCGCCGAGCCTCCGGCGAAGGCGCTTCGCCGTATTCTCGAATTGCCTGGTGTTCACCAGGGCCCTGCTTGTTTTGATGCTCTCAGTGCAAGGCTTGTGGAGAGGGCTGGATTTCAATACTGCTTCAGCAGTGGTATGTGCTTTTCTCTTTCTGTTAAATTACTTCCGAGAATATAGAAAACAAGGTGATATAATCTGAAGGATTTTCACATTGATACAAGCAGATATGGCAAGAGATCCTCTGGATTCTAACAACATATAGTTGGAGTTTGAGTGTTCTTTTTTTTCTTTTGCTTTGCCCTGTGGAAGATGGGTTTTCATCATAGCCTATTTGGATTGATTATGAATTTTGGTGATTGGTGCTTGTTGTGATATTGTGAGTGTTCTAGGTTACATGCCATTATAATTTGATTCATATTCTTACATTTAGGGAATCATAAAAAAAGGACGATCATCTTCTTCTTCACTGTGAGATTGCTTGTTCTTTATGTTATGCTATATTCAGTCGGTTTGGATTGTCGTGGGTCATGCCTAGCAATGTGGCGGGTTTGTTTGCTTGTTGGTGGTCGGGAGGTCATTCTCGGAGTGATGTTGTGTGAAAAATGGTTCATCTATGCCTCTTGTGGTGTTTATGGTTAGAAAGGAATGCGAGATGCTTCAAGGATTCTGAGAGATCCTTGGAGGAGCTCACGGCCTTCTTTTTTTACACACTTTTCACTTGGACAACAGCTTGGCTCACTCCTTTAGTGATTAGTTATCTTGATTTCCTTGTTCTTTTCTCTTCTTCTAGTTAGGCGGTACTCTTGTATACTCCATGTGTTCTAGGGTTGCGCCCCTCTGCACTTTTGATATATAAACATTACTTATAAAATAAAAATAAAAAAAGGACAATCCTTTTGCATTCAATAATATATGGATTTTGTATGTTTTATTGATGTATTTTTTGTCTATGTTTTATTCATTTCATGCGTATAATGTACAATGACAGATAGGTATTCTGTTTTGACCCAAAAGACTTGGATATTGGTTTGTGAAATATTGTTTGTCATTTTTTAACATCTGGCTTTAATGGTTATCTGAATTGTTTTATTGCTTTTGTTTTAAAAGAATGTGTGATGTTGATCAGGTACCCGTACAACTCCAAGATAATAAGTAATTTACTTCGATCAGAAGTACTGAGGTCATAGGTTGTGGTTGTGGGGGAGTGTTTCCCTCAATTCAATGTTTGGTACGATTATTAGGATCTGCTGCTAAGAATATGCCGAGAGAAATAAGTAATTGCCTTGGACCTAAAATTGTTTTATTGAATTGAATATTATTGTTTCTAATTTTTAAGCATTTTGTCCGTGGTTTCTTTTACTGAGGTTAGGGGTACCTTCGTTCTCAATCACTTTGCATAGTAGAATGAGAGGTTGTTTTTTAGATACCTTGAGTTTCAGTTTGCAAATCCTTGGTAGTTTGGATATTAAGTAAGAACTTCCAGCTGTAATTTAAATGCATCATTTCAACTGAAGTGATATCTTGTTGTTTGTTATGATTAAATCAATATCTGCATTGGTAGAATTTTTTCTGAGCAATGGATTTTGATATGTGTGTAGCAAAATCCATATCAATATTCTTTGTTATGATTAAATCAATATCTGCATTGGTAGAATTATGTCTGGGCAATGGATTTTGATCTGTGTACCAAAATCCATTTCAATATCCCTGAATCTGCCACTTCAGATACCATCCCAACATTGGGGAAGAGTGTCAATTTACAGCATTTGGATGTATCTTCTTCTATTTTCTTTCATGTTGACAATTACATAACTAATTTTTATTAAATTTCATTTTTAGTTAGGAGATTTGAGCATTCTTGATAACATTCACAAAATATATGAAGAGAAATGAGTATTCTGTGCTTCCATTAGGCTTTTCAATATCGGCTGCTAGATTGGGATTGCCAGATACGGGGTTTATATCCTATGGAGAAATGGTAGATCAAGGGCAACAAATTACCCAAGCTGTCTCGATTCCGGTCATAGGGGATGGTGATAATGGATATGGGAATGCAATGAATGTCAAGAGAACTGTTAAGGGATATATTAGAGCAGGTTTCGCTGGGATCATTCTCGAAGATCAGGTTCATATCATCATAGTATTTAACATTCATTATTTGTTGTGTTGTACTCTTTCTTCCGGTCTCTTTCTTTACGTTAACTTTTATATTTAATTTCCTGATTACAATATGGATAGATCATTTGCATCTGGGAGATTAATGCAGCATTGTTATGATATTTTTCTAAACTCCTTTTGAGTGTGCCTAGTTTATTTGGGGTTCATGTGTTCGTGGAAGGTGCTGGCATGGGTTTTGAAATTGGGATTATAGAAATCAATGATCCTTCATGTCCTAGGATCTAAAATTTTGGGCTTAAAAGTGTCTGCTGCCAAGTATGGGAATGTGGACTATTTCTACTTATCAAGAAATTAAAGCAGAATTGAAGTGAACAAACTTTATTTCTGGTGCGTGTGAAAGCTCTCATCAAATGAAGTATAAAAATTTTAGCAAGGATTATTGATGTAATGAGAATAATAATTCTTTCTCCACATAGAGGAAAACAATCTTATTGTTTTTGCATGAAAACTATATCTTGTGAGTCATGGGAGTTCTTGAGGATTGTTGAGAGGGTCTTATACGGAACCCTTATGAGAACTGTGAAGTTTTCTTTTTGAGGCTTGGTGTGGCTGTGAATTTGAAGGTCTGAAAAACACCAATTGATGTTTATTTCTATTGTTTTCACTGTACAATATTCATATGTAAAGGTGAAATCCTTTGGGGTGTTAGTTTTGGCCCTGCCTTTTACGCTCCTGTGGTTTGGCATTGTAAATTTAGAGTCGCATCTGGGACAGTTGCTTGTTGTCCTGTATGTTATAACTTACAGCTTGATTCTTTATGTAGCATTTTCTTTAACTTGCAACTTCTGTAGTCACCGTGCAATCTGCTCTTTTACCCCTTTAAGATATTGTTGCTTATAAACTTTCATTGCAAGGTGTCTCCGAAAGCTTGTGGTCATACACAAGGGAGGAAAGTGGTGTCCAGAGAGGAGGCAGTGATGCGGATAAAGGCAGCTGTTGATGCTCGGAAGGAGAGTGGCTCTGACATTGTTATTGTAGCACGAACTGATTCTCGTCAAGCAGTATCTTTAGATGAATCACTCTGGAGGTGTAGAACTTTTGCTGATGTTGGAGCAGATGTTCTTTTTATTGATGCGCTAGCTTCAAAAGAAGAGATGAGGGCTTTCTGTGAAATTTCTCCCCTAGTTCCAAAAATGGTACATTATGCTTTCCTTAGCATTGTACTAAGTAATGTGTATTCATTGTTTGCTGAAGGATGTGGCTTTCTCAAATTTTTTTAAGTTATTATACGGAAACATTTAGCAGTGTTGAATCAAAATATGTCTGGGGATATATCTAGCTTCTGCTTGTAGTCTAATCTGGAACAGGGCTTTTGCTCATTGTGTATATAATTATCAGAGTTGCTAGGAATTGAGTATGATAACTTAATTTGTAACTGGTTTAAGCAAAAGGAAATGCTTGTTTTCATGCTTTTTTTTTAGATAAGTAATAACCAGTCTTACTAAAAACGTAAGGCACCCACCCCGAAGTACACCGGGAGTATACAAAAGGAATCACCTAACTAGAGAGTGAAAAACAAACAAGAAAATCATCATAACTAATTGACAATGGGGACACAAACGCTACAGTCCAAAGATACAATGCATGAAAGGGAGGGGGGGGGGGAGGGGGGGAGATTTGTAGGGACATCGTTAATTTGGAGTAGGAACCTTTTGCCTTTTGTTGCTAATGAATTAGGTTCACTTCATGGACTTATACATTATAATGACCTCAATAACCATGGTTTGGTGACAGACTTTTAATTTGGTTAGTCTTGTGGTTGAGTGGTAATGCCAGTTATAGGTATCCCATTTGGTAACTTCTAGTTTCTAAATCTTATGAAGGGGGTGGCAGATGAAAATATGACTGGAGGAGTTGTTCATAGTAACCCCCCCTCCCCTTCCCCTCCTGGTTAAATTTAAAAATTAAATGCTAAACAGAAACATTTTTGTTGAGCCACTGTAAACTTGTTATTTAAGATTTTGCCATATGCTGTGTACACACCAACAGACATTTGAAAAAAAGAAGAAGAAGAGAGTGCATATTTGTTACACCGACGTACAAAGATTATAGTATGCCTACATTATTAAGTGATGTCCTCGTGCTTCCAGTTATTATGAATGACCAAACAAAGCTTAGTCATTAACTACGACTTTGAATTTCCTAGAATTGCAAAGCTTTACATCATCTTATTAGAAAACAATTTGTAGTGACTACTAATGTTCATTGATTCTTGCTTAGGCCAATATGCTTGAAGGAGGGGGCAAAACACCGATACTTAATCCTCTTGAGCTTGAGGATCTTGGATATAAGCTTGTGGCCTATCCACTTTCCTTGATTGGGGCATCCATTCGAGCAATGCAGGTTTATCTATAACTATTTTTTTTTTCTTTTCCTGGTTAATGATCTTGGATTGCCTAAAGTCGTATCAATATGAAATGGTTAAAATTATTTGTAATTTATGTTTCTTCGTGTTTGAGCTGATATTAGAGATGATAAATCATGGTTAACTGCTCAAAGGAAAGAAGGCACATTATGTGATTCTTGTGACATTAGTATATCTTTGATGATATCTATTTCACCATAAATGTTGATATTAAAATATTAAATGCTCCCCAAGATGTGTAATCCCAACAACAAATCTGGGTCTAACACACCTAGGGCCTACAAACTCTAAAAAGCCCATCCTCCAACAGAAACAACTACCAGCTCCATGTAACATAACTAAATATACAAATCGAACAGCCCAATACAAATCATTTACAGCTCATCAAAGCAAAGTTAGCTGCTAGCCATAAAACTCAACTTGAGGAGGTGCCAAGCACAAATTGTAAGTTTCATGGTAGGAATTATTTTAGAAAAAATGCTGTGAGTTGCCAAGCAGAAATGTTAAATCTCATTTTCAATGTGATAACATGACACAATGTGATAACATGACATGAGTACTCGAAATGATGCAGCACAGAACTTCTCAAAATAACATATCAGGAGCTATGTAATACACGCCATTATCTATAACAAATATCCAATCTAAATTTAAAACAAGAAATCCATTCCAAAGCCAAACGACAAGATGCCACATAGGCTAATGCACCACATAGATGCTGGCTGTAATCAACAATGTCAAACAAATGCTATCTTCACAAAAAACATATAATAACCAGTGACACATATCTATAATCATCGATCTTAGACAGTTCAGATATCATGAGCACAAGGGTAAAATCACCAAGCAGTCACAGATTTAATATAAGAAAGTTCCATAGTATATTTCTAGGTAGTTTCTTAAAACTTTCCATATCCAAATGGTACTTCCTCCCTTTATTGCAAGGTGGAGGGTAAGGTCGTGAGTTCAAGTCCCTCCGGGTGCATGTGTAATTTACCAATAAAAAAAAGAAGATATTTTGAGAGACCACAGTTACTGTTTGCACTTTCCTTGTTGCTATTGCTGCTTAAATATGGGTGGATTTTACTGGCAAATATCTTAATTCTTTATCTGCCTTTCCGCATTTGGCTGTATCAAACTTTTATGACTCAATTGCAGGATTCACTGATTGCCATTAGAGGAGGGCGTATCCCTCCTCCCGGAAGCATGCCGTCATTTGAAGAAATTAAGGAAATCTTAGGTTTCAACACTTACTATGAAGAAGAGAAGCGCTATGCTACCAGTGTCAATCAGCTGTCATCGCAGAGAGGTGAGAGAGAGATCTCTGAGCCTACTAGGGATGCAATCTAGATATTCTGATTTCACCAATCTCTGAATATAGATTATAATCCTCTAATCTTCATTGTACTATTAACTGGAAATTTGACAGCCCCCCCCCCCACTCTCAACTCTTCTCTTTTTCATATAGAGTTTATTAGTAATTTGTGAATGTGGTCGAGTTAATGCGGGATGTAGAACCAGTTTTATAAAGCCTAAGGGACTCTCCCTCCTAGGCGCTCTCTCTTTATACTTCCCGTGTATGTGGGTTGTGCCCCTCTGCGCTCTTTTTATATATCATCATTACTTATCAAAAAAAAGAGTCATAAAGCTATTTTAGAAAAAGACATGATTTCAGAACTTTAAAGATTATGCTACAACCCCCACCGCCCTGGCTAATAACTCACGCACAAATTATGCTGCGTTCTTCATTGATACCAGATCTAGTTTATAATGATATGAATAATGGTCATGGCATAGACTAGCAAATTTTGTTTTTACCAATGAGCATAAGTAGAGTTTTAACTGAAAGTGATTTAAATATAGATTGTCCATTTCCGTCTTCCTAATTCTTATGACTAAAAAAGATATTTAACAGTGAGCAGTAGCAGATACTCTATAGAACAGAGGGCTCAAGATGAAACAGAGCAGAGAGGTCGACGTACTCAGGATCCCATTGTCGAAGTGATAACTCCTGATGTGTACAATAACTATGGTGCAGATAGCTCAAGGGATCCTTTTTCACAGATCTGGTCTCGGACATTGAGAATCAAAATTACTGGAAGAGATGGATTTGAGAGGCTTGATGTTAGGATCCCTGTAAGTCATTTGTCCTCTTTGGACACCGATAACATAATACTGTCTTTCTAATGTTATTTTCGATTCTCCTTCTTTCTTCTTCTTTTTTTTTTTTTTTGTTTTTTTTTGTTTTTTGATAAGTATTTTAGAATCTGCCTTCATAGAGCTCTGATGGTAAAATTTCATTTCCATCCATCAGTGGATCTGATTACTTATGGTTGTATGGTGTTCTTTAAATTTGATGGTTTTGATCACTAGGTGATGCAAGGAGTGTGTAGAAAAACTTAAAAATTTGTAGAAGAAAGATAAAAGATCTTGAATCCGTTGATTTGTGCACAAATACCGGAAACACAACCATTCTTTAAACCTGTTCATTCACTCAGAATACCAAATAAAGGCATCAGCAATTAGTTGATTCAAAAGAATACCCAAAAGTTGGAAGAAGAGAAATCTCTCTCCAGAAATTTTATTCTTCAAAAATAAAGCCACAAGTTGCCTTTAGATAGGCTACAAGTCCTAATCCTATTATTACTAGAAATCCGAATGGAATTAAAAAAGGACTCCTAGTCCTTAATGGACAAGGAATCATAATTATTACAAATAAAGACTCATTCCTAATGGACAATGATTCATAAAAATAAAGACTTTAAAACTCCTAATGTAGCACCCCGGCTTTCGAAGTAAGTCATAAGTGGATTATCTAAATTCTCACGACACTACTACATGTAAGTAGCTTTTACAATGGAATTTTTTCCTTTTTTAATATGATAGTTCAACTAAGTTAGAACTTAAATGGAACCCACTTGGAAGTACCAATTCTTTCACTTGAATTTCATTTCACTCGTAGCCTAGTTCGAACGGTCTAATTCTCAGTTCAAACTGAGAACATAAAATTAGACATCAAATATATTTGATCCAACTTAAGACCAATATTTACACCAAAGTATTCTTAGCCATCCTAAGAAATTCCCGGGGTGTTACATAAAAAGTTCTCTATGAATCTTTTTGATCTGAGCAGCCATTTGGATTGAATTTAAGGGGAGTTGACCATGTATAGCCTTGTGCCTTGTTTTTGTGAATCCAAAAATCATTGCAAACAGCAGAAAGGAGTGAGACTCATCAAGATTTATATCTGTAAATAAGTTTAAGGTTTAGAATGGTCATTATCCAAGTCGGGATGCCAAATTCTGCAAATCGAAGAGCAGCTAGCAGCCTGGGGATTCCCTCCATATAAACCTGTAGAAATGGCATATGAGGAATAGATGCTCGTGGGATTCAATATCTGCTGGAAGAGAGGGTAAGTAAGGTCCTCTTCCTGAATCTGGATATACTTTCCCAAATTTGTATTGACAACCAAAATTCTCCATGTATCCCTTCAAATGACAAGCTTTAACCTATCATGAATTTTTGCCTTCCATTGAACTTTCCAAGCTTTCAATTTGAGGGGGTCATTCTGGTTAATATATTCTGATGAATGAGATGGAGGCCAATTTGACCGAGAAGATTCCTTTTTTATCTGGAATCCACAATAGGGAATCTACTAACCCTTCTTGAGAGAGGTAAAAGAGAATAGTATCTGCAAGTTCTTGATCAAAGAGAAATCAGCTCCACGTTCTTGGTCTGTTTGGTTTGCTTCTGTGGTTGTATTAGGCTGGCACACGATAGGTGTTGAAGAAAGAGTGCCACATATAGTGGGGTGTGGGTTTGGTTATCGGTATATGAATTTATTGGATTTCTTCTCCTACATGTTTAAACTTTTGAGTTGAATTCTCTAAACAAAATTGATGGGGGTGCTGGTTAAGTATAGGGTACATTAATCTTTTGCATCACTAATGATATGCCACATCTTTCGATTTTTCTAGAATTGACACACTTTTTATGTTTCTTTGTTTCTCTCTCTCAAAATGTTACACAGGCGGGATTCTTGGATGGAATCACAAATATAGTTCCAGGTATTGTATGTGTTTTGCAAACTTGTTTTAAACGGTTGTCTGCTCAGACAAGTCCTTGAATGGATAAATGAGAAGATCTGCACATTTTTGTTTACAGCTTTGGGAGGTGTAAATATCAAAGAATTGTTGGATGATGCAGCATACGAAGTAGGAGGGAAGCTGTTATTGGATTTTAACGACACAATGGGTGACAGGATTCAAGTCTTTCTTGAGTAGCTTTTCCACTGTTCTTTCAGAGCTCCCATGGTAAAGTTTTCTTAATCATAAATAAAGCTCCTTTGCAATTCCTGAAAGAGGTTTATATAGTATATCTTGTGGATTGCTGTCTAGAGCCCAGTATCCATTCTGAAAGTTGATCTATTTTGTGTATGAGAAGGCTAGGCTTAGTGTTTAGATTGTTGATGCATGTGGAATTAGAAACATTAACAATTAGAACCAAAAGTGGGAAGACTCAAGTGTAGGGACATTCCAAGGCCACATGGAAAGTTATCCTCGCATTACTAATGTGGAGCATTAAGAGAAAAACAAATCAGCACTTTTTTGAGAATTGCGAGTCCAACATGCTAGGACTAAAATCCTCCTTTTTGATATCTTTTTTAGATGGGGTTGTAGCTTATGTTCCTAACTTTTCTTCCTCTACTCTTGTGGATCTTCTTCACTTTAAGATTTTCGACACCAATAGGGTGGTTGCTTCTCTTGTAAATTTTTAATGTACGAGGGCTTTGTCTCTTCTTCTAATAAATTATCATTCATTAAAAAAAATGTATTAACACCAAAAAAAAAAAGAAAAAAAAAGGGACCATATTGTGAAAGATTGAGGTCTGCATTAAGAGAACTGTGGTTGCAATGCATCTATGATCTAATCTATTTTCACAAGAAAATTACTACCGAGTTTAATAATAATTCTTTAGCAGTGATTATAAAATAGGATGCACAGTATAATGAAAAATAACTATGTAATCCTCATTGCATATAGACGACATATCTAGAACAAAGGGAAAAAAGAGACATGAGATAAGTAGGCAAATTAGTCAAGGTGCTCTTAATCAAGGTAATCCTACCACCTTTAGACAAGTACAATTGCTTACAACCAACCAAATGACGCTCTATCTTTTCAATAATGTTATCCCAATAGATTTGGCCTTAAAAGAAGCTCCCAGCAAATTTAGTTTTACGTGGGTGATGCCGGGTAGGATGAAGGAATGTTTGGGAAGTTGGAGAGGACAAAGGGTTAATCGTATAGTTCTGCAAATTTGGAGAATGGCTCCTTTGTGTGTAATGTGGTACTTATGGAAAGAAAGGAATGCATGGAGTTTTGAGGACCGTGAACTTGGACTCATAGAGTTGAAGAAAAGGGTGCTCCAAACACTTTTCTCTTGGAGAGTATTGTGGCATTCACCGCAAGTTTCAATGCTTACAGAATTTTTAGATTTTTGTGTTTTATTTTCAGCTTAAAAGTTTGTATATGTGGGCTCTATTGCATACTTTATGTATACATGGGTTGCGCCCCTTGCGCTTTTTATAAATTGATATTATCTATCAAAAAAAAAGAAGAAGCTCCCAGCGGTAGACCTAGTTACTTTATTGGCAAATAAGAAGCCATGTATGTAACACTCCAGCTCCACATTGGAAAGATGAATAATCCACATAGAGTGGGTAGATTATTAAGGCACTAATGGGTTGTAAGTCCCATATTGGTTCCTTATTAGGTGAGTTTGGGCTTTAGCTTGCAGTGACTATTTTTATAAACCACCCACTCAATGTGGGACTTAGAACCCATGACTATCTTTATAAATAACTCACTCTATGTGGGCTTCTTCTCATCTTCCCAATATGGGATCGGGGTGTTACAAACTCCCCTTCTTAAATTCCTAATGTCATCGTTAGGGTCACGTCATGCAGTGCTCCAGTACCACATGACCTGATGTTACTAGGTGGCTTTGATACCATTTGTAACGATTCAGGGAAAAGCGCTAGCCACATTTGCGCTATTACTTCAAAAAAATTAGTCAATTTGGAGCTTCCCTATAATTCATTATAAAGCCCAGTTTCACCTAGTAACTAGGCAATGTGAGACTTAGCACCCATGACTATCTTTATAAACCACCCATTCTATGTAGGCTTCTTCTCATCTTGCCAAACCTTCTACATTATCGACATTGCCTATTGGGACCAATTTTGATTTAGCCAAATTAATCTTCAAACTCGGGACAACTTCGAAACATAAAAACAAGCATCACAGATAACGAAGCTAATCTGGGTCTGCGCCCCCGACCCCAACCCACCCTTATTCGGCTAGCAGAAAATCAAGGTTTCATAAGCAAATAGAAGATGAGAGATGTTAGATCTACCAACAATCATAGGTCCCACAAAAAAACCTAATAAAAAGACTCATTCACTGCAACAAAGATCATTTGACCTTAAGCCTCCATAACAATGACGAACAACAAAGGAGAGAAAAAGAGCGCTAGGGTTAACATAAAGGGGTGCAACCTAAGTACATTGAAAATATACAAGAGAGACACCAATCAAGAAAAATTAAATAAAAGATCAAGAAAATCATGAACACCTAAAATATAAAAACTATTATAGGCAGCCATCTAGTGGTAGCTAGGGTTTTTTGTAAAGGCTATGATATGATAAGCTGCATCATGATTTATGATGGCTATTTGGGATTTTTCCCTTTTTTTCTTTCTTTTTTTTTTCCTTTTTATGTGGCGGTGATCCTATGCCATAATTTTTTTTTAATGTTTTCTTGTCATCCTATGGCAGAAAATTGGAGAATCATAATCAGGAGGTTTTAAGTGTAGCCTACGAGCTGTTGGATATGTAAAAGCATGGCCAAGGCCCTCTATGTTCGTTAAAGCTCAAGCCCCGTCCATGTGAATTCCTGATCTTTTGCCACATCAATCGCATTTAGCAGTCACTTGTAATCCTTTCTGGATTTTGGCTTATTTTACAGTAGTATCTGAACACTCATCTACTTACATACATCGAAAAATTAAAGAATGGGTAAGTATTTCACATTATTACATTGGTGGAACCCGTCACTTGTCCCTTTTTTTTTTTTTTTTTTCATTCTTTTCACCTGCTATGACTCTTTTGTCTTTCTTTCCTTTGTAATTTTTGCCAAGTAATTTGAAGGAAGCTAGTAGATGTGATCCATCAAGTATAATCCCATTCTCATCTCAAAAGTAGTCTTAACTTCCAGAATAGTTCAAGTACTTTATGGACCATCATCTTTACTTTCCACGCCCCCCACGCACCCCCACCCCCTCCGGTATCCCTAATAATGATGATTGTGATTCAGATAGAAGTGCCTCACTAGTTTGAAAATGCTGAAATAGTGTACTATCATGTTATGTGTGTTTTATATGTTTTGGTGACGGATAGGCTTTGTTTGTGTTTTATCAGTTGGTTTGTGTCCAAATGGCATGTAGTGAAGCTTCAAGTGGGCAAAAGGTAGAAAGCAATGGTGATAAGCTTGATGCAATAAAGGCTAAAGCATGCATGATATGCATCTCCGACAAGGTGATGGGCCTTTGGTTTGTCACTTGCACTACATTTTTCTATCTTCCAGATTGGCCTATCGAGCACACCTACCCCGCAGCCGCAGGCCCACCATTGGCTCACTTCAAGTCGACTTCCAACTTTTTGTTGTTCTTTCCTTTTTTATCTCACTTATAAATAAATAAAAGCTTGAGACTAACTTGTGCTTAGCTTAACTTGGAAATAATTTGAAGGTCCAAAGCATTGTTTAAAAAATAATAATAATTACAAAAAAAGAATGAATAACTTCTAATTTAAAAGAAAAAATAAAAAGAAAAGATGATTGATATGGAGGACGTAAGAATAATTAGAAAAAAAGAATTTGAAACTCCTTCATATCAAGGCCAACCAAGCTTCTTGGCTAGCATATTGGCAAACGAAGTTACTAAATATTTTCCCTTGGCTTATTTATTAATCAAACCAAACTAAGCTTTTGTCAAGTCCAATTTCAAGTTGTTTACAATTACTTGATTTGTTTGAAAGTTTCTTTAATTATTATTTTTATTATAAGGAAATTATGTCAGAAAATAAAGCAAACTGAAGATAATTACATCTCCTTAACAAAGACATGTGCGCACACAGATAGAATGTATAAGCCTTAATTTAAAAGTTTTCACATTGCCCTGCAGTAGAATGGATGAAGTAGGTGCAGAATTTATGCATCTACAGTCTACTACATGCAGAAGGTAATAGGCAACCATAATACGTTGATCACCCGAATTGCAAAATCAATTGATTCCAAGAAGAGTCTGAAGAATTGAATATGTAGAAAATTGAATCATTATATTTATTGTTCGGTACATAGCCAAACATGCCTGACAAATGATAATAATAATAATAATAAAAAATTTTAAAAAGGAAGAAAAAACAAAAGAAAATAAGAAAATCTAAGGGGCAAAAGAAAGAAAAAGAAGCTATAACCTGAGAGAGGTTATACTCGCTGGTAAACAATATCACAACAGCTGAAGGCAGCAACCCTACACAACTCTCCTGACCCAAAAGGAATGATAGGATAAGAAAGAGAGAATGAATAAACATACATAACATTCGCCATTTTCAGAAAATTACAACTAAAAATACAGAACTGTATACCAATATTGGACCAGAGTGCATTGCAGGAGGATTTAATAGCAACACCGGATTTGCTATGTAAATCTTTTTCACCTTATAACAAAACACGTATGAACTACTTTTCTCACTTGAAATGAGGGAGTTCGCTCAATCTCATCGGTAGCCGCCGCCATAAGGCTGCTGAGGCACATACCCACCAGTGCCCAGCATGGGGTTATAACCACCAGATATGTTCGATCCAGGAGCTAATCCAGTTGGAGATTGCATCTGGACTCCTTGCCCCATGCCCATATTCATCCCCATTCCCATACCCATGGGTTGATTCATAACTCCATAACCTGCCATTCCCATGCCTGCACCAGGCCCACCAACCATACCCATACCAGAACCCATCATAGGGTTTAGTGGAGGCCTGAGGGCGCCTGCACCAGCTCGGCCTATCCCAGAACCAGATCCCATAGCTTTACCCATGTTGACAGTAGATGTAACAGGAGTTGTGGCAGGTTTTTCCATCCTCCTTTCCTTCCGATTAATGGCATCAAAATCAATTCCAATATCCGCCAATGGATTTATTTTAGCTGAATATGAAGAAAAAAAAAAATTAATGTCAAAACTCTCATATATAGTAAAAAATTCAATTATCAACTCGTAAGCAAAGCTCTATCCAATGCAATAATAATAATGATGGTATTGGTGATGGTGACGATGATAATATTAGGAGCATAAAACACTCACGTCCAGATATATTTAAATTGACTAGCCCTCGGCTTAGTGTATCAGCCCAAACAGTTGACTTGGTCTCAAACTTGTCCTTGGCTGGTTGAGGAACTATTGAAAGCGATCCTGTTGAAAATGGAAGATTTTGCTGCGAAGTCACGGGGGCATTTAATCCTGCTTGAGGAAGTAAATTACCAAGGTGATCATTGTTATGTAAAACAGCAGGTCCAGTGGGAGTTTGATGAGCAATATGTGTAGCTACTGGAGCTGCAGCACCTTGTGCTGGAAGAAAGTTCCCACTGCTAAACTGCATGGCTGGTCCAGTTGGCGCAGATCCTCCCTGTTGTGGAAAAACGTTTCCACCATTAAGCTGTGAAGTTGGTCCAGGTGGAGTGTGTGGAGTCATCTGTGAAGTGGGGAGAGACGTAAATCCTGCCTGTGGGAGTAAGCTCCCACTGTTGAGCTGAGCAGGAGCTCCAGCTTGAATCTGAGGTGCTATAGTTCCTGCCTGTGGGTGGAAAGTGCCATAAATATTAGCAGTTGGCTGTGTGGGTTGGCCAGTTGGGGCTACAAAACCTGGCTGTGATGTAAAAGCAGGTGAAGGTCCAGAAGGTGGGAGAATGTCAGCCAGAATATCAGTATTCTGCTGTGGAGTTGACAGCTCTTGAGGAAAATACTGTGAGTTTGTTGGAGGTTGAATACCGGAGACACTCGGTCCAGAGTAAGTAAGGCCAGAAAATGTGTCCCCAAAGTCGAAGTTTGAGACTGTATCAGCCTTTGGGGCACCCAGTTGGGGCAGTTCGGCAGTCTGGTTCACGTTTGGCTGGAAAGAATTTGTGGAAGCAGAATTCTGCTGTTGGGTCAGGACACTGTCAGCAGAAGGAACAGCTTTAAAAGGAGAATCACCAAATGGATCTTCAAAACCCTGCATCAAGGATAAATGCTTTCAATCCATAATTTTCACATATAACAAAAAATCATGGAAAAGAAGAAGGGGGGAGAGGTAAACTATTCCGTTCAGAGAACCAATGGGACAACATGTAATCAGTATGCTATTACTCTTTAGTAATATACATTCCACACAATAGGTCTACCTCAGGATGCGGTCGGAATAGCTAGCAAAAGAAAATAGGGACACTTCATCTGCCACTGAAAGGGCTAAACCAGATTAGCACATCATATTTCCATAGCATCATAAATGGGACTCTTAAATACATTAAGGGTGAAGGAGAAAGGCTCCTAAACCATTTTTAACTTCAGCTTGTCAATTAATCAACAAAAAAAAAAAAAAAGCATTCCATTTGTAAAATTCATCATGTAGGCTCCTAAACCATTTTTAACTTCAGATTGTCAATTAATCAACAAAAGAAAATTAGCATTCCATTTGTAAAATTCAACACATGATGCTTTTACCTGATTCACAACATTAGCTGCTGACGGTGCTGCCCCAAAAGTGGGTGCTGGAGCAGAGATTGTGTGGCCATCAGCCTCGGAGGTTGTGGTCACAGATGTAGTCGGTACGATGGCTAATGAATCTGATAGTGAACCAAGTAAATCCATCTCAGCATTGTTCGAGGTAGCTTGAGCAGCTGAAAAAAGGAACCAAGTATAATAAGTGTCCAACTATGTTGCTGGTACTGCAAAAGCCACCAAAATAAATTTATGGCTTTAGCTCCTCAGAGACGATGATTATTGAGAATTGTATCAAAATCCAAACCGCCACCTCCCACAGTACAGATCATATAGAGATATGTCATTCTTCTTTCCTTTTCCTTTTTCTTGGGGGTGGGGGGATGTTTAACCCTTTGTTTCACTTAAATGATTGCAGCGCAGACTTCACCATGAACAGTTTAGCTCTCATGAAAGTAGAGAAAGAGTTGTTCTTGGTAAAAACATTATGAATAAAAACATATGATGATTGTACGATTCAGCAAAGAGAAAAGCAACATACCATGAAATCAGTTCTATTCTCATGCATAGTCAACATAAAACAATCCCTATCCCGTCAAAAAAAGAAAACTCAATAGATTTAAACAATGCTCAAAGCCACGTTGCAACTTGAAGAGCTAAGTTAAGATTGCACCAACTCAACCAATACAACACATGTCAAGGAGGAGCACCCCCAAGTATTTTGTCTCAAGCAATGTAGTCACCTAGCTGTGAAGCAAAAGACTCTAGTTATTGCGAAAAGGAGGTGCCACTTGGCCCAAAGGCCATTGGCAATATAGCACATTCTTTTCTTTGCCATAATACTTATGGCATTCTAGCACTAACAGAGACACTGATGAAACCATGTGCATGTCAGTATTTAATTACTTTACAAACCATCACATCAACCAAAATGAATCCACATTGGAACCAAGCACCCATGTCAGCGTTGTTGCATGGCCAGCCAAAAACCACAGGCATTTATTTACCTAAACACTCAGTCCCATTGCAGCTGCAGGAATTGTTTTCCTTCTTTTTTTTTTTCTTTCTATTTTGGTCCATTGGAGAGCCGTTGGGCCTATGTCCTGCAGCAATTCTTTGCAAATTTCAAGTAAACTTCCCTAAGCCCTATGACCCAGCACTGTCAAAACCAAAAACACTCCAAATGCTAAATGTAGGAACAATTAAACTTGATTTAAAACACATGCAAAAGGAAATCATGAGGTGACATTTATAAATCCTCAACCCCAATCACAACAGTCCAACAATATAATTGGACAAATTTGAACCATAATTTAAAAAGAGTATGTGCAACGCAGATTTCAAATATATATTAACATTTCTTCAAGTCTGTCCAACACGTTAGACAAACTCTTCATAGTAACGGGTTTATGGGGTGCATTCAATAACATATCAGTGCGAGAGTACAGGGAGCTGGTTAAAATGAAAATAAAGACATTCATATGGCTCGCTGTACCTGAAAGTGGGCCACGAGGATCAAATTCATCAAAAGCCTCAACTTTCTGGTTTTGGGGAGATGCCAAAGTACCATGAGCAACGGTTGCTTGGCTTGGAATATTGCTTACAGGTGATGAATCTCTAGGAGCAGATGCTGCTGACATTTCTCCATCCCTTTCAAGAAGACATCAGAATACCTCAACTAATGAATTATAGTAAGGAAAAATAAATTGTGCACGATAATGGTGCAAAATCTATACCTTTCACTGTGAACAGGGCTTCGGGAATCACTCACAGCTTCTTCATAACTTGGAGGAGCACCAATATTCTGTTCAGAAAATTTCCGATCAAGCCGCCTGCCAAAGGGTTTTACATTTGTCATGCAATAAATTGTGCTTGGTTGGACTCTTGACAATGTTGACCTTAAAACCCACTAACACAAACAATCTGACCATGCATCCAAAAATAACTTACCTTCCCTCCAGAGACTGGTCATCAGCTTTGGCACCACTGCCTCTGTAGGGTTAAAAATGGCAAAAGTTAAGTAAATTTTTAAGGTCAAGAATCCCATGAAAGCATTATCTGCATGCTTACATTGTAAAAGGAAAACATACTCAAAAATTTGTAAGCAGGCAATGCACTAGAGTAGTTCCATCCAATACAAGCCAATAAATATACTAGATCCAGGATAGTTCCATTCAAATGCATTGAAGTGGGGAAGTTTCACATTGGCTTCATTGGATAGTCCTTTTATTCCAAGTAGGCTTTTATCAGATCACACTTAACTTCTATTGTACTTCATCTGACACAGGGAGACCCCTACTTAAAACAAAATCAAGTAGCATTTTTTTAAGCCAAAATTGCTTCTTAAATACTCAAATGAAAGCTAAACCAACCAAAGAAACAAGTAAATACTGCAAAATGAGAAGGCAACAACAAAATGGAACCATGAAAAGCAACATGGTTCTTTATTACACTAGCAACATAAATAGCCCTACCAATAGACACATACCGTGATGAATATTGACCATCATCATCAAAAGCACGGTCTCTGTCTCTATCAAAGCTCCTACTTCTTGAGCCATCCTGGAAATCATCAACGCTTCGACTTCTTCCACGGTAATCATCATCCTTATAACCATCTCTGCTATAACGTTCTTCATAACGATCTCCATCACGACTATTTGAGTCCCCATATCTGCCATACCGGTCATCATCCCTGTAGCCTGTTTCTCTCTCTCTCCCATAACCATAACCATTCCTATCCTCATCCCTGCTTCCATAACGATCATCATCATATTTGTCACCATATGAACCAGGCTTATACATTCCACCAGTTGATGAGGCACTACGGAACCTGTTGAGCCATAATTTAACAGTTGGAGAATCATATCAATGATGATCTCCCATTAAGGAAAAAGTTCTATAACATACTGGATTATATATATGCTTTTCCACGAGCTTAAATCTAGAAAGAAAGTCAAGGTAGAATATAGGAAATAGCTATGTCCAGGAGTGGTGAGGGGGGGCGGGGGGGGACTTATGTTTATTCATGAGATGAATACATAAGAAATGTCACAAAAGTTATCACAACTTTTTGCAGTGGAACTTGAAACATAGCCAGTTAACTGTTCAAGAGAAAAATGAGAATCCACTCAAAATTCAAGTGCATAATGATAAATAAAAATAGACAGATCCTCTGATGTGTTACATGACAAAGAAACACCACATAAAATATGGACTCTTTATTTTTATTTTTTTTGATAAGTAAAATATGGACTCTTTATAAGACAAAAAAAAAAGAAAGAAAGCTTGAAAAAAGGCACTTCATATAAAGACATTTGAGATATTTACTCGCCTGATAATGAAAAATTAAGGAACTTTACCTTTCTTTTCAGAATGGAGTAATTTCAACATAAAAATGGAAACTAAAGATGTGGGTCAAGAGTCTAAAACGGTAAGAAGTTGAAAGATAATAACAATAATACTAAAAAACATATGTAACTCCTGTCCGTGACATCATGATAGCAGGTGACTACTTTTATGAACTGACAAGGTGAACAGTAAAACAGCCAATATAAGAATAAAGTATTTTAGCCAACTCTTTTTGAGAATAGACTTACTTGTCCCTGTTAGCAGCAGCCTTCTGTCTTACTTCAATTATCCTTTCTTTATCATTCACTAGGACAACAAGACTCTGAGATTTCTTCCTGACATTGCTTCCCTGGTCCCTTCCACCGGAATCAATATATAGGAAATCGGACAATGTCTGCACCATGGGAAAGATAAACTTATCATTAACACAACAATATAGTGCTACTCATTTGAAGATGAAAAAAAAAAAGTTGACTAACAAAAAATCAAAACTATGGATCAGTCAAAAAAACAATGGGGAGCCAGAAATTACTTGTATTTGATAAGAATGTTCCCTGATATCATCTATGACACGCTCTGACCCATGGGCTACTAGGTATTCCAGAACAGTTAAAGCCTGAAGCTCAACACAATAATCATTTCAGTTATACCATCACAACAGTGTTGAACTGAAAAACAGTAGATGCTGAACATACAGCACAATATATATAAGAATCCAAGGGGCATCATGAAATTCACAAATACATGGGAAAGATATAGACAAGGGACAGTATGCCATGTAAGTTGGAAAAAACCAAATATTTAGCATCTGCAAGTTACTAAAGCAAATCCATAAAAACTGCAAACCTTATAGACGTGGCGCCAGTTCTTGCCAGTATCATTAATCCGCTTCCAAATTACTGACATGATCATCTGGTACTCATGACTGCATGGATATTAAAGCAAATTACTTCACTTTATAAGGAGGGAGAAAGAGAAAGAGAGAGAGACCTACTTTGGAACAAAATAAGCAATGTGAAGCATCCATAAAAGAATGGTTAAAGCTTACTAGTTTCTGGTTGCCTGTGCAATATCTGCAAGAAGTGATCCATGAGGACCCCAGGGCTCATTGCTAGTAGAATCAAGAACCTAAAATGCAGAACAGAAGTTTTATTTCACTGAGCTTGAACGTTAAGTAACATGGTATTGCATTTCACCGACCAGATTATGGGCATTAGCCAAGTACAAAATTATGATGATCACCAGGACAGAACTAAGAACTTTCAATAATACACAACCAACTGAATTAGGACAGAACATAGGGAATTATGGTTCTATCTCAGCACCATTGACCCTAGATGTCGATGGTGGAAGAATCAATCAATTTTTTTGAATGCTCAAATAAGCAAAATACTAATACTAATACTATTAATAATAAAGAACTAAGTATTTACCTTCTGTTCTATTCCAGGAACTTTTAGAACTTTCTTGTTCACCTCTCTCTTACTGTAAGAAAAGCAATAAAGAATAGAACCTTTAAGGAAAATGTGGTGACATAATGATAGAGAAACAATATGGTAACGCATGAATAAAAATGACAAAACTGATTCTGCAGTTCAACAGAAAGCATCTAAAGAATAATTGTTCTCACGAATGTCACCAATAGTTATCAAGAAAACAGAACACTCAAATGCAAATGAGGCTACTATAGTAAGCACCAAGACTTACATGTCCCTAACAGTTTGATCAAAGACCTTCTTCATCGTAGCTGGTGTTCAAAATAAACCGTGCTCTATGGCGGTGGCGCAAGTTGCGCGGTCCACTTCAAATGAAGCCCTTGTCAAATATTCTCCAGCACTGTTTCAAGGAAAGATTAAGTGACTAAATTTGCACGACAATAAAGAGGCTCAACACTTGAAAATACAAACAAGACACTTGCGTATCTTTGAAATCTGTCTCTTCAAAGAACAAACTCACACAGCTCTAAGCAATCACAGTTACTAGCTAAACAAAAAAACAACCGGAATATCTAAGGTCTCCAAAGAAAGATGAATTTATGCAACCAAAAATAAAACAAACGTATTCAAGCCCACCCACATGAAATTGACTTGTAACTAAATATGAAACTCAGGGCAAGAATGGCCGACTTTGACTTCCAATCAAGAATCAGTAATCCAACTAAGAATCCGTGGAAATTAAGCCATCATCATTGAACAGCAATAAAAACAAAAACACAAACCAAAGTAGAAATCAACAACGAAAAGACCCAATTGAAAGGTGGTTAGGATTTGAGTATCACCAAGATTTTATGATAAAACAAAGTTAAAAT
Source organism: Corylus avellana (assembly GCF_965113065.1). Classification (NCBI taxonomy): domain Eukaryota; kingdom Viridiplantae; phylum Streptophyta; class Magnoliopsida; order Fagales; family Betulaceae; genus Corylus; species Corylus avellana. The sequence goes on from NC_142491.1 coordinate 40,908,947, forward strand.
GAGCGTGCTTTCGTGTGCACAATGAAATAAACGCAGAATTGGTGAGTGAACAAGGATCCATCGCAAACCAGTACATGAAAATGAAACATACGCCACCTACAAAACATCATAAAATCTCCTAGATTCTTTTACTGATCCAAAATTACAAACAAAATCAATACCCAGATTCCAAAACAATCGGTATATGTATAGAAAGAACAAGAAAGTACAGGAAGAAGGACAAGCATGAGCTGAATCCACATTGAAATTTGCATAAATGAAAAGAGAAGGAACAGATCCGAATCGCAAAAATAAAAAGAAAATAAAAGGAACCCAGATCGGAACACGGGGAGACGAGATCGAACGAACCTGATCCTCCAATGGAAGGCAATTGCGGGGCAAAGAAATGGATCTGACAGCCAGAGAGAAAGAGGAGGAGAGGAAAGGAAAGAGGAGCGGAAATTGCGATAGGCTCCTGAAATCTTTGAATTGTATTTTGGGTGTTTGTTGAAATAATAAGACCGCGTTTAGAGAGACAGAGAGAGAGAGGGAGACAGAGGGGGGGTGAGGAGAAAGACAGCGCAGCTTACACGCAGAGAATTGAGGGGCTGGCTTTTTTTTTATTTTTTTTTTTTTTTTTATTTTTTATTATTACTATTATAATCTTATTATTTTAATTAATTTAATGACTTTTTCTTTCTGTATAATGCTTTTTCTACTTGTCGGACGGTAGGGGGGGAGCTGGGAATGGTTGGATTTGGTAAAGTATCAACCCCATCACCAAAAGCTACCCACTAAAACACACCATCCTTTTTATTATTATTATTTTTGCACACACAACATTCACTGTAATTTGTAAGCTTACAAAGCATTTTGGGTACGTTTGTTAATGGTTAAAAAAATAATAAAAAAAATATTAAAGTGATTTAAAAAGTTTCTTGTGTTTTGAATTGTATTTTTTATTGATTTTAAGAAAATAAATATTATTTAATATATTGTTATACGACCATCTATTGATTTTTTTTCATAAACTTTTCTAGATTCAAATACTGATGTTCATTGCCACATCTTCTTAGTTGGGGCCGTGATTCACAGCACGCCAGGCTAATTTTTCTTTTTTCTTTTATTTTTTAATATTAAAAAAAATTGCCGGCACGTTGTGTTTAGCTTCACCCTCTTAGTTGTATGACAACGTATAGTGTTACTCTTTTTGTTTATGAAAACAGAAAAATGTTTTTTGCTGAGCTGAGAGGACAATTCATTCCTTGGCCATGTTTCTTTTAATTTATGGGTCTTGATTTTTCATTTGCATGACTTTCTCAATTGTCTTTGGCTTTGTAAAAGGAAATTATCAAAATTTTACTTTCTCAATTGTCTTTTTAGTGGGTTTACAATTGTAAAATGCTTGATATAAATGTCGGCAATACATGAGATGTGAGTCATAAAAGAAAAGGGAGTGTATGTTTCACAACAAAAAAAAAAAAAAAAATTGCCCAATCATAGATACTATAGCGGATTTTTAATTTTATTTTTTAATTTTATTTTTTGGGTTTCTTCGATTTTGTGAAATATACGTGAAGATAGGGTTTGATTTGATACAATATTTGGGAAGTTTGTCCATCAATTTGTAATATGTTAACCCACGAGGATAATTAAGTTTCATTTGGATGGGAGCTTAATAAGGGTTTTTCTAAACCTTATGTTTCAAAAGTGCTTTTCATTTGTTTTAAAAAATGGCCAAGAATTACGGTAGGACAGTTTATGAATGAACTAAAAAGAGAGTAATCAACCTTAAATTGGAGGGCTTAGAAAAAAAATAAAGCTTAAATTGGAGGAACCGAGTGTCAAGTAAAGCAACATATAGCTTAGAGGAAAAAATTGAGCATTTATTTTTAGAACATTTTTATATGAAGATACAAGAAGTTTTCTACAAGTGTTTTATGTTTTGTGTTTGAAGAATATTTTTAAAAATGAAAATTGGAAAGGCATCTGAAAACACTATGTTTGAAAACTATTTATTTTAAGCTTTTAAACAACAGAAAAAATAAATGCTAAATTCACTTATCTAATAAGATTGTCACAAGTTTGTGAACAACATACAAAGTCATTAGAGAAAAAAAAAATGATACTATGTAAACTATTATACTACTGTTATACAATCAACACTTGTAAAAAGAATTTTTTTTAAAAAAAATGTTAGTTTTCACTGTCACATCATCATAATTATATAACAGTCGTATAATAGTCTATTAAATAGTATTACTCTTTAGAAAATACATGAGATCCACTATATATAGGAATTTAAAAATGAAAAATAAATTTGGTCTCTCATTCATGCTAATTCTGATTCGATTCATAAGAGAAACCAAGTCCACCCACCTGCCATGTTAGACTCCTCTCATTCATACCTTATTACCTTACCTTCAACCAATTGTGTCCCTCTTGGTTAACTAGAAAACAAAGACATCTCATCTGGACTTGGTCTTGATATATGTTGATGGAGGATAAAAGTTTAATCTATGTCAAGGACTTTGAATATCACTAGTATTTATTCTTTTTAAAAAGAAAAGAGTAAAGGCAACATAGACTAAATCATGGTAAAGGAGTCTACTGTCACTGTGTATCATGATAACAACCTGCATGAGAGCAAGCAATAAATTATACTGTCATGGAGACTTTTGGCAATTGAAAAAGAGTTTCATAATGATGAAAAAGATACTAAAGCAGCTAGGAAAAAAGCCTCCTTGTATTAATCTTTAGTGAAACATAAAAAGCACTCAAAAAAGAAAAGAAAAAGCACAAGCACAGTGGAAAGAGAGAGGATGTGCTCTACTTTGATGATTTTTTTTTTTTTTTTTTTTTTTTGTTTACAAGATTTTCTTGGATGATTTTTTTTTTTTTTTTTCCTGAGCTAATAAGGCAATTTTCTTTAGAGGAAATTACAAAATTTAAAGCTCAGTCATGCCATCACCTAAAATGAAACCTACAAACTCCAAAGAGAAAAATAGTTTTTTTTTTTATTTTTTTGGTTGGGGTTGGGAAAAGTAGATGAACAAGTCCAATTTTGTCAAATACATTGAGAATGGTCCTTTGGATAGTTCGGGCAAACATCATTATTGGGGCCACGTTGGAACAACCAGGCTGACCTGACGCACAAGCATTTTGAACTATAAGAAGACGAAATAGACAACGTCATGTATACAATTTCTCTCATTCAGGCCCTTCCATAAGACAAAAGTATTAATTACACAATAAAGGAGAAAAGATACACTATATGCAAAGAGACAACCACTGAGTTTTCAACTAGGGCCCTGTCCTTTGTCTCGATGGGCAGCCTCTAAACATTCCTTGGCCCTGTGAACTTTCGACTGAACATAAAAGCTCCCATTCTTGGCATTCCTTTCAAACAATGTGTCATATTTCTGGATCATTTAAAAGGATCTTTAAGAATCTATGTCCACAAATGCCCAGAAAAAAAAAAAAAAAAAAGAAAGAAAGAAAGATAAATATACAAGAAATACCTGACCTTCATAATCTCCTCCCAAGCGGTTTGCTCGGAGACGCCAAGAATCTGCCTGGCTTCTTGCTCTGTCATTCCTTTGCTTGCTCTACGGACAGTGTTTTGTAATGTTTCTTGGGCGACACCAGATTTTGAGGCATCTGTAGAATACCGCATACAACTAATTCAGGGCATGTATAAACATCTTAAATCATTACAATAAATTATTTGGTGGTTGTGCAGGCATCACAAAAGTTGCTCAATCTTTTGAGAACCTTATAGATGGCTAAATCTTATGGATTTTGCTGAAGTTTGAGTCTTGTAAAGAACCAAGCTTCGTTGGGTTCAAAGACCACTCCAGCACAGCTCACATTCAGATGCTTGACTAAATTGTTCCTGAATATATTGTTCTAATGGAGTCTGATCAAATTCTTCACCATTAGAATGATCAGCACTTTGATAAGAGCACTCTTTGGAAGATTTTTCAAATCTTGCTGCAAAATCTTTGGTCACTAGGATCTTTTCCTGAGTCTCACTTTTGGACATTTACCTTTTTTAAAATAATAATAATAATAATAACAATAACAACTGAACAATGGAGTATATAGGAAAAATCAGCTATATGAAACCTATATCACCCCTTCCACTCTAATTAAGGATTACATCTTCACTAGAACTATAAGCCATCACGTCTCTTTAAATAAATTTGACACTTTTTTTAATTGCTAAAACAATACACAACCTTTATTCATCTTCCCCTTGTCCTTGGGGAATTTTCAATTTTAACTCTTTTTTCACAGCCTCAAAACACAATTGTTTGTTCCCAAAAACAAGAACACGTCCTTCTTCATCTCCCTCTTCTGCAACTGGCACTTTCAACTTGAACCAGATCATCCAAAGGTGCATTTTCAGAGAAGACTGCAATTTAATAATTTTACTAGCAGGTTTTCTAACGCCACGCTGTGACTAATTACAGACAAGAAAAAAAGTGATTGCTGCAATCTGGTGGTTGGTGGAAAGGTAGACCTCCTGAGCTTTGTCATTAGAGGAAGATGAAGAAGTATGCAGTTGACCTTTCTTAATTCTCAAAGATGGCTAGATTTACTCCCTTGCCTTGGCCCACTCCAGGCGCATGAAATAAATAAAAAACCAGACAAATAGAGGACAAACAAATACTATCTATGAAAATAATTCGTTAAAAACATATATGACTGCCAGATTTAGTCCCCGGAACTAAACTTCTGCAATTCTGAGATCAAGTTGTTCAGAATATATATAACTATGGTATCAGTAAAGATTCCCTTCCACTGCCTCTTGTGCATACCTAGCAGCCTATACCGTAAAGAACCACTATCTTATAATGACAGATAAAAACAGATAGTAAGTGGCAAAACTGTGAAAGCATGCGAAGTATGAAAGACATAAGAAAACCTCAAAGTTTAAAAACAGCTCTCTTTGAATTATTAATCTTATATAACATGAAGTGTTGGTAAAGGAAATGGCTACAACAGATTCTACCCCATAAGCTAACACATTTCACACTTCAAATTTCACCTTTCAGCACGAAGTTAATAAGCATTGACGATAATATGTGATTGATTGAAATTAAATATGACAGTTGATGAAACCCTTTTTTTTGGGCATAGAATAAGGAATAAAAGTTTTATTAGAAAGAGGAAAGACCTTATGCATACAGGATGTGTATATAAAACAGATGACGAAACATACATTGGAAAATCTAATACTAGCCCCTGCTAAGCCATGAAAAGACAGACAGAGAACCAACTAAGGTTCTTCAGAAATATACAGGAAAGAAATAGGAAACTGATGGTGGGAAGAAATAATGAATTGCAATGGAAAGTAGTCATTTTTCATGCGGTAAGAGTATGTGTATAACTGCATATGGTAATCTATTGCACACGCCCCTCATTAGCCATTTACAGGGCATTCTCAAAAGCTATTATTGGAAGTTTTTCTCAAAATAGGCCGCTTTTAGGAATTTTTATGAGGTAAATGTTTTTGTTATCAAAAACACTGACAAACTAACAACTGAAAAAAGTAAAATTCATTCTCATTCCCATTGTGAAAGCAGTTTTTTTAAATTTGTTTCATGAGAAGCAAATCAAAGACACCATAAGATTCAATGAAATGGCCATGTGATATGATTTCTTCTAAGACTCCTATTGGCATAATGGAAAATTATCCCTAATGGGAAGACAATTTAGGTATAAAAATTTATACTGTCCTAATTATCCAAGTATCTCAAATTTCATACTAAAATATTCGTGGAAATAAACCGAGAATTCAAAACAATGGCAGCTTTACTATGCACACAGCTACTTCATGAACATATCAAACGTTTAAATAATAATTATAATCTAATACTTCTTGGATACTCTTAAATTATCAAATACACCTAAAAAATTGGGATATTATCTTTGACTGTAAACAGGAATGTAGTCGTAGATTTGACATAGGAAAGAGATATAACACAATATTACTTCTATAATAGACAAATATAATTCAAGAACCATACGGAATTGGAGCCATGACCATATCCTCCACCCCTTGTTGCAAGGGGGGAGATGCCATTTGGTCTAAAACAACTAACAATTACATTGAGTCTGACAAGGTTGGCGTAATAACTGAAAAATATTTAAAAACTAGTACAAAGTTTACAATATTTTAAACATATATATTTATGACTTTTTTTTTTGCAAGTACATTCCATTATATAAAAAAGAAAATGGGTTACAATGGACCAAAAAAATCTAAGAGGGGTGGGCTTCCCAACAAGCAGCCCAAACATAAGAAACAGTGCCAAAACGGTAAACTTAAAACAGGAAATGAGTCCATAAATGATCTCAAAGGGACCATAAACGACCCAGTCCTTTACATCTTGGGCAAAAGCCAAGAAAAGGGCCACATAAAGCGGTATAGCACCAAAACAGAGGACGAATAGGGGCATAACCCTCGCAAGACCCTTTAACCCTACCTAAACCTCTAAAAAGGGGGACATAGGCAGAGGCATGACCTTCGAAAAACCCTTCAACCCTATTCTAATCTCTGTTAGGTAACAACAACAACCATTGGAAGGTGATTGAGGAGGGAAAGGCACTGCTGAAATCAGGGCATAATTTGTCATCAAGAAGTTACAAACTCCGGATGCAAAAGTCTCCACCAACATATAAAACCGAATGATACAGGGAGACAAACCAACAAACAGCAACAATAAATGCAAAAATACAAAATAATAACAGAAATACAAGCTTCACACCAATAATTTATTAATTACTATGTCACAGTCAACCTTTAAAAGAGTTTGTCCTCTCTCACATTATATTTTGGAAATTATATCCTTTTATCATAAAATTATTTTCCTAATTCTTTTTATGGATGACAACTATAATGACCCAAAGAAAACACTAGCCACATCTGCGCTCACTCTAAAAGGACTTTTCAAGTTGTAATTGGAGGCTCCTTAGAATTGTTTATAAAGCTCAATCTCACCAAGTAACGAACCAATATTAGACTTGGCACTCATGAACACCTTTATAATCCACCCACTCAATGTGAGCAATTCATCTTCACAATGGGAAGAATCCCCACGGTTTATGTCACAATCTCCCCCGCTTAAATCCCTGACGTCCTTGTCAAGGCCCATGCCATGCAATGCCTCTTAATAGATTACTTTGATACCATTACAACCCAGAGAAAACGACAATCACATATGCCCTATCACTTAGTCAAGTTGTAATTAGAGCTCCTTAGAATCACTTATAAAGCTCAATATCACATAGTAAAGAATCAATGTAAAACTTAGCATCCATGAACATTTTTATAATCTACCCACTCAATGTAGGCAATTCATCTTCACAATGATGAACTAACTTTCTAGGATGTCACAATAGCTATGAGTAGATTCCTCACGGTTGATAATCTTAGAAGGCGGAGTTTCACTATTGTAAATTGGTGTTGCCTATGTAAAAAGAATGGGAAGACTGTAAATCACCTTCTCATTCATTGTGAGTACACTAAATATCTTTGGCACTTGGTGCTCAGCTTATTCAGAGTTTCGTGGGCTATGCTTAACAATATCTTAGAAATGCTTCATTGTTGGAACATCGAAGGATGGAGACATCCCAAAGAGGCCATCTAAAAAGTTACCCCTGCTTGCTTAATGTGGAGTATTTGGTGAGAAAGAAATCAACATCTATTTAAGGATTGTGAGTCCAATTTGCTTTCTTTAGAATCCTCTTTTTTGAGATCTCTTTTGGATTGGGTTGTAGTCTCTGTTGATTACTTATCAAAAAAAAACTTCTCCTGATCAAATCTTGTAGAGCTGATTAATTTTTTAGATTGTAGAACTATAACATGATGGTCACTGTATACTTTTCGGGTACGAGGGCTTTGGCACCGTTTGGCAAACCCCACACCCCCCTTCCCCTCCCCTTATTTTCACTTCTCATAAAAAAAATCATCTTTTCAAAACTACTTTTTTTCACTTTTCTCTCACATAGGTCAACTTATTTCACTTTTATATCACTTCTTATTACTACTCAAACAAAAAACTCACAATAAAAAGGTTTACCAAACACACACTTTGCCCTTTTCTTTCAATAAAATTATTATTTATAAAAAAATAATTAAAACAAAAAACTAGACCAAGCACAAATAAAATTATAAACGGAGCTTTCACTTTCTCTAAAAATGTTACAAGTGACAATCAATAAATAAAAGAGATTGCACCATCGGGCTGTCTCCATTACCAAATAGTATTATTATTAGACCTTTAAAGTTTAAACCCCCTAATCATGGACAAAATATGATCACATGAGCCACAACTTCAAATATAAGAATTGACTCTAGCAGCAACTTATCACATATAACAATAAAGATAGAAATAATAACAATTAGAAAAAGAAACAAAAAATAAAAAAGGAAACCATGAGATAGATACAATGCTAAGCATTAAGTTCCTACTTACTTGCAAGTGCTTGGCGGTAAGCCTGAACGAAAGCCCTTGCTAACACACCAGAGCCCATCACAATTAAGTTAGCAAGAATCTTTGCAGCCTGTGCAAAATAGATACATAAATAAATTAACAAGTCAATGTAATAGAAAAGTCAATGATCAAGGCTTTGTAAGCAAGAAAAATGATTGTAGATCCTAAACATTAATTTTCTCTCTCTCTCTCTCTCTCTCTCTCTCTCACACACACACACACACACACATTTATGCACAAAATGTTTAAGCTTACAAATTTCCCATTCCCTAACTCTTATGATACCTTTGTTAAGAGCCACTTTTTTCGATCCCATAGGTATCATACCAAATCCCATCAATACAATCGCTTTTCCAGAAATACATGAATGATTGATTATGAGACCGTGTAAATGGAACTTATTCTTAAATGAATGAAGAGTAGGTTTCGAACCCAGATGAAGTTCTAACCATCTGTCAAAGAAAAAAGAGGACCGAAACATGCCACTGAAGAGGCTCTACTGAGACAAAGATGGACTGTCAAGAACGTACATGGACCTCGAGCTTGAGGACTAATTTATCCGATAAAAAGACCCACTTGTCATATAACTATTGTATTAAAAGATATATCACTAAACTCTCTGAGGAAGAGGCGAAACATAATCAACTTGAATTCAGGACAGCTATTCGAACTAGATATGACCCCAAAACAACAGGGGTCAACGTCGGCCAATGAGACAATGGGGGATACGCTTCATCGTTGAGAGGGAGTTACCGTATTATTAGTATAGCGTTTATCTTTTTAACCATAGGTATTCTTTCATCTAAGCTAACGATATGAATATAGTAACATTTACAGACATCGCAGCAATAATCAAGGCCTTTAACACACCAAGAGCCAATAGCAAATCTAAAATCTCCGATAGTAACATGTAATGTACTAAGCTACAACGATGTTTGGTTCTTGAGAAATAAAGCCCTAAAACCTAAAGATCCGATTAATTATGATTCCTCGGAAAACAAAGATCCTTAGCTTAGCTTAACGAAACATTCCTTTTTTTAAAAATAAATTTTTTTAAAAAATACAACGCTTCCTGCCAGTTTATTCTCCGTTGCTGGGTTTTCTCAGCAACCAAACAGAAAAAAACGGTAAAAGATGGAATCAGAAGAAGAGAGGAGATGAGAGGAACATACCATAGCTGAAACGAATAGAATCGATATCTCTTATGAGCTGCGGTTAGGGTTCCCGAAATGTTCGCGATGAGAGTTTTGGAGGAGGAGAGATTTTCGTAGGGGTTTTAGAGAGGGAAAGAAACGGAAACTCCTTGCTGGAAATGCTAAACAGGTCGAGCTGGGGCTAGAAGGATCCAACGTGATGGTTGGACGCGTGTGTTGTAAGAGCAAAGTAGCAATACGACGGCGCTTCATAGTTCCTTTTAATTGAAATGGGTTTGGGCCTTGAGAAAGCACATAAGGACCATCAGGATTGATAGAATAGAGCCTATGACCCGTCAAATATAATTATGTGAGGCCCAAAGTTGTCCAAGCCATTCAAAAGGTGTCAAAAGTGCAGCTGGACTGGCATCCAACGCAAGCCATTGTTTGTTTTAGAAAACATTGAAGACAACCTAATTTTTGAAAAATACTAGATCTACAATTTATTTATACTTCTTTTATAATTTGCTTGCACATCCCTCTCCCATCTTAATGGGACGATGGAGGGTATCCATCGGTTTTTAATTTTTAATTTTTTTTTTCTCTTTTAATAAAGGTTAATAGGTACTGTCACATCAATTCAGTGAAATTGAAGTTATAAAAGCTACTCATTTTAGCATAACAGCTATAACTGCTTTAGCTCAAACCAGCTATGGTTGCTTAACCATCCCGCCATTCCTGCCTTGAGGAATAGGGTAAGGGATGCCCTAATCTTTTCTCTCCCTTCCCCTCCCTTACACGTAGGTACCTATGTATTAATTGGCGAGCTACTATATCTTAACCCTTGCCTTAACCTTTAGCTCTCCTAATTTGACCAGGTCACCATGAGTAGGACTTTTAAATGTTGACGTGACTTCAATCTCACGATAATACCTAAAAAAATAAATAAAATAAAATAAAATAAAAAATGTTGTTGACTAGTCATAGGTCTTGATTTTTTTTTTTTTTTTTTTTTCACTCATCTAATGATCACATCTCACAGTTTAGCATCCTTTATTCGATTCCTAATCTCCAGTGGAAAACAACAAACACAAGTTGCACTAAATAATATGAAATTTATTTGAGAAAAAATGGTTTTCATCGGTGCTAGTCCAATGATTATACATTTATATTCCTTTGGCACCTTCTCTCTTTGATGCTTTTTCTGTCGTACGTACAAAAGGAACAACATATTATGAAAGTGATAAATATATATATATAGAATTTCACCAATACATTTATTTATTAATTTCCTCCATTGATGAGTTGAAAAGGTCGGAGCCCCATTTGGACGGCATATGGACCAAAATCCGAATTGATTTTTGAAAATCACATACAAGAAAGAAAATATAGAACAGGACAACGATGTTCTAACTATCTCATAAATTTTAAGGTACACGTGGAGAGTGGTGGAGTAGTAACAGACCAATTCCACATACAACTGCTATACACAGGAAGAATATTTGCACCCGCAGATGCAGATGGGCAGAAGCACCAAGATTTCAACATTGCGGGGCCGTCAACTTTAGACTTTTTCATGACCTTGTAATGCATGGCAAATGATGATGATGGCGACTTTCCAGCTGTGGCTCACCTGCTACAGAAGAATTATGGATATATATATAACCCCAGAGCAGGTTCATTCATTTTCCATCCCAAAAGTCTCACTCGTATTAAAATCCGACATGTTTATGGTGATTGTGGGCAACAAGGGCCACCGTGTACGAAACCAATGTGCAAATTTACAATCAACAATTATGAGCATTAACTATTGTCTGAAACTTATTCAATACAATTATCACATGATCAAATTGTTAGTAATATGTCGTTAAGAGGTAGCTTAATCGGTTAGGTCCACACTTAATGAAGTGGAGGTTACTAGTTCAAATCTTTCTTTCCTCTCTTGTGCAGACATGTCAAAAAAAAAAAAAAAATTGTTAGTAATATAGACAATAATATAAGAAATTCACGTGTTTTGATTTGTTATCGGTAAATTAATCTAGAATTAGTTTGCAATAATTTATTATTTGAATGGTTAATAATTTGGAGAGATAAATGTTATATTGATAAGGGAATAGGAAAGCCATCCATCCCACTAGCTAGCCTAGAAGTAGCTGCAACCTACTTTGCCTATGGATAAAGATGAAAGCTAAGAGACCAATTATGAATAAAGCTTCAGCATATTTTTCACACACTTTTTGCGATTATGTTCTTTTATGGATTATATATATTGAATTTCGTACACTTTTACTTTTCTTGCTTTTTCTCATGAGACGTGGAGATACGCTTCAACATCCACTCATTATCCACTTAGCTACAACATTCCAAAGATGTCACCCCAGCAGAATTGTCTTTTCTTTAGGGCACTTACCCTTTCCACAGAAGGCAGTAACCCTTAAGAGGTGGAGTGATTGATTGCTGAATGCTGCCGATATATATATGTGTTGGATGGAAATCGGGAATATATATGTTGGATGGAAATCGGGAAGGAAAAGAACAATTTAAGCACGTATAACAGAGTGAAAGAAGCTGGGTTGGAAGCTTCTGTGAAGACTTAGGAGTCAACAGTAGTGGGAGGGTTGCATGCGTCATTTTAACGTAGGAAGGAAAAAGAAAGAGATAATATTGTAACAGAAATATCTTAATTTATTGAGGATAATCTGATTGCACAAAGCACAAGGAATTCCAACGAACAAATAAGCACAATAAATAGAAACCCAATCATCCCCCCGGCAGTACTCTATACAATTCATAAATGACTAGATGAAACCCCCCTAAGATATTACCGAGTGGAAACTTTTAAAATATAAAATCAAAATCAAACGTGGCAGGCTGCTGGCATATCCAAATCCGAGTCATCATATAATTTAATTTTTCGAACCCCCCTTCCTAATCCGGTTTTCATCGTGTAATCCTTTGAGGCCACTCCCATTTGAATAGAATAAGATTGTAATGTGCAACAAGGCCACCAGAGAAGTAGAAGCGATCTTATTGAATGAACTTGGATTGGATGCTTGATTCATGTATCTTTCTCTAATTGAGCCTTCCTTTATTGCATTCTTTAAACTAAAACCTGCATGTGAAAATCAAGAGTATATATGAGATTACTTACAATAAATTGAACTTGTAAACATAAATTTTAGTGGAAATATTGAACTTACATGATTGGTGTTGGAACGTGGTGAGCTTATGGAGCCTAGTAGTGAGTTGGAGGTGGAGGTGATGCGTAAATGTAGACAGGTGGTGGAGGAGATTTCTCGGGTGGAGGTGGGGACTTGTACTCATATGGTGGTGGAGACTTCTCAGGTGGTGGCGGGGACTTGTACTCATATGGTGGTGGAGAAGACTTCTCCGGTGGTGGGGGAGACTTGTACTCATATGGTGGTGGAGGGGAATGCACCGGCGGTGGTGGGGACTTGTACTCATATGAAGGAGATTTCTCCGGTGGTGGTGGAGACTTGTACTCATATGGTGGAGGAGACTTCTCAGGTGGTGGTGGGGACTTGTACTCATATGGTGGTGGAGGGGAGTGCACTGGTGGTGGGGGAGACGTGTACTCATATGGTGGTGGTGGAGGAGACTTGTAAATGTAAGGTGGTTCATGTACCGGTGGTGGTGGTGACTTGTAGACGTATGGTGGTGGGGGAGGAGACTTGTAAATGTATGGTGGTTCGTGAACCGGTGGTGGGGGAGACTTGTAGAGGTAAGGTGGTGGTGGTGGTGACTTGTAGACATATGGTGGTGGGGGAGGAGACTTGTAGATGTAAGGTGGTTCATGTACCGGTGGTGGTGGTGACTTGTAGACGTATGGTGGTGGGGGAGGAGACTTGTAAATGTATGGTGGTTCGTGAACCGGTGGTGGCGGTGACTTATAGACGTAGGGTGGTGGGGGAGGAGACTTGTAAATGTATGGTGGTTCGTGAACTGGTGGTGGTGGAGACTTGTAGACGTAAGGTGGTGGGGGAGGAGACTTGTAGACATAAGGTGGTGGCGGTGGTGACTTGTAGACGTAGGGTGGTGGGGGAGGAGACTTGTAAATATAAGGCGGTTCATGTACCGGTGGTGGGGGAGGAGACTTGTAGACGTAGGGTGGTGGGGGAGGAGACTTGTAAATGTAAGGTGGTTCGTGAACTGGTGGTGGTGGAGACTTGTAGACGTAGGGTGGTGGGGGAGGAGATTTGTAAATGTAAGGTGGTTCGTGAACTGGTGGTGGTGGAGACTTGTAGACGTAGGGTGGTGGGGGAGGAGACTTGTAAATGTAAGGTGGTTCATGTACCGGTGGTGGTGGTGACTTGTAGACGTAGGGTGGTGGGGGAGGAGACTTGTAAATGTAAGGTGGTTCATGTACCGGTGGTGGTGGTGACTTGTAAACATAAGGTGGTGGAGGAGGAGACTTGTAAATGTAAGGTGGTTCATGTACCGGTGGTGGTGGAGACTTGTAGAGGTAAGGTGGTGGTGGTGGTGACTTGTAGACGTAGGGTGGGGGGGGAGGAGACTTGTAAATGTAAGGTGGTTCATGTACCGGTGGTGGTGGTGACTTGTAAACATAAGGTGGTGGAGGAGGAGACTTGTAAATGTAAGGTGGTTCATGTACCGGTGGTGGTGGAGACTTGTAGAGGTAAGGTGGTGGTGGTGGTGACTTGTAGACGTAGGGTGGTGGGGGAGGAGACTTGTAAATGTAAGGTGGTTCATGTACCGGTGGTGGTGGAGACTTGTAGAGGTAAGGTGGTGGTGGTGGTGACTTGTAGACGTAGGGTGGTGGGGGAGGAGACTTGTAAATGTAAGGTGGTTCGTGAACCGGTGGTGGTGGAGACTTGTAGACGTAAGGTGGTGGTGGTGGTGACTTATAGACGTAGGGTGGTGGGGGAGGAGACTTGTAAATGTATGGTGGTTCGTGAACCGGTGGTGGTGGAGATTTGTAGACATAAGGTGGTGGTGGCGGAGACTTGTAAATGTATGGTGGTTCATGGACTGGTGGCGGCGGAGACTTGTAGACGTAAGGTGGTGGGGGAGGAGACTTGTAAATGTAAGGTGGTTCGTGGACGGGTGGTGGTGGAGATTTGTAGATGTAAGGTGGTGGGGGAGGAGACTTGTAAATGTAAGGCGGCTCGTGAACCGGTGGTGGTGGAGACTTGTAAACATAAGGTGGTGGGGGAGGAGACTTGTAAATATAAGGTGGCTCGTGAACCGGTGGTGGTGGAGACTTGTAGACGTAAGGGGGTGGAGGAGGAGACTTGTAAATATATGGTGGTTCATGAACCGGTGGTGGAGGAGACTTGTAAACATAAGGAGGTGGTTTGTATATGGGCTTGGGCTTCTCGCACTCCTTGTAAGGTTTCTTTGGAGCATAGGCAAATGGCTTGGCTGACAGCACAACCTCGTACTTGTCCTCAGACTTGACCTTGAGCTTTGCACCCTTCTTGCCCCAATGCAGGTCAGTGGGGATGTTGCAGGGCGAATCTTTGGGTGGCGCGTGGAGCTTGGCCTTGCAGGCCTTTACTCCTCCGTACTTCTCGTAGGCAAAGCCTTCAACTGTGATGCTAAACTTGCCGTTGATCTTGGTGGTGCCATAGGCCTTGATCTCCTTCTCGCCTGCTTTGCAAGTCACCTCCACTACGGCACCTGCTCCATCAAGTAATAAGACAATTCAACGCCAATCATGTTAGCATCGGTCGCTTTCCAACGTTAACTAAACATATGACATATCCAATCACCTACTACAATAACTAATTATTGTGTTTGCAACAAGGTTTAATAAAAACATGTGGGTTTGGAGCCTTATTTACACAATGTTCAAAAAGACTATATTACCCTCCTTTCACAATGGTTTGAGGTCTACATGCAGTAAGGGCAATCGTGGGATGTAGTACACATCACCAACAATATGAACATATCTTGATCTTTATCTTCGTATTTTCAAAAATTGGTGCTGTCGCATTTGAAAGATCATGTTCACCAAGCTTTTTCTTCTTCTTTAAAAATAAAAAATAAAAAAAATAATAATGAATAATGAATAGGGAGGGCGATGAAAAAAAAGTGACAAGTAGTGTACCTTTGAGATGCTTCTTGTCGTGTGACTTGATAGGATAGTCCCAGTCATAGCATCTGTAGCAATAGACTTTTCCAACGACCTTGACTATCAATGGGTGGTGATGAACAGGTGGAGGTGGAGAGATGTAATGGTAAGGAGGAAGTTCTTTGGGTGGTGGTGGTGGAGATTTGTAGTAGTATGGTGGAGGAGAGTGTACAGGTGGTGGGGGAGATTTGTAGTAGTATGGTGGTGGAGAGTGTACAGGTGGTGGAGGAGATTTGTAGTAGTAAGGTGGTAGAGGGTGTACAGGTGGTGGAGGGGATTTGTAGTAGTATGGTGGAGACTTGGCCGGAGGTGGAGGGGATTTGTACTCATAAGGTGGTGGAGAGTGAACAGGTGGTGGTGGGGACTTGTATTCATATGGTGGTAGGGAATGCACCGGTGGTGGGGGAGACTTGTACTCATATGGTGGTGGAGGAGATTTCTCCGGTGGTGGTGGGGACTTGTACTCATATGGTGGTGGTGGAGAGTGAACTGGTGGTGGGGGAGACTTGTATTCATATGGTGGTAGGGAATGCACCGGTGGTGGGGGAGACTTGTACTCATATGGTGGTGGTGGAGAGTGAACTGGTGGTGGGGGAGACTTGTATTCATATGGTGGTAGGGAATGCACCGGTGGTGGGGGAGACTTGTACTCATATGGTGGTGGTGGAGAGTGAACTGGTGGTGGGGGGGACTTGTATTCATATGGTGGAAGGGAATGCACCGGTGGTGGGGGAGACTTGTACTCATATGGTGGTGGAGGAGATTTCTCCGGTGGTGGTGGGGACTTGTACTCATATGGTGGTGGTGGAGAGTGAACAGGTGGTGGAGGAGACTTGTATTCATATGGTGGTAGGGAATGCACTGGTGGTGGGGGAGACTTGTACTCATATGGTGGTGGAGGAGATTTCTCCGGTGGTGGTGGAGATTTGTACTCATATGGTGGTAGAGAATGCACCGGAGGTGGGGGAGACTTGTACTCATATGGTGGTGGAGGAGACTTCTCCGGTGGTGGTGGAGACTTGTACTCATATGGAGGTGGAGGAGATTTCTCCGGTGGTGGTGGGGACTTGTACTCGTACGGTGGTGGTGGAGAGTGAACCGGTGGTGGGGGAGACTTGTACTCATATGAAGGAGACTTCTCCGGTGGTGGTGGAGACTTGTACTCATATGGAGGTGGATGAGATTTCTCCGGTGGTGGTGGAGACTTGTACTCATATGGTGGTGGGGGAGAGTGAACCGGCGGTGGAGGTGACGTGTACTCATACGGTGGTGGTGGTGGAGAAGAATAAGGGTAAGCATCTCCAGAGACAGAACCTACACTGCTTGCAACAAGAAGCAAGCCCAAAGCAATGAACATTTGAGGCCAAAGACGACCCCCAAAGGGGTCGAGCCCTGCAATCGTCATGGGTTGTCGGAAACCCCCACTGCCCTCCGCCAATGTGTCAGAGCCTCACAGACTTTTTCTCTGGAAAAGTAGTGGAGCGCCTGAGAGATGCTTCTACCCGGGCCCGAGAGGGGGTGTGGGTTTTTTGATGACCAAAGGCATGCAGGAAATTGTATTTATAATAAAAGCGAGTTTGTTGAGGGAGAGCTGTCAGAAGGGACCTATTCAAAAATTATTTCTTTTTATTTTGATTAATTCAACAAATGGAGTTGTCTACTTGTCTTGCTGGCCTTCAATTTTAAACACCATTTTCATTTTTCAACGCTCGAGGCAGCCCCGGTTGGCCGAGGCCCAGTCGCCCCAACTACGTGTCTTTTTTACATATTCAAGTTATATATATATTCCAAAAAAAATATTGTTACTTCTAAGCATTGTTAAGCTATTTTCTACGGTAACCATAGAAAGTCTTTGAGTTTCTGTACACTACTGGCACCCACTACCTTTCGATCTAATCAACAAGAAGAAACATGCCATAATTTCCAGTCCGAAAGCTTGAAAAGTAAAAGAATGCTGATGATTTCCCAAGGATCTTAACCAGTTGGTGTGTTCTGGATCCTTCTCTTTTTTTCTTTTTTCTTTTTTTGAAATATTATCATGAGCTCTATCTTAATTGGACTTTATGGTTACTTCAAAAAAAATTATAAAAAAAAAGACTTTAGGAAATTGGGTACAAGATATTTTCAAGTGAAATTGAGAGGGACTAGAGACCATTTCATAGGAGATGTGTTTGATGTCATGTTTTTTGTCATCTTTTTTAAAAATCTAACATGAAATTTGTGAGACACGTTTTAGGGTTTTACAAATTCAATGATGAATATAAGAGATGGACAAAAGATAGGTAAGAGAATAAAGTTAAGCGTTTCTCATTTCATTGTTCATATTAAACTTTATGGCATTTAACGATATACATAAACACCACATCATTTAAAAATGTTATATAACTTAAGAACAGAGACAACAATGTTAAATGCTGTAAAATCTAATATATACCATAAAATTGTTTCTGATCCTATTTATTCCCACAAATCAAGGTAAAAACATCTAAGATTCCTTATACATGCAATAATGTATCCACATATCTACATTAATTCTTTTTTTTTAATTATTAATATTAAAATTGGGCAACACTTGGATCTAGATTTGGCTTCATTTTATCATTTAGTTTGGTAGACTATTTGAAAACTAGGGGCTGGAATAAGCAGTACTCCTGATTGGACTGGCGGCTCTGTATTTGTTCACCAAATTGTTCATAAAAAAAAAGGAGTAGATCAGTAGAGAATACTCTCCTAATCATGGAGCCCTTTTCCCACCATTTTCACAATAAACATGTTTATGGCCCTGAGGATAAACCAAACTCTCTACATATTCTGCTGCAAGTGCATGTGATCTCTCAATTATTAGTCATGTGATCCCAATCAAGTGGCATTGCAGCCTTTGTGGGATTTTGAGCTGCATTCAAGAGCAAGAAAAAAAAAAAGAATAAGTATTTTGGGGGTGAATTTGATTTCTTGCAAGAAATAATAAACTCAAGCTTCCTTTTGAACATGCAAATTCAGGTCCACAGGAATCCTAGACTTGAAATTTTCCCTGGACCACCCATCACTCAGAATTGCTCCCCTTTGTCGTAAACAGTGTGGATCATAGCCTATTTCCACAGGATTCTAAAGCTCCCCACCATTTCTTTGTCTTTCTTTCTCTTTTATTTATATTTCAACGTCTATTTGTGTGTGCATGATGTCGTGTCTTTGAAGTGACACGGGTACAAAATTTCCTGGATGTAACAGAAAATCATGTAATCAGATATATACTTCACCAGATGAAATTGTATATTCACATTTAAAATAGTTAAGTAGTTAAAATCAATATTATAATACTATTTGTTACACCAAGAAAAAGCAATTATATATAATTAACTAATCTTTTTAAATAAGACTTGCACATGGGAGAGTAACACCCACTCTTTAATCATTCATTTTCATTTTCATTTTCATTTTCCACCGACATCTCTTCCTAGTTTGTATATAGAGTACAAAACTTCCTGTACTTTTCTTCTTCTTCCTCTTCTTATTTTTTATGTGGGCATCAATAAAATAATGAAGAAAAGAGCACCATTTTCTGGCATCCGATGTTGCCTTTTTACTTTCCAATATTTACCCTAATACATTAAGAAAAATGTTAAAGGCTCAACTATTTTTCCTAATAAATGTTCAGCTTTTACTTTTTTTTTTTTTTGTAATTTATAAAAAAATGACATTATTATGAAAAAAAATATTATTTTTCATTTTTTTTAAATACCCAAAAAAAGACCAAAAATAAATATTATTGCTTTT
Organism: Corylus avellana; assembly: GCF_965113065.1. NCBI lineage: Eukaryota > Viridiplantae > Streptophyta > Magnoliopsida > Fagales > Betulaceae > Corylus > Corylus avellana. The sequence continues at coordinate 40,928,452 of NC_142491.1, forward strand.
TAAAAAAAAATTACAAAAGAAAACAAAAATTGAATATTTATTAGACAAAATAATCGAGTTTCTATCGTCTTCTAAAATAATCCATGATAGGGATGAAATCCGGCAGCCTTTGGTCAAAAGAATTTCATTAGGGTAAAAGATGTTTGCCAGCAAGCATATAGTATTTTCTACCTAAGCCCCTCTCTCTCTCTCTCTCTCTCTATGTCTCTATCTCAGTCAATGCCGTGTGATGACAAACCTTCAAAGGAAGGCCTAGTTAGAACTTTAAAGAAAGTGTGAGTGGTTGGGGTTGAGGAAATGTACACAGTCTCATCTTTTGATTTGTTTGAATAGTTTATTTTACTATTGTGATCACTGCTCAAGAAGCTAAAGAAGATATGGAATCATACATGCATATGATAGGCAAATGGGGACTAAAAACTATGACATTTTCAGTGGCTACTAAGGGTGAAGTCATCAAAGGGGGGCCAACCTATATATCTATATCTTATTTCTCAAAAAAAATCTAAGTTTAGGTGAAGGTTACCTAAACCTACAACCATTATTTGGCCTTTTGCTTTCCCCCCTTCTTTCCCCAATCTATATATAAACCATGTGATAGGTATTTATAAGGATAACTTACAGGCTTTAATTTTCTTGTCAAACTCCATAATTTCATTACAAAAAATGTTTATATATACATAGTTAACATTGTACTTAAGTTGAGTAGTGATTTTTGACACACCGGCGTGCTTGAACAGTAAGCATGCCGGTGTTAAAATATTATTTTATTTTATTTTTTTTACTGTTTAAATATTATTTTAATAATATTTTATAGTATTTTAACACCGATTCAAGTATGTCGGTGTGCCAAAAATCACTACTTACTTAAGTTATATGAGACACTTAAAATCGTAACATACCATCAAATATTGTACTTCAGTTATAGGTCGCCCATTCCATGACTCAACTACAAAGTTGCAACTCATTCGATCCCATACTCGACATGAAAAATGACTCTATACTAAATGATGCAAATTACATTAATAGAACCCACAATTGAAAACTGACTTATAAGAAAATGACGCCCAAAAGTTTATATATATATATATATATATATCTAATTAAGATTACACTTGAGCCATGTAAATCACTTTACTTTGAAACATCTCTTATTCCGTACTTCAAACTTTTGTTTTTTGTCAATTATATATCTTTTTTTATAGATATCTATATGGGACCTAGTTAGGTCAAAATCCTGAAACTACACAAAGAACAGACATATCCAATAATTGTTCTACTAAGAGTACTTTTGTCCATAAATTACGAAATTTATATGAAGTCGCAGAAAGTTTATTGCTAAATTTTCTTTTCTTTTCTTTTTTTCCTTCTTTTAAAATAATTATCATTTTCTATTTACAAATATTTTCCATATTATATCATTTAATATCTAGAAAACTCCATATGCTTTTGCATGAACAGAGGATGCAATTAAGATATTTATTCAGGACTAAATCTTACTTAATTATAGAAATTCAAGAAACAAAAAATACATTATCTTTACATTATCATCTACATTATTTATATATATATGAGGTTCCCGAAATAAATTTATTTTCGTTGATCTTTTCAATTATATATATATATATATATATATATATATATATATATTTGTTTTGAAAAGTTCAACTCCTTTCTATCTTTAGATAATTTATTTTAGCTAGGATGTTCTCTATATTTTTCATTGTAAAATTCTGATTTGTCCAAACCATATATATATATATATATATATATATATACATATATATATATATATATATATATTCTTTTTATTTATTTTGGATGAATTAATTGATATATTCTCAAATTTTCCAATAATTATTTGCTCAACGACTCACCGACTTCATTATCTAACTGGTCCATCTGTTCTCACATGGATGACAACATTATTCGCAGTTTGCTTAGGGAGGGTTCAGTAATGGGCAGCCTGGGTTGAGATTCTGCATGCATTAATAAACATTTCTTTATGATCCAAACCAAGAGATATTTTTATTAATTAGCTGTATATATTTTTTTTATTATTATTCCTTTTAATAACGGGTTCATATGCTTCATTCCTTGTTTAATTAATTGGAAAAATATGAAGCGTGCAAAGATGCACACAATTTTTATTTATAAACTGTGATTAATTATATATGAGAATACAGTGTTGCTTTGCTCATATATATAAGTAGTAATTAAATGGCGCCATGAACCGTTCAAGACGTGGACTTTTTTATTTTTCAATTTTAGGGTGATCAGATTGCAGATATTGACCTCACTAACTATTTGGTCCACTAGATCCCACTTGAAAGTAAACTAGAGAAAATGCTTATACGCGGTCGTTTTAAACTTGATGCACATGCAGTCTCTTTTATATATGAGATCCACGTACAGCTTGAGTATCCTGGGGTATATTAAAAAAAAAAAAAATCAAACAAAATCATAATATATTAATAATAATGCATGTGCAGTGGATACCCAGCCTCGTTTCGCATATGCATTTGGTAAGAGTGACAATTTGTGTTTGTGTATTGGATACGGGTTATGTTGAGGCATATGAGTACAAGTAAATGTGGCAATTCGTGTTCGCGTGTCGGGTTCGAGACATGTCTATAAGATTATATAGGTCAATCATAACCTAACTCATTTAATTAAACGAATCAAAACCATCAGCTCAAACTCTCTAATTTTGTATTGGGTTCGTGATCGGGTTTTCGTGTCATGTCAAAAATTATCTATTATTATGTTGCATGTCGGGTACGGATCGTATCGAAGCATGAGCATAAGATTATATAGGTCAACTCTAATCCGACCCATTTAATTAAACGGGTCAGACTCATAAACCCTAATCATTTAATTTTGAGTTGGGTTTGTGTCGGGTTTGCGGGTTGTATAACTTGTATTATAAATTATCAACCCTAGCTAGATATAAGACCATATACGTCAACTCTAATAAATTAATTTAATTAAATTGGTCAGATTCCTCAATCATAACCCATTAATTCCGTATCAAGTTTGAATGTCGTGTAAAAATTGTTAATCTTAATATATAACTGGTAGATGCAATAAAATAAAATATTAACCATAGAATAACTCATCTCCATTTTGAGACGATTCTTGTCGTGTGAAAACCACATACACAATACACCATTAAATTTATAAAATTTGATATCAACTTTGAAAATAGAGAAAATCTTATTTTGATTCACACATTAATGTTGCCACATTTATTGTATAAATTATGTATATTTTACTCCGAAAAACTAATACAAAATAGCCATATACTAGAACTAAAAGTTGCTCGAACGAGCTGGTTTAACAAGAAAGATTATGCCTTTTGGAGATCGCACTAGCCAATGGCTATTTTCTTCTGTTGACTCCATATTAATTGCTCTGCCGACAATATCATACTAATCGATCTAACTCTATTAATTAATTGTTTTGTATGCATGTGGATTAATTCTTCTTCTTCTTTTATTTTTAAATTTAAACAATTAATAAATGAATTAGTGTTTTTTTTATTGTGATTATTTATTTGCATGCAGTGTTTTTTTAATTTGTGATTAAAAAAAAAAAAAAGAATAGCTTTTTACTGGTTAGAGTTTGACCTATCAATTTTTTAATAAAAACTACCGTTCAAGTACAAGAGTTTTGATTAATTTATGATGGATTGTACTTACGAGGTAATCTACTTAATTATCTTTCCTAATTTTAAATTCTTCTCTCAGGGACTGCGCGCCAACATATTGTTTTACATGCTTCATAGCAGAACACAAACAAAAGCACAAAACACAAGGTAGATGAACAAAAGAAAAAAGAAAAAATATATGATTTAAAAAAGAAACAAATAAATAAAGATAAGATAAAAAAGAAGAAGAACAAGGCATAGCAGGTATGCTTTGATTGAATCAAGAGCCCTCGGAGAAACATAAAGATCCATTAGTCTTATCTCGTGGAGCGAGGTTGACTTTTTTTACGTATCTCAAAATTCCAATTGTTCATGTAATGAATGGCTATAAATATGACACGTCATCAATACCTAAAAGAAAAGGAATAAAGTAAAAGGAATGAGTAATTCTACTTTATACTCGTTTTCAACAAATACCCGCAGGTACGTTACTTTTTAAATTACCGTTGAATTAAAATTTAATAAAAATTTATCTTGCATTTAAGGATAGTTTTAAAAATTACTTATGGGTATAAAAAAATTGTGTAAAGAAATAAGAGTAAATGTAGCCTTATTCAAAAAGATTTAGACAGTTGGCAACCCCAAATAATTTTTAGGACTTGACTATCCGGGTAATGTTATACGTCACCTACATCCTTCCAACGTCTATTTAGCATAGTGCTCCGAACCAAAAAATTAATTTTCATTCACTAAATATTATGAAAGATCATGCCACATAGGCTTTAAGAGAATTGAGGATGATGTATAGTATTACTCCGACTATCCTCTAAATAGTCAGATGACAATGGTCAATCACCCCATTAGGGGCGGTCAGGCCTTCCCAAAGTAGTCGATAAAATTGTCGGCCATTTCCAAACGGAGGGCTAACCGAGCACCCACAAAATAGCTAATTGGTTAGCTCAACTTCCCTTCCTTACCCCAAAAAAATAAAATAATCTATGGAGATGACCAATCACCCCAAACACGGTTGGTGGTCAACTATTTCCACTAGTTGCTTTGAAGTGGCTAATTAACTCAAAATATGCTTGAAATTGTTCGACCACCTTTAAAATAGCTAGCGATGATGGTTTACCACCCAAAAAACAATAGTTATATTATTATGTAGATATTATTGCAGGCCATGAGAATGCCCTTTCACCTTGCTGACATTGACATGAATGTGAAATTTAAAATCTTATATTTGAATATCAGTAATTATTTAAAAACAAATTGGGTAAATGTCTTAGTAATTGTGGTATAGTTAATATTTATATAGATATTACTGCAGGCCATGAGAATGCCCTTTCAACTTGCCGACAGTAAAAAAAATTTAAAACTTGCCGACAGTGAAATGAATGTGAAATTTAAAATTTTATATTTGAATATGAGTAATTATTTAAAAACAAATTGGGTAATTAAACATCTTTCAACTTGCCGATATTATATTAATATGAAAGTGAAAGTTAAAATTTTATATTTAAATAGAAAGTAGTAGTATTCAAGATTTGAAAACATTAAAATCATGCTTCATTATCAAGTTTTACACTGAAAATCACCCTAAAAAAAAAAAAAAAAAAAAAACACAGATTTGAAAACAAAAGACAATGATGGTTACACTCCAACAAATGGTTACCTAAAATTTGACAAAAAAAAAGTTGATAATTAATAACTTGATCATTGTGCGAAAATCAAACCAAGTTTTTTTAACTTTCCTATCATTTTCTCTTTTATGATGATTGACTAATATTGCTATTAAAAGACTTAAACTTCTATCGATTTTCAACACAACCCACAAGGTTGTTCCCATTCATTCAGATTAGCTACACAAATGACATTTGGTCATTGTTGGAGGACCGGCACCGAAAAAAAGAAAAATAACAATTTGCCTTTGATTTTCTCTTGTATGAGTATCTTGTAAGTCATAGAGACAGTTTGTTCTTGATTTTATATGTACTTTATTTAAATATTGTCGGTACGGTTTTTCTCGTTCTAGAACATCCCAAAAGAGGAAGAAAAGTAAGCAAACGAGTTTGTCGGTGTGAGCTGATGGTGGATGACTCAAATGTTAAAATGTTGGAAAAATTTTACAAAAACTCTCAAGAACTTTTAGGCGTTTTGACATTATTTCCTCAATGTTCAAAAACTCTTAATTTAGGGCATCAAACTTTTAATTTTTTGCAATGTTTCCCTCCCATTAGACTTTTCTGTTAAATATTGTCAAAAATTTTAAAATACCCCTATTTTTTATTATAAAAAAAATAATAAAATAAAAAATTACAAAGATTCGATCGTTGGCCAGAATTTAACTAAATTTGCAAAAATACACTCTTGAATTGCAAATTTTTTTTTTAAAAAAAAAGTGCTTTGTAAATTTTGACAAGATTTAACAGAATATTCTAAGGCATTGCAAAAAATTGAAAATTCGATACCTTAAATTAAGAGTTTTTGAACATTATGAGGGTAATTTCAAAACGTGTGGAAGTTCAAGTGGGTTTTGTGAAGTTTTCTCTAAAATGTTCAAAGAATAGTTTGAAACAAAAATAGAACCGAGTTTTGGAGAGAGACCAAAAGTCGCTTTTACCAAGTTGTGGATCATCTACTGCTCACCGTCGGTTCCTACACGATAATCATTTTTAGGGCGGTTCATCACATGTTTATTCACATTATAGTGTGCTCTATGCTTGAGGTCTAGGGTTCGTGAATTGGTTATAAACGTGGCTCAGGTGGCATGAAAATGGCCGAGTGGCGTGGGAGAGAATCTTGTGTTTTAACTATTCGGTGAACTCGGATTAGTGGGCCAATGTTTCGGTTATGTGAACTTGGTGCTTTGGTTATGTGGGCTTTTTGGCCCATAAGCCCAACAAATATTATGGAATAAATATATTTTAGTTGTTATAAGAATATATATGTGCAAATTTTGAATATGAAAAATGATAAATTAAGAAGTTTCAAATTATATAAATGTTAAAACCAATAGTGTTTTTCACCTCCTTTACTACTAGTCCTTTCTTTTTGCTCGTTCCATAATGAGTCACCTGCATCTTTAGGCCCCATGTCCGGCGATGCTTAGGCTAACGACAAACAAGGCGACAAACATTTAATGAGTAAACCAACTATTCTGGCAGCCGATCAAACTTACATCAACATTCAAATGTACATCATCTCATTGTCACACGTTGGGTCGGGTATCGTTTCGGTCAGTATTGCTAAGGACATTTTTGCCTACTGAAACATGAAAGTTGATTAAGTCAGTTAATTAACAGACTTCATACTGATAAATAATATTTTCGATTTTTCAGTTAATCTGTTGGTCGGTTACAAGTTTTTATGTTAAACTGAACCAATGTTGAAATAGTATTTTTATTCCGACTTCTAACCGTTGGAAGTTGGTTGCTGGTGACGGTTCAGTGGCGGTAAACGATTAATTTACCCAACCCTAGTCATATGGTTTCGTCTGTTGGAAAACATTTGGAGTAGTACAGTTTTTGCTACAATTCTTTACAAACTAATATGACAGGTCACATAATAATATAGTAAAAGTTGCAGTAGTCTAAACATTTTCTAATCTAAATGTTTAGCGATTTTCATGATAAGTGTCAAATTAACTCGCACGTTAATTTGTAAAGAACGTATCCTTGTTTAAAAGTGAATTCAACTCAAATCTAGATTATAAATTCAAAAAATCCACGCAGTCTGAACGTAATGCAAATTTCATTAAAAATAAATAAAAAATGTAAAAACTTTGCATTTCTTCGCATAACCAAACATATAAATTTGTACTAAAAACAAAAACAAAAACAAATTGGCATCGAAACAAGGCGGTGGTGGTGTAATACCTCTAACAGTAACACTCTTGTCCTTTTATTCAAACGACCAATTCATAATGCTGAAAAACAAATTTGCAAACACATTGTTTAACGTTACACTCAAAACAATTCGACCATACTTTTTCTATATATGTATATTAAACGAGAACATATTATATAGTATGATAAAGACGTGACCAGCCTGTCCCAAACAACTTGTACCAATAGATTAATGGGTGGTCATTTTGTCCAACTTTGACTAGTCTTTTTCTTTTTTCATTGGATCAAAATAAAGTCGAATAGAAAGTTCCCGGAAAGCCATTGCTTCTGTTGAGTTTCCGCACCGGCAGCCCACGTGATATTCTTTTTGAACAGATCCGGCGGGCCTGTTGATGATGTATATATATGCTGTAATTGAGTTGTACTTTTACGAATTATCAAAGGCGTCCCTTCTCCTTCATTACTTATCATATTATAAAATATAATATATGAATTTTATTTAATTATGTATATAATAATGTATTAATGGAGCGTCTGATTAAATCAGCGCAAGGAAGGAACAATCGGTCTGGATATTCCTTCTACTCCAGAGCCATACCTAACAACGGGTCCCTCTGGACCCTCTCCAATTTCATTCACATAAAATTTTATTATCCTCTTGTTTCAATCATTAATGTACAGATAACCTAATGTCCATCCAACACGTTCTTTTATGTTATCCGTTGGCTTTGGCCACCATCTTTTTTTGTTTCTTCCCTATCACTATCAATCTATTAATCTCTCCAGAAATAGGGCCCCTTTCATTTTGGTGCATTTAACATGAGTGATGTGAGGCTCAGCCTTTCAAAATTATTAGTCTTTTTTTATAAAAATACCCTTTAAAATGTTGTTTTTGTCTCTTAATAAGTTTTTGTTTCATTTTTGCCCCCATTTTGCTGATATTTTAATGTCATGTCTATTTTTCATCATTTTTTTCTAATTATACCATTAAACTTTAAAAAGTGTCAATTCAGTATATGTATCCATCTTTCAATTTTACTTTTCGTTATGATTTTTCATTAAATCATAGACTATGAGGGGCAAAATTTTCAAAATACCCATCCTTTTTTTAGTAAAAAATTGCAAGCATTTAGGCGTTGGTCCGTATTTAAGGAAATTTGCAAATATACCCACACTTGAATATTTGAAAAAAAAAAAAAAAATATATATATATATATATATATATATATATATATATGAGTATTTTGAGAATTTTGATAAGATTTAAAGGGTATTATTAATTTATTACAAATTATATATTGACAAGTAGGAATCAATCTACAGGGGAATTATTGTACAGTCTCCAACCTGGACGTTTCTAAATAAATTATATGAATTAGTTGTTGCTGTTAGGTTGCCAATTGCTTGACGCAAGTAAAGATTGCAATCTAATGAAATTGGAACCACATTAAGGGGTCATGTGGCCCCATTGTTTTCCTTTTTAATTAAAAAATAAATTATTAAATTGAATTTATGTGCATTTTTTATTTAAAAATTAGATTTGGTCTTATCCAAATGAAGCTTAACCTTTTATAGGCTCTAAAGCTATCAATTGGACACTCAATTATAAGGGTAAACAAACAGTTATGGTTAGTAGTTATTAGCTAAAACTACTTAAGTGATTAGTAAAATTAACTAAAAAAACTACGTCGTTTCATATGTATATATATCATATGTATAGACGGTTAACAATTTTTTATAATCGCTTTTAAAAGCGAATAGACAATTAGCGGTCGGTGATTAATGGCCGTCGTAGTTGTCGTTGTGGGTTTCTTTTCCTATATTGACTACATAAACACTTTCCTCTCCTAAAATGTCAACAACTTAATTATAGAAGGGAAGTGCACATGGGAAGATTCTTCTTGTTCTTGGCTCCACAGCCTAACAATTTCTTTCTTCTCATCATAATTCAAAGCTAGAAAGTGAGTGAAAGCAGATTTTAATTGATGCCCTTTTTTTCTTTTTTTGTATTTAATGTTTCAATCTTTTACGTTCAACTTGAATGCCTCTATCCTTGGCTGCCTTTTCATCTGCATGTAGCCCTCGCCCTTTCTACTTTATTATCTGCGCGTGCTATTATTGCCCTTTTATTACATATGGTCCATGGATGTTGATGTATCACTCTCCTGGCCTTCATTTGGAGGAATATGCTGATTAACAATGATAACCCTTTACTATTAAAGTTAAATCACCACCCCTCCTCCGACCGGCTTCCTCGTGCCAGAGCAGCTATTTTGTGAAGTGGTCGTTTCTACTTTGTAGTTGTTTTTATTTGTATTTTTTAATGTTTTGTTGCACTTTCTATTTTTTGTGGGTTGCTGTCTCCCGGTTCTTATGTGGTTTGATTTAGTGGTAGAGACTTTTCTAGTTGGTGCTCGTTCTTCATCAACGACTCCATTCCGAATTTTGGCAGTACATTTCCCGCAACAACCATGTCACAATAGTTGTTGCCTTTACCAGTTGAGGCTCTTCATTGAGTCATTTTGCAATTTATTACCACCTTGTGTAGTTATTGAAAAGGCCCGACTCATTTATGGTTCTTTTGGAATCATAAATGAAACCATACATTGCCTATTGTTTATTTTATTTGTCAAATCATCGTGGATGGATCTTATTGATATTTTGATGGAGCTGTCGAACTTAAAGAACTGTATGCGGTTCTTAAGGTTCATACCTTTTTTGTGTGATTTCCAATGAGCAAGTATTATCGTGGTCATGTCCAAGTAGCTATTTTTTTCTTTTTCAATTTTTATTAAATTAAAAAATATATATTATTGAGTATAATATTAATTATACTACTTCCGTACAACTAATAATAACGCGGCAAATTCAACAACTAGTTCCAACCCAACACGCCACTATCCAAACTAAAAAGGATTCAACGATTTGAATATGGAGTTTGGCGTAACTGAAACTCTGTCCTTTAACTTGGTTTCTTACGTTTCCAATTGTTTTTCTCTTATTCGTCCTTTACCTAATTACTAACTCTCAAAAAATCAACTACTTACACGTTGACTCTCTCTGTCCCATACCTTTCCTTTATATATATATATATATATAAGATTAAGCAAAAAAATGAAAATGATAATGAAAGTTATGGTTGGATAATTGTTGGGGTCAAAGATTTTGTTAAGCTTGATTAGTTTTGAAAATATTCAATTCTTCGTCTGGCAATATGGCCAAGACAATAAGAAATCTAATACAATTTAGTTGTTATGGATATGTAATGTTCATAGCTAATTTATCCTTCAACAATTTTTAAAATTATGTGACATTAAAAATAAAAATAAAAAATTCTTTGTCATTGCCTACAAAATGTAGTAATAATATATAGTCATGATACTCTTTCCAAGTTTTTTCTAATTTCACTCAGATTTTATTTATTTATGGGGTAATTTTACTTATTCCCAATGTTTAAAGTCTTTCACTTTCTTGTATCGAACTTTGATTTATTTCCACTTTCCCCCTTCTGTTATGATTTTTTGTTAAATTTTAACGAAAATGTGTGAAATTGCTAAAATACTCTTACTAAAATTACTCATTCAAACATTTAATTTAATTGCAATATGTAACGGAATGGAGAAAATGGAAGAAAATCAAAGTTTGATAGACCAAAGTGAGATACTTTGAATATTGAGGAAGTGTTTGCAAAAAGCGTGTACCTTTATGAGAGTAACTAAAATTATCCCTATTTTTGCTTACTTTATAGTAATTATGATTGGGTCTTGTGAAAAGAATGACAATAAACCAACCATGTGGTAGATGGGCCGAAATCAGAGTTAAATTAAAGTGGGGCTGGCCTTGGGTTCAGCAACCTAGATGCCTATATATCAATAATGTAGCCAATCACATAATGGGTCAGAATTTAAGGGCCATATTGACTAGGAAAAGGATTCTCTCCATTTCAAAATCACTCCATTTCCTCCATTTAGTGCATTTTGAAGGGTAGTGTTGTTCAAAAGTTTTAATAAGGGTAATGCATTAAATGCAATACCCTTCAAAATGCACTAAATGGAGGAAATGGAGGGATTTTGAAATGGAGAGGATCCTATTCCATATTGACTATGGGTTCAACCTAATGAACAATAATTTTGGTCCTAGACTAAAAGAACAAGTTTTTTATTTCAATTTTTTTTTTTTTTTTTTAACTCGGTTCTTAAACAGATATATGTTTTTAGAGCACATGATTCTCACAACTTTCACACACACACATATATATATATATATATATATATATATATATATGACAAAATGCAATTTTAGTAGACTGAATTGAAAAATAAAATTTCGGAAAAATCCCTTTTTCCTTTAGAAGAAAACCAAAGAAAAGAGAGGATAGAGTTTTCCTCCTAGAGTAATGCTAAAGTCTTATTAGAATCTTCTTAAAGTTATTCCAAATGTGATGTGACTTTTAAAATTACCGTTAAAATCTGATATGTGATTTATTGATTTTTGATCTATTGGTGATTTTAAAAGCTACATCACATTTGTAATGACTCTAGGAAAATTTATAGGATTATTCTTCCTCCCAATTTCCTCCTAGTCTATAAAACTGAAATGTGTCCCTTTTTTTTAATAACATGTGAGATGCGAGTCTTTAATATTATTTATTTCAACTTTGTCATTGCTTTAAAAAAACATGTGCATCTCACATGTTTAAAGAGACACATGTCTATTTTTATAGACTGAGTTGGAAGAAGTTCCTCCAACCTAGTTTAAAGGAAAACTCTATCCGAAAAGAAAAGGAACATAGCTTATCCCCTCAAATTATCATGTTTTTTTTTAATATCTTTACTAAACTTCAAAAATTTGCAATTTGAGGTTTTAGGGGAAACTTCACTTTGACCCCCTAAATTTCCATTCGATTTTACCAACCGCACTTGAACTTCAAAATCTCTCATTTTGGACCCCTAAACTTTCAATTACTCTTAATGTGGACCCCTTCGTTAGATTTTAAACGTTATATGACGTTTATACCCCTGACTTTTGTATAAAATTCAAACTTCCAAAACCTTTTTTTTATTTTTAAAAAAATGAAAATCAAGGATATTTTGGTTTTTTTTTTTTTTGGTTTGTTTGTTTGTTTGTTTGTTTTTTTTTTTTTTTTGTATTTTTAACGGCTAAAATTGATGGAATTGTTCTAATTGAGAGTAATTGAAAGTTCAGGTGTTCCAAATGAGAGATTTGTAAGTTCATGGGATGTTTGTAAAATCGGGTGAAAGTTCAGGGGGCATTATTGACTTTTGATCTAGTGGTGATTTTAAAAGCCACATCACATTTGGAATAACTCTAGGAAGACTTATAGCATTATTCTTCCTCCTAATTGGGTTGGAGGAACTTCCTTCAACTCAGTCTATAAAAATGACATGTGTCCCATTTTTTTAATAACATGTGAGATGCATATGAGTCTTTAATATTATTTATTCCAACTTGGTCATTGCTTTTAAAAAACATGTGCATCTCACATGTTTAAAGGGACACATGTTTATTTTTATAAACTGAGTTGAAAATGTTCCTCCAATCTAGCTTGAAAGAAAACTCAGTCCAAAAAGAAAAGGAACATAGCTTATCCCCTCAAATTATCATGCTTTTTTTTAATATCTTCACTAAACTTAAAAAATTTGCAATTTGAGATTTTAGGGGAAACTTCACTTTGACCCCCTAAATTTTTACTCGATTTTACAAACCGCCCATGAACTTCTAAATCTCTCATTTTAAACCCAAAAACTTTCAATTACTCTCAATGTGGACCCCTCCGTTAGATTTTAAACGTTACATGACGTTTATACCATTGACTTTTATATAAAATTCAAACTTCCAAAACATTTTTTTATTTTAAAAAAAATGAAAATTAAGGATATTTTGATTTTTTTATTTTTTTAACGGCTAAAATTAACGGAATGGTTCTAATTGAGAGTAATTGAAAGTTCAAGGGTTCAAAATGAGAGATTTGTAAGTTCATGAGGGGTTTGTAAAATTGAGTGAAAGTTCAGGAGGCCAAAGTGAAGTTTCTCTGAGATTTTAATTCAATATTTGTTAGGATTTTCTGCTAAATCTGAAGACCAAAATACTTATTTATAAAATAAAAAAGCGAAAAAATAAACTAAAAAAGTGGAAAGCATGGAAAATTACAAGTCCACTCATGAAAAATTAATTAAATGAGATTTTAGAAAAATTTATTGGTGGCAACCATTTTATTTCAAGCGAAATTAATTTCAGAGTTACCAAAACTCTGTTTGGACATTGTTCTGGATATTCGTATACGCGAGGGATAGTTGTCCTCATATCCAAACAAGCCCCTCCCTTCGTCTCCACGTGTTTTCTCTCCGTCTCTACCATTCACTCTCTCTTCACTCTCCTCTTCACCGCCACCGGAAACCGCCACAACCTCACCGGAAAAGCAAGGATTTCCTCACTAGGTTCGGCTACTTGAACAAATAAGGTAACATAGTCTTTTTTTAGATTCAGTCATAATCATATAATTTGAGGATTATATCTGAATTTGATAGTTATATTGATCTTTAAGTGCTGTTCAATGGCTGATTTTTTTGTGTGGTCATATTCTATTGCTCGAGTAGAGCTCGAGCCACCATAAATTTCTGTCGAGCCTACTGGGCCCCAGTGCGCCACTAGCTAGGGCTAGAAGGGCTGTGTTTACTTATCTATTATCATCTTTCGGAATTTGAGAATCGATAGATTTTCTAGGGTTGTGCAGATTATGTCGGGAGAAGTTTTTTCCATTGAGGATCTACGGTTTGATCCAGTGCTTGAACTATTATTTGAGATTTTATCAAAATGTGTTGTAGTTTGAACTCTGCTCAACCTATCAGTGGAGGATGACTTATTGTTAAATGGGATCCTTTTAATGAAATTTAGATAATGAAATACGCAATTGGTAGAAATACTCATTACAATAAATAAAGTACAATCAGATCGATGCCTTTTCAGGAAGAGAAGGGATACAATTTTCTCCAAATACAGTTTTTTGCAATCTTCAGATAGAGGATTATTGTTTTGTAGTTAACTCTGCCCAACCCCGATATCAAAAGTTTCAAATCTGTTTAACCGAAAACAATTTGAGGAATGTGTCATTTGCTATGATACTTTTTAACAAATTATTAATATCTTAAATTTACAAAGTGGCATTTATGATGCCCATTCCCTGAATAGTAATTAAAGAAAAAAGTTCATAGAGGAGAGTACAACCTCATGGTTGCATTACGAGGGAAACAAAACAAACATATCCAACATGACCAACCATTGGGGTTTTTCTAAGGTTAGGGAAGCTGATGAAGTAAGTTTGTGAAAGCATGTTACAAAAGAGTGGGAAACTTTCTCAAAATATATCAGGTTTTAGCATTGGGGATGGCAATCACATTTGATTTTGACATGATGTATGGTGAAAAGAAACACCTTTAAAGACTTTATTCCTTGAACTCTTTGAATTGCAGTTGACAAACAAACAACTTTAGCAGCATAATAGCATCAAGTCAATGGTTCTTTAGGGTTATACAAGACTGGGAATCTGTTCACAACTTTTTTGAAATGCACTTGAATGGGATGGAAACTGTTGTGACAGAATGAGTTCTGTTGAAGATCCAGGAAAAAATGGTGTAATATATATATATATATATATATATATTTTGGGAGGGGGGGGGGGGGGGGGGGGGCGGGGCGGGGAGGGTGGGTGGGTTGGTGGTCTAGGGCTTGTTAATTCTTGATGATCCATCTGGGAAAACAATTCCAGCAAAGGAGGCTCTTTTTTTGTAAGGATAGTTGCACAGGGTCGGTGAGAGTTTAATTTTTTTTCCTTAATTTCCTTAATTGAATAATTTTTTTTATATATATAAAAAAAAAAAAAAAATTCCTTCAAGATTTTACAATTTTGATCTCAAAATTGAATTTTTTTTTTTTTTTTTTTTTTTTTCAAATTTTATGATAGGGGTATTAACTCGAAAAATTGATAGTTTAACAAGGCTTCAGTTTGATGTTACACCAAACCTGGAGATTGTCTTAAATAACAGTAGATTTTTCTCTCTTCTATTTTTTGTATTACAAACTTTAAACACACTCATAGTCATTCTTGTGTTAATTTCTTACATGCTTCCATTTGTTGCAGTTCATTGGAAGGTGTGTCCTGTTTGCTTCCATCACGGAGTATATCTGCAATTGTCAAGATGGTCTATGAAATAAATGAGCAAAAAAGTGAGCAGTATCCCATGCATAAATGTTTTTAAACATATGCATGCATGCAAAATTCTTGGTTCAGTTTCCAGTCAGTGTTTTCTATCCAACATTCTTACTAATGCTTAAGTTTTCTTGCATATTGATTTACCGTGGTGCTGATGGCCTGTTGGAGAATTGATGTTGAATGTAATAGTGAATATTTTCAAAGCCGACATGAGGTTCACTAATAGATTTCCCAATAAATCCTATATAATAAAAGTACTAATTATAGGGGTATTTTCAGATTTAGGATTTAATTATTTAATTTAGCATTAAATAATACTTATTCTGTTCTCTGAAGTTTACTAACTGGCCATATTTTTATTCACATGGCTAGTTTCTTATTCTTGTAACACGAGCATGCTTTATACCTTTGTCCTAGCATTGCACTCTTTCTCCTGACTTTGCTTGTGCTTGTCTCCAAAATTTGTGCATCAATTGGGACAATCACATCATCTGTAGGCATAGCTATGAATGAACTGATTATTTCATGAGTGATATCTTTGAATTCAAGGAGCGTGTATTCTTAGTGTCACTGTTATATTTGACTGCTTTACAACATGTGCTGAGTTTCAAGTGTGAGAATGGCTTTGGTTTTTGAAACTAATTTCCTAGTACTTCTGTGGTAAACACACCTGAAGGACTAGTTGCATGCTGAATCAACCTCGCTTACCAGTTTGTTTTCTGTTGCTATTAATGTCATTTTGTGATGTAAATTCATATTTCACGTGTAACCTTGGGAAATTTGGCTCAAACTTGCAGAGATTGGACTAGGTCTCATTGGTTTTGGCTTCGCTTTCTCATTTCTTGGTGTAATTCTATTTTTTGACAGGGGTTTACTTGCTCTTGGGAATGTAAGGCTTATTTATAACTCAAACTTTTTTGGCTTGGTTTGTTCCCTAAGGGCATGATTTTGAATCCTTTTTGTTATTATCTAATCAGATATTTTGTTTGACCGGGGTAGCCCTTTTACTTGGTTGGCACTCTACATGGAATCTCTTCACTAACAAAGCAAACTACAAGGTATGACGAAAGGAAATCTTGTTCTAAATCTATTGAAAGCATCCTTACCAACCTTCGAGATTTTTACTTCTCGATGTTTAGCATAAAAGGGAAAGTACTGCCTGTTTTTTGAATCGTATTATGTACAAATATATGATCTAACTTGATTGTAGATCTTATTACTGACCTTTTTCTTTTCTTCTGCAGGGTTCAGCTTCTTTTCTTTTAGGACTATTTTTCCTGTTTGTTCGGTGGCCAATAGTTGGTATAATCTTGGAAATATATGGTTGTGTTGTTCTCTTTGGGTTAGTTTCTTCTCTCTACCCTAAGTTCCAAACTGAGTTATTTTACCTGTGCAGCTCTTAAATATATCTTCCATTAATGTACATGCAGCGGTTTTTGGCCATCTGTCAAGGCGTTTGTCTATCAGATTCCAGTTCTAGGTTGGATTATACAGTATCCTTTCCTGGTAAGTCTGGTTAGTTTATACTGTTTCAGTTTTCAAGACTCTGTCTCTGTGTTACTTTTTTTTTTTTCATTGGTTATCAGCACCCCCCCCAAAACACACACACACACGTGTGCATGTATATTGTTCACTATTTACAGCATGAACAGCACATATATCCAAAGTCCTCATGTGTGTGGATACATGCATGCAAAAATTTATATTAGGACGGAATGGTGTTTTACTTGTAGGATGGTTTATTTTTTAGCACTGCATTTATCTTGTTTGCTTCTATGGAAATTCCTTCATGGAAAAGGATGTATATTAGGAGAGTGGTTACAAAATAAAAATGGTCCAATGATTTATTTTGTCTGAAATTATTTGGAAAATGTCAGCTAAATAGTAGTTTTCCCCAGTTTTCTGATGATCTAAACAACAAATCATGAAATTCTCTGAGAGATCCTTAGACTACCGATTACTATCTAATAAAGAGTTTTCATTCCCAACAATCTCACAAAGGTCTTGAGTAAGAAAATAAGCTCCCAGAATTTCCTTTATTCTCGGATGCCTTTCTTGTGAAAACAAAAAGTTCCTTATGGAAAAACCATCTTTGAAATTGATATAGTTGTTTCCAGCATCCATAATTTTTGCCTGACATGATTGAACATACACATAAGTGTCCTGAACGTTCTTCATATTCAGAAGAGACTATTTTGCTTTTTATATTTATTTAATGCTGCAGACTTGTTATATTAGATACAAGTACTTATGCTATCTTCTAATGACTAGCAGCTTCTTGATCGCCTGAGGAGCTGAAACTCATGCCGGTTCTGACGTTTCCGGTCGAAGTATTCCAATTTTCAGTTAACTATCTGAAGATGATTATCGACAGCTGAGAGGTTTTTGTCAATTCAAGAATCAATCATCGGATTAGCTTAAAAGGTGAAACTACTGGGTAGGATGTGAACCACCATAGTCGAGAGCAGCTAGATACCATTTTTCTGTTATTTGTTCTAGAACTAACAATACCCGTGAGAGAGGACAAGTGATTCTGTCGTTTCTTCTAAGCAGTACATTCATGTTCCTCTGTTTCGCAATTTAGTGTAAAATAATGATAAATTGCATACATGGTATATGTCGGTCGGTCGTTTCAATTCTCGAGTGGTGCTCATCAACTGATGAGGTCTGTCTCAGTCTTGCGACACTAACAGCAACACACTTGACCAATGAAAGGTTATTAATTATTTCATTAAAAAAACTAACTAATTAATTAATAAAAAAGGAATAATATATAATTTTACCATACCATTTATGGAACTATCCCAAGAAATTATATAGGAGAAGCAACGGAATGGAAGCCCAATTTATCTTTGCTAATGATAACTGGTTTTTTTATTTATTTTTTATTATTTTTTATTTTTTATTTTTTTTAAGACATGTCCACACAGGGGAAGGGAGAAGATAAATTTGAACTAGCGACTTCACTTCATGAGGTGTGGTTTACAGCCGATTGAGCTATTCATTGGAGACTGATAACTGTTTATTTTAGTATGTAAATTTATAAACAATTAAACGGTCCCCAATCTTCAGAAAAATCTACCATATATTGGAAGAAAATGATATTTGAGATATCCATGGAACCCAGAAATTTTAAATGCTAAACAATGAACTAAAAAATAAAGGCAAAAGGACGAAGAAAATTCAAACTTAAGTGAGAGAAGAAATGGCAAAGAAGAAAGAGGAGGAATATCAGAGCATCAGGATTCATGAGAATGAATCATACTTGCAATGGCTTCTATTTTGTTATACTAAGCGTTCTCCTAGAGTAATTGCATGACCAGGTGTCACCCTTGGATGGGGCATGCTCTAGCTGTGTCGTGCAGTGAGGTGATGGGACAAAGGGAGGATTCACTACCCATGCAACTCAATCTGCCAAGGACATGGACTTCTTCCTTTTTGCTAGAGCACAATAACTAATGGCTATGTGGCTGGTACTTTGAATATGAATGATTCTTTTCTTTGCACATATGAAAAATTATTATTATTTTTTTTTTAGTTCTTTTTATTATAAACTGACGTGATAGTCTATAGTTGGTTAAAAGATTTAAGAGTGAATAACAAGTCAATTACTAACTAATTAAATTGACAAATCAGATTTATTGTTTAATCATTTCACTGATTTGTAAAAGCTTTATAGTAAAAGTTATAATACTTCTAACACGATTCTCGCACATATACTGGTCCGCAGAATCACAATGGTCAGTGTAATATTGGTTCATGGACCATATTATAGCGTTTGAGTGAGGTCGGGCATATAGACTTTGGTTTTTACATTAGGCCACTTTATATTGCAGGGATTAGTCCGTGAAGCAAAAAAGTGGATTCTTCCAATTTGCCCGTTTATTACACCTCGCCCTAGGAATTGAAAGGCATTTGATCAAAAGGAATGAACAATTCAGCATTGAGACCACGGAGAAACTGAACAAAGTTTTCCTCCTAATATGTGTCCTTAGAACATATGATTATCATTTATTGCTCTCTTCATGAAACAAAAATCACTGATTGGAACCTCTCATCCATCCAAAAATATGCTAAACAACAAACACCGCAAAGAAACATATTTAACAGCAAAAATGGCTATGCATTTATCTAGTAAATAGAAGATTTGTGTATCATGCATATCAAATTATTAGTATCATTTAATAAATCTCAACATTCTTTAGTCGCTATACATAGAAAAATCCTTGTATATACGAAGCACATTCTGCAGACCAACAGAGGGATTATCAAGATGAATAAGCTATTCGATCATGAACGAGATTTATCTAAATTCAATCCAGTAAACCCACGATGGAACAAAGCAACGGGTAACACATATCACAAGCAATCAAATTTTACAGCCAAAGAGGATAAGATGATACACAGTACACTATTGTTGCTTATAGTAACCACCACTTTGGTGAGGAGGATATGGACCTGGAACGGTATAAGGGGGGCGAGGAAGAGATCCAGGTTGTTGTGCATGGGCATTGTAGTATGGGCCTCGCCACCCCGGATAAGCAGGTTGGCCATACTCGTGGCTCGCAGGTTGCTGCTGTTGGGCCTGAGGAGGTGGATATGGAGCAGCTGAAGTAGCTGGAACATGGTAAGGAGACGGGAACGACTGTGGGGAGCTATACGAGGGAGGAGGATGAGCGTAGCCTGCCATTGGTGGCTGATCACGTGGCTGGTAATAAGGTGTTTGTGAACGAGGATCTGCTTGCTGCTGTGAATTGGATCTCTGAGTCTGATGTCCTCCTGGAGGGTAGTTGCTGTTGTATGCACCTGTGTTTTTACCATCCTGGAAATTGAGGCCCGCCATTTGTCTTTGCACATCTTCCATCATTTCCCGACACTGGATGTTTCTAGTCATGACAAAATCACTGCACTGCTGCTTTACATTTGTGATTGCATCCTGGTGAAAAAAGACTGGCTCATGTATCAAAAATATTTGTGATGCAGACCTAATAAATAACTAGCCATTTTTAGCAAAGTTCACAGATACAATGATGTGAAAATCACATGCACACACATGTCGAGAGATCTATGCGCAGTAATGGTATTAAAGTGCATAGACAGCTACAAAAGAGGGGCAGGAATGTGTATACTTGAACATAACTTCTACTAAAATAAATTCTAACACCATACAGTCTAAAGCAACATCTGCGCAATTTTTTACCTGAAGAGTAACATAGAACTTCAATCCCTCATTGATGTTATCCTTGATCTCCCGAAACTTAGCTATGGCAGCTTGAATCTGCTTATAACATTTCTCGCGAGATGCTGGAAAATATATAGAGGGAGAAAATCAAAACAAAACATATTGAAAAGAAAAGAATATACTCCATTTGAATTGAAAAACGCAGAGCCTGTAAGCATATCACCAAAGTATGTTAGCATCAACAAAGCAAGGAATTATACTACTTTGTTTCAAAGGAAAGTAAAGAACTTATTAAAGCAAAAATATTACCATTTAAAAAGAGACGGATAATAGGGGAAAAGTATGAGAAAAGAATCTGATTATGCGATGTCATTTGACTACCAGAATGTGACTTTTAGAGAAACATGAATAGAATAGAATCTGATTATGTATATTATCAGAAACAGGTGGACAGAAGAAACATGGATCCTCACTCCTAAAATTATTCATAACCCTAGGCACGCACCCATGGGTTCATCCAACAGAGTTGAGAAACAGGTACAACTATACACCATTTTATAGATCTGGTACAGGTTTCACAGTTTCAGGGGATATGAACTAAATCACGGTCACATCAACTAGGATCCCATGTGTTGATGAGGTTATCACTTCGAATCCATCATCAGATTAGATTTTCAATACCCAACTCTCAAATGTATGCTTTGATATGACACTCTTAAGTCAATTGCAGTAGCAAACAGAAGCTGACATGCCGGCACATCATTGTGTAGATGAAAAACTATGTGCCATTCAAAACTGTTAAGTCTCTAAAAGAATAACATGTATGGATATTTTTCCCACATTTGATAATATGCATCAATGATAGCAAATCGAATGCATTAAAGAAATTTAAATGACAAACAAATAAAGTATAATTTTTTTTTTTTTGATAAGTAAATAAAGTACAAATTATTATAACCCCCAACCAACCTTTATAGTCCTCAAGATTAAAGATGGCCGAAAACTCATCATTTTGAGCCTGTAAAAAGGATAAATAATCAGATTTATACATGACACATTCTCCAGACCACGCAAATTCTGTTAAATCACAGGCCTTGCTCACAGTAAAACATCACATTTGGAAAAAAAAAAAAAAAAAAAAACCTGATTTTCAGAGAAAATAAAAAGAACGACTGCAGTTAAATAAAAAATTAGACCTGGATTTGCAACAACAATTGTTCTTGTGCCTCCATATTTTGGGCAATTTCTTCACTAATGTGATCATACTTTGATATCTCCTTCCTGAAAAGATCCTCATAGGAGCCAGTTGATGTCATCAGCTTTGGTAGTATATCATCCTGAAGCCATACATAGAACATAAGCACAGCCAAGTATATCATAATATATCACAGCAAGACTAACAATTACTGGAAGCACAGAATGAACAAACATTGATCATGATACAATTTTCTAACCACCACAATGGCAAGCCCGATATGTAGAAAGCAAACAACCAACTGATTGATTTTTACATGCAGAGCCCCAAAACTATAATAACGCTTGCACCAGATACGCTTTTTCTGGTACGTATGCACCAGACTACTAGCTCAAACAGAAAATTCCAAAAGGGAAGATAAGTGCACAATCAGGATAATCATATCTGGCAAACTAGAAGTGGGAGTCAGGATAACCATATTAGTTGGTAAATTTAGTTCATGAGCTGAGTAGAAGTTTCGAACCTTAGTTCCGTGGTTATTTTTATGAATATTAATAATGTAAATAGACCAATGCCACAACTAATGCTCAAAACTCACTTTTATCATCTTGTTGAAAATAATCACTATAATAATGACTAGAGATAATTGAAAGCGATGTCAGCAGTAAGTCTTATGGTTAAGAAATGAGAAAATTAAACGACGAAGCTCATGTTTAGCTCATCAGTCAAATGAGAAACAGATAAATAAATAAATAAATAAGCAAGTATTTACAAAAAAAAAATGTAGAACCAAGAATCCTCATTTATGATATGTTGAATAAAAAAAAAAAGTTAAACAAGGTAACATATCAGTCCAAGAATCCACATATCGTTCTAGGTTTAATTGCCATTTTTTTTTAATTGGTAAGTTTAACATGCACTCATTAAATCTTGAACCCATGACCTCATCTTCCTCTCTGCTTAATAGGAACAGGGAGTACCATTTGCTAGAGCTCACTGGCACTTTAGTTTGGGTTGCCATCAAAACTATACACAGTATTCCATGAAGCAGAAAGCATACAGGAGAAACAATATTTCAAGAGGGGGAATTCAATGTGGCCTCAAAAAATAAATAAATAAGCATTCGACATGCCCACTAAACGATCATGTGCACACAATGAACAAACCAAACAAGGCATAACTTTTGCACACTTCCTATGCACTGGGGTGCACAAGAATATGATTTATAATAATGCACACCTTCCTTTTCATCTCTTTAAGCATGTCTTCAAGACCAGCCCGCTGTGCACCAAGAGTTTCCAATTGCCTCTGTTTATTGAACATGCAAAGTTATAACGAGTAGCCAAACACAAAAGTAGTACATAACTATACAAACCTTAAAACACCTTGAGATAAGGTTTATACAAAAGCAAGATACCTTAAGAATGGACAGATCTTTTTTCTTGGACACTTTGCCTTAGTCTTTAAATGCAAGAAAGATGCTTTGTACTACAGGTTATACAAAATTTTCAAATTCTCAATGTTTTATATCAGTTTGATTAATTTGCTTGTTACCACCTCTCAATATACCTTGTAAGTTTTTAGCGTAAACCCCCGGGGTCTAGGTTTTAAGGATTAGTTGATAGAGGAAGCAGATAAGTCAAGTTCTGTAAACTAACCAGGAGTGTTGTGTAAATTGGATTTGGAGAAGGCCTATGATCATGTTAATTGGGA
Organism: Corylus avellana; assembly: GCF_965113065.1. Classification (NCBI taxonomy): domain Eukaryota; kingdom Viridiplantae; phylum Streptophyta; class Magnoliopsida; order Fagales; family Betulaceae; genus Corylus; species Corylus avellana. The sequence continues at coordinate 40,952,266 of NC_142491.1, forward strand.
ATTTTTGTTATATTTGTTGAAAAGATGCAGCTTTGGGGAGAGATGGCGAGATTAGATAGAGCATTGCATATCTACGGTGCGGTTTTCGATTCTCATTAATGGTTCTCCATTTGGCTTCTTTAGTAGCTAGAGTGGATTAAGACAGGAAACCCACCGTCTCCTTTAGTGTTTGTGGTTGTTAAAGATGCATTAAGTTGGGACAGAGTCTGTTACTGTGGACAACGGATTCCTATCAGGATTTCTGGTGGGATCGGGGAATAATGAGGAGATGATAGTGTCGCATTTATTATTTGCAGATGATACTTTGATCTTTTGTGACGCTAATTGTGAACAAATTTTTCACCTGTTTATGTTTTGAAGTGGTGTTGGTGCTGAAGATAAATTTATCCAAATCAGAGATAGTTCATGTAGGCAACGTGGGTGATGTATAGGGTTTGACTAGTATTCTTGGGTGTAGAGTGGCTTCTTTGCCGATGAAGTATTTGGGTCTTCCTTTGGGAACCTCTTATAAGGCTTCTACTATTTGGAATGGCATTATTGAGACGATGGAACATCGTTTGGCAAGCTAAAAGAGGCTTTATCAATCAATCTAAAAGTGGCTTTATCAATCAATCTAAGGGAGGTAGGTTGACTTTGGTAAAAAAAAAACACTCTTTCTAATTTACCGACATATTATTTGTCTCTCTTCCCTACTCCAGTAGGAGTGGCTAATAGACTTGAAATTTTTTTGAGGGATTTTCTATGGAGTGGAATTGGTGATGAGTTGAAGTTCCATTTAGCAAAGTGGTAGAAAATTTGTACACTGACAATTGGGGGTAAAAAATATAATTTAATTTAACTGAGCCCTCCTAGGTAAGTGGTTGTGGCAGCATACTATGGATAGGGAAGCTTTGCGGAGATCGGAGGTGGATACTAAGAATGATAGTTTGAGGGGAGCTTGGTGTTCTTAGGAGGTTGTGGACCCTGGGAGTTTGAAAATGAAAAAGGAGGGGGTGGGAAGTTTTTTCTAATTTGTTAGGTATGAGGTGGGAGATGGATCTAAGGTGCCGTTTTAGTATGATTTATGGTGTGGGGAACAGACCTTGAAGATTTCTTATCTTGAATTATTTAGTATTGTAAGTTGTAAGGATGTGTAGGTGGCGGATCATATGCAGTTCTGGAATGAAAATATTCAATGGAATATTTTCTTTACAAGACCAATGCATGATTGGGAGGTAGAAGTGGTCTCTTCTTTCTCTAAGTAGTATTCTCAAAGAGTAAGGTAAGGAGGTGAGGATAGAATTTGCTAGATCCCTTCCAAAAGGGAAATTTTTTACTTTTGGTAACTTAACAAAGTTTTTGAAGTGAAGTCTCGCTATCATGTGTTGTCCATTCCGATAAGTTCCATTTTCCTCGAAAGAGTATTTGAAAAGTTAAGGCTTCCTTCAAGAGTGGTGTTCTTTGAGTGGAGGGCGACTTTAGGGAAAATATTTGACTTTTGATAACTTAAGAAAGAGAAATGTTATTGTGGTAGATTGATGTTGTATGTGCAAGAAAAATTGAGGAATATATTGATCACCTCCTTCTTCATTGTGAGATTGCAAGAAAATTATGGAGTTCACTTTTCCATTTGTTTGGTGTTGTTTGGGTTATGCCTCGAAGGGTGAGAGAGATGTTTGAGTTGAAGAGGACAAATGGGAAACCGTAATGCTTTAGAGACGTTGAGGTTGGCTCCTTTGTATTTAACATGGTGTATTTGGAGAGTGCATAATGCAAGGAGCATTGAAGGTAGTGAGACTGCAATGTTAAGAGTTGAAAAAGATGTTGTTCCAAACCCTCTACACACGGATAGTAGCGTTTAATAGCTTGCTCGTTTCTAATTTTTTAGATTTTGTTCATCACTTTCTCTACATTAGGAGTTTCTCTTGCATAATTCTTGTGTACTAGGGTTGTACCCCTTTGCACTATTAATGAAATTGGATTACTTATAAAAACAAAATTTTTTTAAAAAAAAAACCCATTTTTCGTGCCACATGCATGTAGACACTTTCTTTCTTTTTTTTAATCTTTCTACAAATACTTAAGAGTTCATGGCAAAGCTATCATTCCACAATTCCAAGCATTGAAATTTAAATTCCAATCCTAGAATAATGGTGCCAAAAGTACAGTTGAACCACAAAATAAATGTAATAAGCCTTCCTAATCCATAACATCCAAACAAGAAGCCAATTGTTTAGTATGACAAATATATTCAATATTAGCATTATATAACTTCATAATAAGTATTTCAAATATTTTTAAATCAGATATATTCAATATAAATATCATGATAACTATGATGTAAGTTATGTGAAACAACCAGTATGATATGACTAGATTGTTATAATCTTCTTTAAAGCTTCAAACCAATCTCTAAGCAAATGAGAGCATGAAAAGATACATTCCTTACAAGATGCACAGAAAATCACTTGCAGTCCTCTATATTCAGTCTAGTAGGCATTAGAATCTTATGTTCGTTCATTACAAAGTTAAGCATGTAGTGAGAGAATGGGAAAGATGAATAATGTAAAAAGGGAGAAGAGAAAGAGGGAGGGGGGGACCGGCGATACACAGAATCATAATCACAAGCATTATAGATTGAGAAAACATTTAGGAAATAAAAAATTGGCGCGGAAATAAAAGAAGAAAAGGGTTTTACCAAGCTCTGCTTCAGGACACCCACAATAGCATCTTCATTGGCATCCAGAGACATTATTGGCCTTGCTAAAGATGGGAGGACGGATTCAATCTGATAAAGGAAAGTGCCCGAATGGGATTTACAAACAAATTGAACCATAGAGAGGACATAACTAATAAAAATATGCTAAGGAAAACAACACTGGCCAATCCATGGTGCAAAAAACAGAACCCATCTGCCATATCTAAACAACAAATCAAATACAGGGTGAAAACTGAAGTAAAATATCTAAATCAAATAACTAGCGAGTATTTTGTGAATTTTTTTTTTTTTTTTTTTTTTTTTTTTTTTTGATAGTTAAAAAAATGGGAGTATTTTGTGAAATCTTATCAAGACCACCCAGAAAAAACATGAGAAGCGGGCAATACATAAGGCTTTTATGACTAGTGTGAGAAAAGGTGAAAGAAACTTTACACATGTTAGTTTCACAAAACATTAACAAAAGAAAAAAGAAATAAATTCCAGGAAATCTGTTTTCTACCCATTTCTTTGATACCAGCTTCTCAGAAACTTAAAAAAATGAAGTCCTGTATAGTAGGAAAATGGCATCCAGAATTTTATTCCAGAGCACCTATTTTTCCTGAAAAGATGAAAACTTGTAAGGATACAAATTAATTTTGGAGATATTTTAGAAAGCAATTTTTTTGGCTCTTTCCATTTCTAACTTCCTAGAAAATTATGCAAGCCCTACACAAATTGAAAATTGAAAAACCAAATACTTAAGAAAAAATTGTTTTAAGGGAAAAAAGCTGCTAAGCACCACACATTTCGTACCAAAAAACTATGGAAAAGGAAAAAACGTCGAAACAAGAAATTCCTTTAAACCTCTGGTTACCAGCATTTTCCGTATAGTCTATTTCCTATATTGCATGATGGATGCATCACTTGAGACTTATGATATAAGACAGAAGATAACTAATAAACATAAACAATGCAAACAGTTGAACAAACATACCGGACGGCGATCAAGGATTGACATGAATGCTGAATGCTCCCTCACTGAACGCTCAATCCGGCCATCACTGTCTGCAGCTTGCTTCAAGTTAGCTGCAAATCTATTCAACCTATCCTGTAAGTTCTTTGTTAGAGTGCTGGACTGAGGTCTAGTCCACCGTGTTCCAAATTGGCTTCTAAATTGAGCGTCTTCTCTTGCCTCTTTCTGCAAGAGCTCCTCTATCTGGATCAGCATCTCCTGGTTCACCCTCCTCAAATCCATAAGTTGCTGTAACTCTGCTTCCAATCCAGCTGGGGCCCCACTTATCTGTACCGCCTCCACATCTTCTTTAAGACCTGTTGGGAGAGTAAAATTCCCTTCTAAGGCAAGAATAGATTCCGGTAGGTCCATCTCCTTGAGCCTTACTCGGGTCAACTCACTGGCTTGTTGCAATTTTTCAGCTTGCGTTCTGATAATGTCATCCACCATCTCCGTGTACCTGGAAAGAGCCTTGGCACTGCTGTCTGGAACAAGGCTTGCAAACATCTTCTCCTTGCTCGCATCCAATACCTCATTCATTGCCATCGGCTTAACCATTGAGAATGCTGGAAGAGGTGGTAAGGAACTCGGGGAAGGAACCCTCATGAGGTAAACTCTATCATTCTCCTTCATGGCCCTCTCTAGGTTCCGGTTAAGATTGGCCTCTAACTTGTTAATTGCATCTAGAAGTTGCGCTGCAGCACCCTTTGAGGATTTCTTTACCTCGGTTAAAGCACTAACCCCACTCCTCAACCGTGCAATTTCCTCTGCAATCTCTTCTTTCTCATGCAGCTCTAAACCGTACCTATAGGAAGCTTCAGCATAAAACAGAGCCGCCTTTAGTTGCACATGGGATATCCAGGCCTTGTCGAAATGCTGGTTCAGAGGTGCAACATTCAGGGCCGCCAAAGCTTCTTCGTAGTACACCCCAACCTGTAATTACATCCATATCTCAAAGCAACTTAGAACAAACACTCTATCAATCACAGAGCAAACCCCACATACCAATTGTGGGTTACAAAAATATACCAGAATCCCAAATAATATCTCGTTAAAACCAACTAAAATTGACTATTTTCACAAAGTTAGCAGCACATATTCACTTGTGCAATATTTACCAGTTCCCCACTTCTTAAAACAGCAAATTCACAATTTCATCTTCTCCTTTTTTTTTTTTTTTTTTTTTTTCTAAGCTACAATTTCATCTATTTGATTAAACTTGATCACTCTTGTCAGTGATGAAAGCAAAGCACAAAAGTCATTCATTGGTTACCAGAGAAACTTGTACACAAACAGACCTGCCTGGAGATCTTGGCGCAGACCCCCGGGGTGCTCCCTTTGGCGATGGTGTTCTCGAAGACGCACTCCTGCGCCTGCGCCAGCATGAGCCGCTCGAGCATCCCGGCGCACTCCACGGAGATGTCCACGGTCGTCGAGCTCCCAATCGACGCCTTGGTCGCCGCGTTATCTCTCAAGAACGCAAACGCCCCCGCCGCCCCAATAAACGCGTGCGAAGCCAGCCTCCGCCCTTCGACCGTGGCCCGGTCGTACGAGAGCCCGATCTGGCTGTACACGGCGCCCAGATTGAAGAGCACGGCGGCCTTCTCGAGGTGAATGTTCTGCTGGGAGGCCTTCTGCTTGTGCTTGAAGGCGTCATGCCAGGTGAAAGTGACGGTGTTGATGTGGTCCTTGTCCGGGGAGATTGGGAAGCGGGTCTCCACGAGGCAGAGCGCCTTGAAGTAGCTCTGGAGGAGGTCGCGTCGGGCGGTGGGGGTGGGGTCGGATTGGCGCTCGATGTCGGAGCGGAGCTGCTTGAGGGTTTGGAGGTCGTCGTCGAGGTTCTGGGCCTCGCGCTCCGAGTAGTTGAAGGCGATAAAGTTGCGGAGCGGGCGAAATAGGTCGACGGAGGTGGTCTTCTTCTCCAGGATCGCGAGCATTATGTTGGTGGTCGACGACGACGGTGCCGAGCCGGCCATGGCGGTCGAAATGGGTTGGAATTGGAATTTTGGGTTGAAGAATGGAAATGTGATCGGTTAGTCAATATATGAGACTGGCATGTGTGCTCTCAGTTCCTCGCGTTTTTCTTATTGGAGAAGTAAACTGATTAATCAGGCCGGGCCGAAACAAGTCAATGGGTGTGGATGGCCCGGCCCAATATACAGAATAGTATCATAGTATTAGCCAAGTCCAGTTGAGCCGAGTATTGAATGTTCAATTTCTATTAATTTAATTTCTTTCAAACAATAGTTGAGTTTTAGCTTATTATTGAGTTAGATAATCTGTTTAAGTTCTATTTATTTATTTTCGAATGAGTTCAGATTTGTTCACAAACTACAATTAACTTATTCATTTTATATATAAAGTAAATGTCGTGATTTTTTTTTTTTTGTAAATTCATACTTATTATTGGTTATTTAATAATTGTTACGAATTATTATTTGAGTAATCAGATAAATTAAATATAATCTTAAACGATCTAATCGTGTTTATAAATTATATGTATCTTATAATATGTATATACATTCATTACAAACATAAACACACATGTACATAACTTTCAAATACACGCAAACATACATATATTTATGTCAAAACATACAATTATAATAATTCAAATTGTACCTATTACATTATGAAGATAATTCAATTTTTATTTTTTAAAATTATTAACGTGTTCTTGTTACAAAGATAAAATAAATATTATAAAATAATAAAAATAAAGCTATTCAAGATTATAAGAGCTTGATTCGTTTAATTAATGAGCATGAATTTTTGTTCAAACTCGATTTATTTAATAAACAAACCATTCCTAAGCTGAGCTTATCCTAACTAGATCCTAGTATGTTCCTAAGTGGCTTTATTCATTTGTTGACCTAGCTATACATCATATTTTTATTCTTTTTATTTATTTATTTATTTTTGTTAAAAATAGGTGGTTGATAATACCATATAAGTAAAGTGAGATAAAAATGTAAAAATTATAGCATTTTCCGCATTATATTATTCAACCTCACCTTTTTGGTTTAGTAATGCTATAAACTAGGGCTGCTCAAACGATGCGGTTATAACCACCTTGCTAATCGCTTATAACCACTAATCACTAATCGTTAACTGCTAACTGCCAAGAGTGGTTGCGGTTAATAGTTTTAGGGGGTAGGATAAGGTGGTTATAACTGTTAACCGCCTTCATATATATATATATATGGGCACTGATACAGGGCACGCGGCGTGCGTGGCACGACCGTGCAAAAAAAAAAAAAAAAAAAAATTTTAAAAAAAAAAAAATTTATTACGAAGTAGTAAAATAAAGAATAGTAATTCGATTTTCATTCTAAAATAAAGAATATAAGATTAAAAAGTAAAATAAAGAAGTCAGAGTCGCAAGTAGGAGTATTTGAATTCTTTTGGGTGGGCTAAAAACTAATCAAACAAGCTCTGACAAAAAAAATTTAAAAGAGAAGAATGAGCTATGATATTATTCACCCCAATGATTAATGATTAATATAAGGGGTTTATAAAGAATCATCTATAAATAATATTAAATATTTTTTCATATAAACTTTTTTTTTCTTTTTTAATGATTTGATGGGTGGTGTCCTTTAACCCCCCCCCCCCCCCCCCTTTTTTTTTTACTTTCAAATCACAAATTCACACGTGGTAAAAGGTTGTAAAAAAAAATATTAAGTCTAATTTTTTTTAAAAAAATTATATATTAAAAATAAAGTAATTCTATAAATTATTTCACTATGATAATATCAATTAATTTATTTTAACAAAAGCTGATCCAAAGGTTATTTGGCACTACTATAGTCTATATTAATAGAATGAAATAGTTGTAGGATAAAAGTGTTGTTTATAACTGCAACCGCTTAACTGGTTAACGGTTTTTTTATAACCGGCGGTTAACGGTTATTTAATCCAATAATTGGCAGTTTTATAACTGTTTTTTTTATATGAGTTTTTTTAAGTGTTTTAGGCCTTAAATTTGCCTATTTTTTGGGTTTATTTTAAGGGTTTAAGGCCAAAAAGTTCCAAAATAAAAAAATATAAAAAATACATACACACATGCTTTTTTTGGGCTAGCCAATATTTTTAAATAAAGCTTAACCCAAAACATCACATATCACATTATATATTTCACATACATATTCATAAATATTCCAAATCCATTACTCCAAATACAAATAAAAAAATTAATATATATAAAGCACTGACACAGGGCACGCTGCGTGCGTGGCATGCGGCGTGCTCTTTTGTTTTACCCATAACATTATAAACCAAATTAGCTCCCAGGCCCAGGCCCAATTATCGTAGGATTTGGGAAAGCCATGCCCTAGCCAAAGCCCAAAAGCAAGCCAACCACCTCTCTCCGATCCCCGCCTTCTCCAATTCAGGTACGAGATTTCGATCCTCGCCACCCATTTCTCGATAATTTTTGTTGCATAAAATTCCTGTGAAATGCTTCGTATCAAGTGGGGATCTCCCGTCTTCCTGTCTCACTTCCTCACTTCCCTTTTTCCCCTAATGGTTAGGGTTTCTTAGGTGTGTCTACTTTGCACAAACAAATGTTACAGAATAATTTTGCTATTCTTTCAAATAATAAACTTTGCTTATTCTATTTTCATATGGAAATTTATTTGTGTGGTTCGGTTTGGTTTATATGCAGAAGAAGAGGAAGATGGAGCCGGAAGTGGTGAACGCAGAGCTTGTGTTGCCAACTCACCTCAGTTTCAAGCGAATTCAAATGTACGAGAAGTACCCGAAAGGCCAATCCAGAGGCAGGCACTGGAAACATCTCAAGCAGATCCTTCAGGCCGAGAATTACCAGAATTACCCTCCTGATGAACCCAATTGTAAGTACTTAGAACCCCTTTTATCAACTTTCTTCTATGTACAGATACAAACTCATATTATTAACTACCATAAAGAATTTTGAGAATATTGTGAAGTGGAAGTAAAAAATGTATCGAGTGTGGATTGTAACTGCTAAACTGATTGACTGAAAGTAAATGGGAAGCCTGTGATGGGTTAAATGATGCATGAGTTTCTTACCAGAGAAGAGATGGAAAGAGTATGGGATTCGTTAATTTGTTTAGCAGATTGAACAAAAATGAAGGTAGGACAAAAAAAATTTAGCTTTGTAGATTCACACATTGCATGAAGATTTCCTCCTAGTTGTCACTTATGAGCTTTGACCCCTTGTTGTCACCTATTCTTCAGATGTTAATATTGAGACACCACCTTCTATGCATCCATGCAAGAAAATCTGCGATATAACAGGAAATGAGGTATGTGGCTCTCTTGATAAGATGTGTTGATTTATAGGTGTCTTATTTATTTAGATCCCACTGTTTAAGGGTTTACTCATCTATATGGTTGATTGGATCCGGCTGTTAATTTTTTTTCTTTTTCTACCGAACTCAGTTCCATTCTATTAGCTCTCGCTAATTTTAATCAATGATTAGAGTAGAACCTCTTGCCCCTCCTCACCCATTTTGTTTTAGGTCTTTCTTTAAAGCTAGAAATCGTAGGACTAGGGATTATTGTTCTTCCACATTCTGATTTTCCCTAAGCTGGTACTCTACATTTTAGGTTGCTGAGTTAACTTGGATCAGTTAGAAATTAAGCTCTTACCCCTCCGGCCCTTTATATGTTGTTTGTTAATCTACAGGCAATAACAATTATAGCACCTGTGTTGCCTATAGACTTTATTCGGATGCATTGACAGTAGGAACATATTAATAGCAATGAGTAATACTAGGGACCATCTTTTTATCCTCCAAAAATTGATGTGGCTTTTAGAATCATCATTAGATCAAAATGCAATAGTGATCCATCTTAAATTCAATGGTGATTAAAAGTCACATCGACTTTGGGAAAATAAAAAGATGGTCCCTAACATTACTCAATAGCAATTGCCAATGTTGAAATCCATCAGTTCCTGAATTTCATTTTTCACTTTGGTATATCACCTTCTTTGTTCTGTGCAGTAAGTAATTACTCGTGTATTATGCAGGCACCTTACTTTGATCCCAGGACCAATCTCCGTTATGCAAATGCTGAGGTTTTTAAGCTCGTAAGGTCACTTCCTAATGAGTATGTGCAAAGGTATCTGGCTCTGAGAAACGCAGCAGTAGTTCTCAAGTAACTTGGACTATTCAGTAGACAGTCATGTTTTTCCATTTTTTTTCTTTCCATCCAAAATTAATATTGTGGAATATAGAGGATGTGTTCAGAAATTATATTGTTGTAGGATACCCCTGATCTGCTTGCTGAAATTTGTATGGAAGGACAAAAGAATGGAATCTATTATTTGGTTAGATTATAAACTATCTGGGTAATTGATTTTTGTTTTGATAGTTTGCTTCTCCAGCTCAATAGAAAAAGTTTCTTCATGCACATCTCCTGTCTATGTTGTGATGTGCACATTGTGTATTACAATTTGTGTTTCCATTTTCAGCTTGTTCTTATCGACCTATGTTATAATTCCTTTGCAGCTTGAAAAGAAATAATTGATCAAAATTAATAGATTATAAGCTGTATTGTAATCATTTGTTTCGCTGCCGTAATTTTTCCTGTTGTATTAGTAGGGTTCTTGTTACCAACAAAAGAAATAAGTTTAACCATTATAAGAAGAAACCATCTTTAAACAAATATTGTTGAAATGATATATACTACATTAATATCCGTTATTATCTTACTATGTTAACATGGTCCACCCTTAGGTAAGCTATCATTAAAAGAAATAATAAAAAAAAAAAATCTAATGATGGATTGACAATATCACATCAGCATAGTAAGATAAGATAATAACGGAATAAGGATGGAGAATATAATATTACTCTTACTAAAAAATAATATCTTATAAAAAAAAATATCGTCACAAATAACTGTCTTTGCAAACTACAAAACTAATTGAATCCGTAACCAATCATATATTTAAATAATTTTTATAATATGCCAAGTGAACTATATCATTAATCAAATCCATAGCTAAAACATACATTTTTAAGTTCTTAACAATCTTGGACGCATGATTTCATGTAAAAGTCGGCGAAGCATCATGGATTTAAAAGGAGACCGAGTTTGGTTTGTTCTTCGTGCATGTTTATTTTTGTTTTAGGGTATGTGGTTGAGAAGCTCACATTTTTTTTTTTTTTTTGGGGGTATTTTGATCCATTATAACTCATTCCCAATTTGATTAAAAAATGGTAAAGTCTGCTTAATCTCCTCAACCTACCACCACATTGACAATCTCCCCCTTAAACTATCAATTACAATAATGTCTCTCCTAAACTATCAAAAATTGACAATATGTCTCATAATGTTAGCAAAATGACAAAATTACCCTTATTAAAATAAAGATAAAAAATACTAAATTTATGAAAAATAAATAAAGAAAAAGCAAATTATTATTTTTTAAAAAAAAAACATAAGGGGTGCTGGACCACCCCTAGGTAACTGGGGATGGTCCGACCACCCACTAGGGGGTGGATCGGCCACCCCCGAGCCAGTTTCCCGGGGCGGCTGAGTCACCCCCAAGATGTTTCTAAGGGTGGCTTGGCCACCCCCTAGCCATTTTCGGGGTGGCAAGATGTTTTTTGGGGTGGCCGAGTCACCCCCTAACAGTTTTTGGGGTGGCCAAGCTACCTACAAGCTGTTTACGGGGGGTGGCTCAACCACCCCTATTAGAGTCAGTGGTGGCCGATCCACCCTCCAGGGGTGGCTTGGCCACCCCTGGCACTTGGGGGTGGCTCTATTGCCCCTTGCCACCCATTGTTTTTTTTTTTTTTTTTTTTTTTTTTCTTTCAATTGTTTAAATTATATATATATATATATATATATATATATATATATATATATATATATATAGTTTTTCAATTTTTTTAAAATTAAAATTTTTCTTAAAAAAAATTATTATTATTTTTTAAATTTATAGAATATTTTTGTCTTATTGAAATTTTTATAAGAGTAATTTTGTTATTTTGCTAGCATTGGGTGCATATTGTCAATTTTTGGTAATTTGAAAGGGGAGGGGGACGGATCCTCAAATGAAATGGAGAGGAACAGTTTACGCAAAATGACGGGATATAATTGTCTTTCTCTTAAAAGATGAGAGTAATTTTGTCTCAATTTTTACACATTTTTCACTAAATGACTCATATCCATTTCCATTTGAAATGGAGAGGAATAGAGAATACTTTGAGGGGTAATTGTCGCAATTGATAGTTTGAGGATGATTATCAATGTGGTTAGGGGTAAAAATTTAGAATTGCTAACCGCTTTTGAAAGCAGTTATTAAAAACCCCTAAGCGGTTAGCGGTTATTGAGTTTTTGAAAACCGCTAACCGCTTTATATATATATATATATATAAAATATTTATTTGTATATTTCATATAATATATATAGTTTTATTATATATATTTATTTGTATGTTGTGTATAAGACTACAAGTGAAGTAATGATCTACAAAAATTGCTGTAATTTTATTTGTATTATATGTTGTATAGATTCGTAGAAAGTGATCAATAATGATTTTGGTATATAGCAATTTTTAATGCTAAAATGGCCATGAAAAGGAAAAGAAAAATTGTTTAAAGTGAGCCCCAAAACCGGCAAAAAAAAAAAAAAACCGGTTAGTAAAAAAACGGTTATTCGGATGTGGTTAACTGCTAACCAAGCGGTTAACCACTTAGGCGGTTGCAGATAGCGGTTTTAGCCACTAACCGCTAATTGTAACCGTCATTTCACCCCAAAATATGGTGATAATTTTAGAAAGTTAAGTGAATTTTATCATTAAAAAAAAGATATGCGACATCTTCGTGAGTTCTCCCCCACCTTATTTTAATCACTCCTCATTTATTTATTTTTCCAGAAAAGAAATGCTTGTTTGATTTATTTTTAGCCCACACAAAAGAATTAAAATGCTCCTATTCTTTTTTTCTTTTTCGTTTTTTTTATTTTTTTATTTGTTATTATTTATTTTACAATGAAAAGCGGATTACGTCATATAACATTATCAGCCAAGTCGGCTCCCAGGCCCAATCAGCGTGCACCGACCTTTTACCGAAAAAAAAAAGACAAGAGTTGGCGTACGAAGTTCGGCTATATATACACCAAATCACGAGATAGAAGAAATTTCTTGAGGGAAGAGTAGGATTTGGGAAAATCGAGCCCTAGCTGAAGCCCGAAAGCAAGCCGGCTACCTCTCTCCGATCTCCTCTGTCTTCGCTTATTCTCCGATTCAGGTACGAGATTTCGGTTCTAGGCACGCCTTTCTCTGTAATTTGTGTGTTTTTTTAATTAATAGTGTCTCCGGAATTTGTTGATCTGAAGGTCTAGGTTTTGCTTTGTTAAATTGGCGGTTTGGTTGTGGGGGGCTCCTGATGTGTTGTTGGAGGAACACAACGTCAAAAAGAAAGATATAAATAAAGATGTATTAGGTCTCGTTTCACTTGATGCTTGGTTCCTTAAAGGGAAAAAGGAAAAGAACGAATATATATATATTCTTTTCTATATTGGGGGCTGAAAGAAACAGAATATCTGGACTGGAAAAACTACTATATTTCTCAGATTGAGCTTTGTTGGGTTCTTTTTTATTTTTTCCTATTTGTTTTCTCGGCATCCAAACAGGGTATCGATTTTTCTGTATTTGTTGGGGTTTTGATGATTAGAGTTTTTGTTGTACTTCAGATTATGATTGTAGTCGTGTTGCCTGACCTATACTGTCTTTATTTTTTTCCTTTTACAGATTTGTGTTGTTTAGTTTGGAATAAGGCTTCTAGTTTTGGACTTCCAAGTTGATCTTCGTTTTGGGTAGTGCTCTTCTGCACATAAGGTAAAGAACGCCGAACCATATTTGTTTGCTTTTGGTCCTTTTTTGTTAATTAGGATTGTTCTTTTTTGTTTGATATTTTCGTTGGATATATGCACAGTACATTTTGGACAGAAACCGGTGTATATTATGCTTTTGAGTTTATGGTAAATCATGGGGGGCACGGAGTGGCATATTTTTTTCAATTCATTTTAATCTATATTTTAAAAGGATATAATAATTTGAAGTTACACTCGAGAATTGTTGGACTGTTCTATGTGATTGAATCTTTGTATAGGACTTGGTATTTTTCAAGAATTTAGAAATGAAATACTCAGTATGTGAGTGCAAGAGATGGAAATACTAATGATGGTGGATGTAAGAAGGCTAGAGGTATTTAGCTTTTGTTGATTTTGTAATGTGGGCATGAAATAATTTTTCTGGGCATGTTATATTTTGGAAAAATTGAAAATGATGTTGAATGAATTCTAGCATTCATTCACAAAAATCTTGTTTTTGGATTCTTGGTTTCTAAAATCTTTAGGAATGCATTCATTACCTTTTTGAAAGTTTATGAGACTGAGTTACATTGGGAGATTAATTGGATAATGAGGCAATGTATAGCATTACTCATTTTTTATAAGTAATTCAATCTTATTAGAAAGCATAGAGGGCGTAACTTAAGTACACAGGAGGTATACAATTGAGACACCCAACTAAGAAGAACACAAATCCAGAAACTCTAGGGAAATTAGAAAAAAGAGGACTATTGTGAGCAGCTATCCAAACATAGAGGGATATGAACATAATAACTTTTAACTTGACCATTGATGTATTACATTACATATTAGTTGAATATATTATTTGTATAATTGATTAAGAAGAATATTAAAGTGTTTTTATTTGTTACATGCATGTGTTATTTTATAAAGCCTATGATTTGATGATGGAGGAACTAACATTGTTTTTTCTCTTCTTTGAGATGTACTTCTGGTCATCATCATACCAACATGCAGGTTTTGAGCTGGTTTTTATTTCTGAATGGACGCCAAGAGGTTCATCCAATTGGTCGAAGAGAAAAAGAAGAGAGCTTTGGAGAAGAAAGAAGCCCCTTTGAAATGGGAGCAGAAGCTGGAAGCCGCTGCCAAGGCAAAGGCTGATGCCGAAGCTAAAGAGAGGAAGCTGAAGGCTGCAAAGCATAAAAGAAGATCTATGTCCGATTCTGATAGTGACAGCAGTGATGGGGGAAGAAAGTCAAATAAAAAAACCCACAAGAGGCACAGGAAGCATGCCCACTCTGACTCAGGTGGTGACAATGAAAAGAAGAAGGAGAAGAAATCCAAGCGAAAGCCGAAGAGACAATCCTCTAGCTCAAATGATGATAGCCTTGACGAATATGGGTGTGGCTCTGATGAAGATTGGAAGAGAAAGAAACGAAACCACCGTAGGCACAGGCATCATGAATCAAGATCTGATTCTGATGATGATGGTTCTTCAAGTGACGATGATGGTGAGGCAATCAAAAGGAGAAGCCATACAAAGCGCCATAAACACCACAGGCATTCGGAAACTAATACTTCAAATGACGATAGCGACAATGAATATGAGAGTGGCTCTGATGAAGATAGGAAGAGAAAGAAGCGAAACCACAGAAGGCACAGGCATCCTGATTTGAGATCAGATTCTAGTGCTGATGGTTTAAGTGATGATGATCGGGAGGCAATCAAGAGGAGAGGCCATGCAAAGCGACACAAGCACCATAGGAGATTGGAATCTAACGTTTCAGATTCTTCTGGTGAGAAGGATGATGGCATTAGTAGAAGGAGAAGTCATCATGCAAAGCACCACAAACGTCATCGCCTGCCTGAGTGTGGTGCTTCAGATTCTTCAAGTGACGAGGAAAATGGTGACTTCGGGAGAAGAAACCATGCAAAGCACCATAAACGTCATAGACGATCACATAGTGTGGACTCGAAGAAATCTGATTCAAGTGGCCACAGAAGGAGTGAATCTATCGGAAAGTTGTCAGATGACAACCATGAACAAGCGGGTAGACAAGCAAAGGCACAAGATTTGTGGCCACCACCACCACAAACATCGGTGCCATAACTCAGATGATGTATAAAATCATTCGCCCCAAGCAGAACCTAATGGAAAGTATAAAGAGGATTCGGGCAAGATTGAGAACGATAATGCTGCTCATGATGGCGACAAATAGGGAGATTTCTGCTAACGGGGTTGATCAATTAACCACATTATTATCATTTGCCATTTTCCTTGCTTTGCTTTGTGTTTCATTTGGCAGATTTATCGGTATTTTAATGCAGACAGCAGCAAACTGCGTGTTATTTGTGCTGAAATTCCCGTTTTTGAACTTGATTAGTAATTCAAGATCCCTAACCTATTTCTAAACCAATCTGTTGCTGTTTGATCTTCGTGTTTTATAAAATTGTCTCTCTTTGGTCTGTTGACATGATACCTGATGTTGAGTTTTAGCAGCTTCGAAGTTGATTGGGCACGATCTCCGCTGACTTGACTAATTGCACCGTCCTTCATATGGTCTGGTTACTGGTCCTCTTGAGTTCGGTGACCCCCATCTCTAGCTTCTATGGTGCCGTCCGCGGTAGTTCGTCGTCTGATCTTCTCCCTTTATTTGAGATTTTCTAAAGGTATTATGATCGCTTTGTGCGTGTGTTAAGTGAGATTTTGCAACAAAATTGGGTGGGCATCATAATAAGAGTGAGTGCTCACTCTTATTATTATGGGGAGAACCGCATCTATTCAAAGGAAATGTTTCGGCCAGCAGGAGAGGCATCTGACTTTTTTACTTTCTTTCCTACTGACTGAATCACTTGAAGCATCTGACTTTCTTACTTTCTTTCCTACTAACTGAATCACTTAAATCAGTTGAAAGAAGTTTCTACAGGAAGAGTTGCGACTCAGCGTTGGGGGGGGAGGGGGGAGACTGGTACTTCTTGTCCTACAATAAGTGGGTTAGGGTTAATGTTTATCGCGAACATCGTATGACTCCTTTATCCTACTCCTTTTAGGGCTCTATTTGAGGATTTATAATTCTTTTTGGCATCGTCTTTGTACTCTTTAGATGTGTGAATTTGGCATTTTTCAACTAGTGATCTCAGTGACCAGCCCAATCACTTTGGCGATTGGCTTCTTTTATCAGCCAAGTTTTAGTGAGTAGTGAGTACTAAAGAATTATGCTGATGAATAATGAACTTACACTTTTATTAGGGAAGGCTATGATATACATTAAATTAAATTGAAACCCAGTAATTGAAATTCTCTAATAAATAAAAAAAAGCTTGGAATGTGCTTGAAATTAGCAAATGCAAACTTTGAAAATAAGAACATGGAATTTTGATTTCTTTTGTCCTTTGAGATTCGGGTAGACCCTTTTATAGACCTTCAGACCACAGTTCGGATACTTGAATTATTGTCCTTCACGCGAGATGTTTTACTTTTGTCTGTCAGAATAAATTGTTTCTTTGATTATTATTGTTCACGCTTAAAAAGAGTCATATTGCATGAATTTTATTATCCTTTTTTTTTTTTGTTAATATATTAATTTGTTCATCAGCATATTGTTTATGATAAATTCCATTATTTGGTAACGTTATATTAAGAAATGAACAAAGTTGGATTGGAAAAATTTCTTCAAACTCAGTCTATTATTAAACTGACATGTGTCTAAAATACCTATGAGAATTAATAATCCATCTAAGAATTACATTTATTTTAGACACATGTCAATTTAATAGACTAAGTTTGAAGAAATTCCTTCAACCCAATTTAGAGAGAAACTTTGCACTAATTTGGGATTTAATCTTGGCACATAAAATATTAAAGGAAACGCATTTGATAACCAATTTAAATCAATTGGCAATGCAGCATGGTCCACGCGACAACAGGGGCAAAGACATAATAGCAGTGGGGCTTAAACACAAAGATAGATTAGGTCGAACCTCTTCCCAATGTTCACCATCTCATTCTCAAGTTGTCCTTTCTTCAGGTCAGCTCAAGTTCATTGCGTGGGACATGCCTCCCCAATATAGATTGCTACAAAGTACAAGCCACACAATGGAAGAACATCAGGATCTCTATAGCCCACACATGCTCAAAAACCCCAAGATTGGTTTTATTTTTCGATGCCAAGCCGAGATAATATTCATCGGAGGGGCCAAATAAATCACTAGCTGTTGCTCAATAATAATACAACAGTATGAATTCCACCTGGTTTGTCAGAAGTTCTTTAGTATCTTCTCACTTGACACCCCATCTGCTACAAGAATTGAGGTGATTTCCTGAGAAAAAAAAAAAGCAGACATTAGTAGTGTTACTGTTAAACATTGAAGTTTGATGACGATGATGATGACATGATGACTGTTGTCAGATCAAAGGATGATGATGATATGATGGCATCATTGAGCGTATTATGTCTCTCTTTCATATGCCACTACAAGTACAAAACAAGTATATCATTATTTGCAAATAGACACGGATCAAGAAGAACAAGTGAATAACATAAGGGCCATAAGCAATGAAAATAAAGTAGAAGACTTGTTATAAGAACGGATCCTGGATAGTGTCAAATCCAAACAGCAGAAAGATTTCCAAATGTAATTATTGAAATAAGCCACCTACAACGTAAGTTTAAGGGAAACTACACCCATCATCTTCAAACAGAACCTTTTTTTTTTTTTTTGATAAGTAATGTTTATATATCAAAAGCGCAGAAGGGCGCAACCCTAGTACATAGGGGGTATACAAGGGAAACGACTAGCTAGAAGAAAAAAGAACAAAAAAATCAAGATAGCTAATAACTATAGGAGCAAGCCAAGCCGCTGTCCAAGTATAAAGAGTATGGAAAAAGAAGGCCATGAGCTCCTACAATGACCTCTCAGAATCCTCAAAGCATCTCTCGTTCATTTCTAACCAAAGGCACCACATAATGCATAGAGGGACCATTTTCCACACAACAGCACTCCTAGATCGACCTCCCGTCCACCAACAAGCAAGCTGGCCTGCCACCTTGCTAGGCATTACCCAAGACAACCCAAAACGACTGAAGATGGCCTGCCATAAGGAACGAGCAATCTCACAATGAAGGAAAAGATGATCAATAGTCTCCCCATCAACTTTGCATAAGCAACATCTATTGATCACGATGATATTCCTTTTTCTGAGATTATCAATTGTGAGAATCTTCCCTAACACCGCCGTCCAAGTAAAGAAAGCCACTCTCGAAGAGCCTTGGTGCGCCATATACTCTTCTAAGGAAAAGGACTTGCTTCTTTGCTTACCAAGACGTTGTAGAATGATTTAACATCGAACTTCCCTTTTCTCGAAGGGATCCACCAAATTTTGTCAAACAGAACCTTATTTTAACACTATATTACTAACATAGTTGTCACATTTAGCAGCTTAGACAATAATTATCTAAACCCTTTTGAGAACACAACACCCATACAGTAGGAAAGCAAGTTCAGTTTATAAATTGTGATGTGTACAACTGGTTAACTCTATCTAATCCATTTCAAGATTTTACCCATATGGTAACCTGTGGTGTGTATTACTGGTTAACTATCATCTAATCCATTTCAAGATTTTTACCCATATAGTCGAAGTAATCCCCCTTCCCATAGCAATCTGCTAATATGTTGCAACTCGCCATACAAATTATTTGGATACACCAAGTACAGGACTCCATAAGTGTGCAACACTCAGTAGAATTCTAGGGTCACCTTTCTATAGCCAGATCTTTTTGAGTAAAAACACCCGCCATACAATTTTTGTCATTGGCTTAGAGAGACCCTAGAAATACAACCCATGTTATATTTTTCAGAGCATCTCAATCGCAGCAGCTGTTGGCCTCAAAAGATTTCTAGGTCTTAATGACATGAAACCTGATGTTCAATAATCCAACCACCATATATTTCGTGCATTTTGGCTATTTACTCCTTATAAGAATACCCATAGATTTTGGACATTAAGCACCTTAACTATATCCCTGGTTTATAATATCAGTATTGATGATTATGTCTAGGGCCCATAAAGATATCTATCATGAAGGTTGCTATATTAATATCAATAAAGGCTATAAGATTCTCAAAATTAGTGCCGCCCAAGCAGAGTATCACACACACAAAAGCACACAAGGCTTCTAAGCCTTCTATAAATGTTTTATTTATTTATTTATGAATAATAAGAATTTTATTGAAAAAAGAGCAAAACCCTTGTACACGAAGAGTATACAAGAGAGTTGAGACCCTAACTGCTACTACAGTCTAGAAAACAAATCAGATCTACCAGATTCCCGGAGGGAAAGTTAGGAACATATACAATAGCCCAATAAAGGCTTCTATAAATGTTAAAGGAGACATAAACTTCCATTTTTGGATTTTCCCTTCATTGAAATGAAATGCATGCATAACATCCTACAAACACCATATCAAAAAATAAAAAATAAAAAACATCCTACAAACACAAATCCACTAAAAAACGTCCTACAAACACCACTATAGTCGTATTTCTTGATTTCATGGACAACATATTCTACAACCAAACTATCGAAGTCATCGATACAAGAAGGTACAAGGTTTGAAGTCATTGATGAAGCCCCAAAGGGCTGTTAACTACATCAGTATGGCAGATGAGGCTCTGAACAGTTAATTTTAATTCAACCTAGTCTAAAATCAGCATTCTGTTCTCATATGTAGTATTTTGAACCAACAACGAATCCCCACTCTGCCCCATCAAAAGGTAGAGGGGGTCCACAGCCAAGACATACCAGAACCGCAAAAATATTCCTATCTACCTAGCTACCTAGAACCAAGATTAGCCAAGAGTAAGTACAACAAAGCTAGCTCCTTTTCTAACCCCAACCTCGCATGGAGCCACCTCTGTAGGGGTGGCCACGAAAGCCACCCTCGGTTGGGGTGGCCGTGGTAGACAACCCCTACAACATTTTTGTTTATATATATATATATTAAAAATGATATTTTAACATGTGGCATGCGACATAACACAATTGTTTATGGGGACATAAAAGAAGTTTTGGATGGAAGAAGTGAAATGAGATACAAGAAAAACCCAGGGAGTAAATTGAAATCGTGCGAAAACTCAAGGAGTTATAATGAAATTTCCCTTTTTTTTATTGTAATCCCTGTTATCCCTAGGATTTCAACTCTAAACTGTAAAAATAATTATCACAAAAAGTAGATGACACATTGTCAAATTCAAACATTCCATATGAGATTCTTTGTAAACTGGAGAAACAAATCATGGTAATACTATGCTGTAAATTTATAGCAATAACATTTTTCTGGGCTTTTCTTATTAAATGTATTTTTTTATCCCACTATTCGTAGCAGAAGGTGTAAGTCATTCATCAACGTTAAGTGATTAATAAGAACAACTGAAAGAGGTCATAAATGTATTATGATAGTCGCGAACCTGATAGTCATAAAAAATCATGGTAATATTATGTTGTAAATTTAGAGCAATAACATTTTTCTGGGCTTTTCTTATTAAATGTATTTTTTTATCCCACTATTTTTTAGCCGAAGGTGTAAGTCATTCATCAACGTCAAGTGATTAATAGAACAACTGAAAGAGGTCATAAATCTATTCTGATAGTCGTGATCCTGATAGTTCTATACTATGGAACTACTGAAAAAGCAGATGTCGACAAATATGAAGGTCAAAACTAATATGTGAAAGCCCACATTGTGACAATGCAATTAACCATAAGAATCTTGTTTTCCTTGTGAGAGAAGGTGAAGATAATATAGAAAATTGAAGAATTACGAACTTCTTCTTTTGGAAGGTTTCATGTATTTTGAGGCAACCCTAAAAGGGTTATTATCTATTTTGAGATGAAGAAAGTAACAAATAAAAGAATTTGAACTAGAAGAGTGGCAAACCTCAGTCATCTGTTTCTGCCCACAGAGCACAGCACCAGCAGACTTGGGGCTGTAAATTTGCTTCGCTCTAGTGAAAGCAGCCTGAAAAAGCAATCATGCAGGGAATTATTGGGTTGACTCTTGGTGACAAACAAGACCAAAGCTCAATTGCTCACGAGCTCACTCTACCTGTACATAGCCACTTGCACCCGTCCAACTGTCATCTGGTTGGGATAATACAGGTACAATCTTAACACCAGAAGATTCCCAATCTTTAAATCTCTCCTACAAGAGGAAGAAGCACAAGTTTTAAAATCAGCTTCCATAGGTGGACTAGCTTAGCTGATTCTACAAAATACATTTGTGATAGTAATAATAAGCACACCTGATAAGCCATTCGCTTAAGGTTTCTAGCCCCATAATAAAGCTTCACATCAGATCTCTTAGAAGCGCCAAATCCTGACTCAATGAGAGATCGGATTGGACTGAATATGAGAAAATCAAGAGAAATTAGTAAATGACAAGGAAGTGGACATGCACAAATCCACAAACATTGGCATATAAGGGGATCAAGGAACAGTACATTAAGTTGCTAGCTGAATGATCCTTTCATGCGCTATTACATTAATGAACATATAGAATACAAACACTTAACCATTATAGACTAGAAACAAAGATTTACTTTTGAGATATCTAGTCAAATTATTAGCTATGGACTGGAGATTGGCAAAATGCAAAAAAATTACAATCAAATGGACAATATACATTTAAGAGAATACCAAACATCTGATCAAACTCTGAACCTTCATGTTAAAAGGTAAATCATTGATAGTATCAGCAAATTAATTAAAGAAGCTATATTTAGTTTGCATTCCGCATTATAGATAATGAGGCTCATGCAATAAGGTAAAAACTGGAATCCTTTGCCAAAGGCACGCTACTTTGCTAAAGAGAAGGTGACACAAAGGACTTCTGCTCTTCAACTGGAAAATTCAAATTCAAGTTTGTTTAGTGATAATCATTGAAAAAGCTTATTCAGAGTAATTAAACAGGTTTTAGATACCGAATATGATCTTTCACGAAATTAAATCCATGGATTTTTTTATATAAGTAAAAAAAAAAAATTCCATAATACTTTCCACAAGACAACAGCAGTCTTCAGAAGTCACATTTTCTCAAACTCAAACGGTTCTGGTGCAAAGCATAGGGAAAAAGGTATACCCTCATAACTACCCATGCTGTATTCGATAGTACTATCTAAACCAATTTCCATATCACTTGAAGAAAAAGCATAAAATCTCAAAAATAAGGAGCAGTTGAACAAGCGGATATGGCAAATATTCTAGTTCAGATTGGCTACAAGAACATGTTCTAAACATCTAAACATTACGAGAAGAGTAGGACCTGGAAAATTGAGATATCATGCTTGTGCATGAAAGCTTCCAAATCTACACTTAGATATCATCAACACTAAACCACCTCAAGGTCTACCTAGGAGTTATTCTACCAATCTACACTTAGTCATCATACACAGTGAATACTGGCTCAAGAGGTTACCCATTGTACCTTGTACCCTTAATTATTATACACTCTAAAGTTACATCAACGAAAATAAGATAGAAACATCCTGAATTTTAACAGAAAACATGATCTACAAGATATTCCAGAACCCTTAACAGGCACCTAAATGCATTTTAATAACAAGGGATGATTACTAGTTTGGACAAGCAGAACTACTGCCTAGATAGTACAATTAGATTTTATTTTTTTATAAGTCGATGCAATTTATTAAAAGCCCAAAATGGCGTAGCCCAAATACAATTAGAAAATTTTACCACATAAAGCACCAAATATCAAGGCCTTATTTAGAATTTACAATGAAAACAATAAAGGGAAAAGCTGAATCAATGATTTTTTTCCTTCAAGCACAAATTGCACAATCCAAGTATCTAATTTCTCACTTAGACGTCTTCTGCAACATTTAAACCATAAAGAAAGTTCCCAATTCAACTGTTTTTGGATCTCATCAATCAAATTGAAACAATAGTTTGACTAAACCTCCCAATACGAAGTGAACTTGGTCAACATTCATCCCATATCAAACGAACTCAGAGATATTGCCAAGACACTTACCTTAATAAAAAAACAGTCAAGAAACTATGTTCCACTAGATCTCTCAGAAATGCATAATCACAATTCACAAACCGAGCTTTTAAGTCTGTAACTTTTTATTTGGAGAAAACACGCTTTAACCCCAGCGGTTAGGCCATAAAACACAAAAGCTTCCTAAAGTTTAGTCTGCAGGAGGTAATATAAATTGTTTCCCCTTTTATTTGTTTTGACAAATTTAGACACCCAGAAGCCAAAATCACACTCTATCTCACAAAGTAAACTAATCAGGGCTATGTAGCTCTACTGGATGAATTTTCCATTTTTTTCGGAGATTACATTCAAATATCACAACCATTTTACGCATACGAGTTGAAAATTCTCATTCCTTTCGGTGAGCAAAGCTAACATAACAGAAAATTATAAAACGAAAAGGACCGTTTTATAAGTCCTTTCGAGTTCTAACTTTTTTCCCAGCAACCGAACAGAAAATAAAGAGAAAATTAAAATTCAGAAACCTGACCTAATTCCCGATCCGGTGGCGAAAATCAGAACCGTAGGATAAGCCTCGGGCGGTTCGATGAGGTCGACATCGAACCCTCGCCCCATAACCTGACTGAGCTCAACCACATCGCCTTTCTTCAAGCCACAGAGTAGCTCGGCGGTGGAGCCGGCCACGCTCTTCACTAGGAACTCGAACGCACCGCGCGCCGCCGCGAACGAGGGCAGGGACGCGATGGCCAGGAAGGAAGGCTTGTCGACGTCGGGTACTCGGAGCTGGAGGTACTGCCCGGCGCACGTGTGGGACGCGACGAGGTCGGCCGCGTCGGAGACGTCGATGGTCACGTGGAAGAGGGACTCGGCGGCGGGCTCGATCTCGGAGAGCGGCGCTTGGGTCCAGATTGTTGTGTCCTGACGTACAGCCGCGGCAGCGACGGTGGCGAATCGGCGGCGGTGGTGTTGGTGGAGCTTTAGCTGGCGGGGGTTGAGTCGGCGTAGGATAGACATGGGAGGGAGGGGCTGGCTAAAGTACGCATGGGGAAGAGAGGGCGCTAGAGAGAGGCGCGTTGGAGAGAGAGCAACGGACATGGCTTTTGGTGGTCAGTTGTAGAGCGAGTATATAAGCTTTGGTCTTCGTGGCGGGGACTAGGGAGAGCAGGCCCTAACGTAGGTGTGCCGGGTGGTGATGAGGTGGCGTGTGATACAATGCGCCGGGGGTGCGCATTAGCGTCAGAGGCGCGAGGGTGTCCACGTGTCGTGAGTCTAGTTGATCCTGGAAATCTGGAGGATAAGTAACTAGAAAGATTCATAGCCGTAGAATGCTTGGAAATCACTCAAATTGCAGTAACATTTGTTCCGGTTGAGTGAGGATCCTCTGCAATTTGGACAGCTCGAGTTGTCGGAATCCTTCATTTCGGGCAGCCCTTCTCTCGAAGTGCTCCAATTGTAGAAGATCTCAGCTCGTGCATTTTTGAACACTAGAGGAGATTTTGGATTTCTTTGTCTGTTGAAGAGCAAAGGTTGATCAAGTAACTCATGTTCCATGAAATTTTCCCTTAACTGCAGAAGTTAAAATGGACCGGTCAGCGAATACTGTTTGGCCATGGTTTCGCAGATTCGTCCTTCAAAAACTTACCTACTGGTAGTCAAAGTCAATACTTAAATTTCTGAAGGGTGGAGCGCCGACCCGACGAATCTTGCTATCTCGAAGACACGAAATCTAGTTCTCCACATCTTCTCATGAGGAATATTTAACTTCAAAGAAAAAAAGGCATTATTCTTTTTACAAATGAAGCTACAATTATTGCGCATTTTTATCATTTGAGTTGCAAAAATGACTTTGTAGAAGGAACATGATCCTCTCCAAACCAAAATAGATACTCTCCGAACCAAAATGGACTATAAAAGATCTGGATCCCATTGTAGAGACAGTGCCATACGATAAAGAATGGTTACATAAAATCGAGCAAACGGGTTAATTAAGTTGCTGCCCCTGCAATTCAGCCTAGGATCAGTACCAATGCTCAATATATTGATCATGTCGCATTGCCAATTAGCCAAGTCAATGCTACAAACTTCATGTCAAAATTTGGCGGACAAGTAAGAAATTTCAAATTTTCGATGCAAGTCCAGGAGGCCACGGTCAGCATTGGCGTCTATAGTAATTCCACATGAAACAAGGATTTAACATTAACACGTTTCAATGTTGTGAAAACACAAAGGTAAAAATATACATGTCTGCTTTCTTTTCCCTTATTAAACAAGAAGCAAAAAAAGGGGCAGGCCATCCGCTCCATTTCTCTTTCACACTCGGCAATATGATTAAAACAGAAATGGAAAATCCTGATACATTCGTTCTCAAAAAATGAAATATCCTGTTGTTGGCATCCGCCAACACCACCTAAATTATTGGTTTTCGCAATTATCAAGAGAAGGTAAAACAAGAGAGACGGGGGTACAACTAGGCTGCAGACTCCTTGGCAAACTTCTCTGCCTTGGCAATGACCTCCTCAATCCCTCCAACCATGTAAAACGACTGTTCTGAAAGGTCATCGTATTTTCCATCCAACACTCCCTGTCAACCATAAAACAACAAAAACTCCGATGAGTGAATAGCACGGTCAGTGTTACCTCCTGATTACGAAATATAGTGTGCCATGTGAATGCCCCCACATGTAGGACTGATATTTGTTTAATTAAAAAATTAAATAAAAGTTGATAGATCATTTTATGAACAATTGCTTCGCTCCATAACTAAAATCCTTCCAACACATTCAAATCCTAAAAGCTCAATTGGCATAAACATTAATATATATAAACCCTACTTAGATGGATAGTCAAGACATGATGAACTTTCCTGAACTTCATAATCAACCATGCAAACTATAAATGGAGCTATAAGAGGATTATTCTCCATCATTTGAAGCAAGAAAGAGGATGAGGGAAGTACCTGGAAGCTGGTAACGCCCTCTTTCAAATCCACATACTTGCCAGGAGCACCAGTGAACACTTCAGCAACATGGAAAGGCTGGCTCAAGAACTTCTGAATTTTACGTGCACGGGCAACAGTTAGCTTGTCATCTTCACTAAGCTCATCCATTCCCAAAATAGCAATGATATCTTGCAGATTCTTGTAGTTCTGAAGAACCTTCTGTACCCCACGAGCGGTATTGTAGTGTTCCTCACCCAAAATGTGAGGAGAGAGCATACGAGATGTAGAATCTAAAGGATCAACAGCAGGATAGATACCAAGCTCGGAGATCTATTCACATTAGAGAAACAAAGAGGTGCTTAGACAATATCATGGGCAATAAGGATTCCATAAGAACTTTTACTAATTCATGAAACATGGACAAACCTGTCGGGACAACACAGTTGTGGCATCCAAGTGAGCAAAGGTTGTAGCAGGAGCTGGATCTGTCAAGTCATCAGCAGGCACATAGATAGCTTGGACAGAAGTAATGGAACCTTTCTTGGTGGTTGTAATACGCTCTTGAAGGCCTCCAAGATCCGTAGCCAAAGTTGGCTGGTAACCGACAGCAGATGGAATACGCCCAAGCAAAGCAGACACCTCAGAGTTAGCCTGCAGGATGGACCAGAAAGAAAAAAGAGGATGGCATTAGCAAGATGAATTGCATGATGCAAAGTTAATTCTTAGGGGGGGGGGGGGGAAGGTTCCTTGACAAGTAAGCTTACTTGGGTAAAACGGAAAATGTTGTCAATGAAAAGAAGCACGTCCTGCCCCTCGGCATCACGGAAATGTTCAGCCACAGTCAGACCAGTAAGACCAACACGAGCACGAGCACCAGGGGGCTCATTCATTTGACCATAGACAAGAGCACATTTGCTCTCAGCCTGAAGATGGAAATAATGCAGTTCAAGTATAAGAATAAAAAATAAAATTCAAAGAATAATGTTTGCGGGACCAAGAAACAATTTTAAGAAACGTGAAATGCATGATATTAACCTGTTTATCACCAAGCTTAATGACACCACTCTCCATCATTTCCCTGTACAAGTCATTGCCCTCTCGAGTGCGTTCTCCAACACCAGCAAACACAGAGAAACCACCTATCAAAGAGTACAGGTGAAGTCAATTTAAAAAGTATAATCAATTAACAAACAGTGCCTGAGATGTGTAATTGAGTAAAACCAACCATGAGCTTTGGCAACATTGTTTATAAGTTCCATGATGAGCACCGTTTTTCCTACACCAGCACCTCCAAACAGCCCAATCTTACCACCTCTTTGGTATGGTGCAAGAAGATCAACAACCTGAAGATAAAAAATAACGTAAGAAAAAATTGTAACTGTTATTGCATCACTGTTGTCACACACTTGATCCAACTTTAAATTTACACAAGAATCCAGGTTTTAGAATAGAAGTGGGGAGAGAAAATACCTTAATTCCAGTAACAAGGATTTGTTGTTCAGTTGCCTGCTCAACAAATGCTGGAGCTTCTCTATGAATGGGCAAAAAGTGATCGGTTTCTGTTGAAGTAATCCCAATGAAATTGTCAGAAAATTTACATCAAATGGGTAACAAACAACAACCAGCAACTGATGAACTATTCGACATTGGAATATTTATATATTTCTTACTGAGTTCGCCCCTCTCGTCGATAGGCTCTCCAATAACATTCATGATACGGCCAAGAGTAGCTCTACCAACAGGAACCTAAAAGGCATATGATGAACAAATCAGGCAATGGAAATAAAAAAGTTATCTAAGTGACAAAAATAACTTGATAAATAGACAAACAAACGAAACGTGGATAGCCACAAAACAGACTACCAAATTTTGCACAAAAACAAATCAGAACACAGATACTACATAAAATCAGAACACCCATAAAAAGGTAACATCGTACAATTCCTGTTCCAAACCAATGTAAATATCCTTATGTAAGCTCCGTAAAGTGACTGCGAACTGGTGGAATTCCAGTGGCTAACACTCATGATAATAGCAGAATATTAATACGCAACACGCGAGAGCATAGTTTGAAATCTAAGTAAAAAAAATGTTAACTGTAAAAAGCAATCAGCATCACCATTGCTTGAATACCACTTACAAATTAATGCACCATATAAAACCCTTGATCCATATCAAAAGAACAACACCGACACCCATTTCCCATTATAACACTGACAAAAGAATCCTCGTTTTGGTTGTTGATAAAACAGATGAGAAAACCAATTTTAACTGTTTATGTTTTCTGTTTCAAGAGAACAAAATGTTAGTTTCGGAATCCTTGGCCTAACGGTTTTCAATTTGGGAAGTCGATCGAAAACATAAGTTTTGCTTTCCCACATTTTCTCAGCACAAAAGGAAAAACAACACCAAGATCTACGAGACATAGCAAGATCTGTTGCTACAGATCAGAAAATCAACCAAAGGTCAGCTCATTTCCATGTATATAAGCGCCAAAATCCCTAACATTTCTCACTAAATCTCTTCAAATAGAAGCATTAGCTCAAGGAAGCTAAAGAAACGAAACTCACGGTGATAGGAGAACCGGTGTTGAGCACGCGCTGCCCTCTGACCAACCCTTCGGTCCCATCCATAGCGATGGTGCGGACAGTGTTCCCCCCCAAGTGCTGCGCCACCTCCAGCACTAGCCGGATCGAGTTGTCCAGCACCTCAAGCGCCGTCAGGATCGGCGGAAGCCCTTCCTGGAACCTCACGTCCACCACGGCACCAATCACCTGGCACACCTGTCCGATCGAACCCGCTCCGGTGAACTCGTCGGTGATCTTCCCGCTCTTCCCAGCTCCCGTTGGCGAAGACGAAGGGGCCGGCGGGGAGGCCGCCGCAGCCGAAGTCGCGTACTGGGCCACGCGCGTCAGGAGGTAGCCGTACGGTGACGCGCGGCTTGTGGGCGACGGGGAAGCGAGCCTAGGGCAAGGGCTTGAGATCGACGATCTGGAAGAAGATCGCCGCGCCGACGATCGGATCAGCGAGGATAA
This sequence comes from Corylus avellana, assembly GCF_965113065.1. NCBI lineage: Eukaryota > Viridiplantae > Streptophyta > Magnoliopsida > Fagales > Betulaceae > Corylus > Corylus avellana. Next base: position 40,981,765 of record NC_142491.1, read on the forward strand.
GAGTTTTCGAGAAGCCATTGTGTTCGAGCTTCAGAGAGAGAGAGAGAGAGAAATGCTAGGGTTTGTGGACTCTGGCTGTGCGACTATATGTACAGCTATGTGGCTAAAATGGGAATATTGGGGGTTTTTTTTTTTACTTTTTTTTTTTTTTCCTCGTGTCATTTCCTTCTTTTTATCGTTTGATATTGCCATTTGCCAATGTGGGGGAACCTGCGCCAGGTCCGGCGTGTACTTCTCAAATCTGAGACTGGAGTTGAAACGATGTCGTTTAAGGTTGTTAAATTTGCTTGTGACCCCCTCGGCAAAATAATAGAATGGTAAATGATAAATGATCATTCTGGACAAAAAGACCTTTATACCCTCTTACGTTCACTCCACTAAAGTAGGTAAAACATGAACGATTAGTCAAACGCCAAATCATAAAAGGCCCTAAAGCCTTTGTCCATGGAAAATGAAAAATATTGGGGAAAATAAAATGGAATTCTCATATTTGACCTTTCTTTTTTTAATTTTTTTTTTTTAATCTAAAAAGTCTTTAAATTCATAAATTTGAAAATAGTCAGTAGTGACAAATAATTCTCTCGTGAGATCTAAGGCTGTGTTTTATATTGTGATTTTATAATTACAAAGTGTAATTTTAAATTAAATTGTAGAAAATAAATTTTTTAAAATTACATTTTTTAAAATTTATTATTTAAAAATGATTTAAAAACATTAAAAAAAATGTGATTTTGTCAAATCATTGACTATACTTTTAAAAATTACGTTTTTAAATCACACATCTTAAAATTACTATTTTTAAATTTTACTTTTTAAAATCACAAATCCAAATAAACCTAACTAAAAGCATGTTTTACAGAAATTAACAAAAATATTAGGATGGTTTAATGTAAAACACAATACAAATAATTTCTTTGTCGGATATTAATACCTTTCTATGCATATAATGTCACATGATAAATAAAAAATTTGTAAAATTTGTAGGGATAACTGCAAAATTGGTCTTTATGGTTGGCATAAATTACAAATCACTCTCTATGGTATAAAAAATAATTTATAGGTTCATGTAGTTGGCCTAAATTACAAATCATTAATTGCAGCATAAAAAATAATTTATAGGTCCTATGGATGCGAAAATAATAGTTTACTCCTTAAAATAAATTTTCGTTAAGCAACTTAATAAAATTTGTTACTTTGTCATGTCATATCCAATAAAAACACGACATGTGTTATTATTAATTTTTTATTTTAAAAAATGACAACTGGGATTTTTTACATCATTTTAGGACGCAAACTAAAATTATACATCAGCCCTCACTTTATGTCATACTGCAATAATAGATTGACCTAATCTCTTTTATTTCCAAAATTTTATTCCGTGCGTATAACGTGAAGTGAAGGTTGATGTGTAATCTTAGCTAGCATCATAAAATGATGTAGAAAATCATAGTTGTCATTTTTAAAAGTCATAAATTAATAATAATGCATGTCATTGCGTTTTTATTAGGAATGGCGTGGCAAACTTACTTAACCGAAATTGATTTCAAAGAGTAAACGATTATTTTTGCCTACCTTTAAGACCTATAAATTATTTTTTATATTATATGTAGTTATTTGTAATTTAGACCAACTATAGAGACCAATTTTACATTTATCCTAATTTTTTAAGAGTGAATGTGATCCTAAGGGAAAACTTGTGATTATATCTTTAATTCTTGGTGGAGATTGGTAATTTTTATTATCTCCGTTGAAATAATGTAGAGAGCGGAAGAAAGAGAGAGAGAAAAAAGAGAGAGCGGAAGCATATGTAAGGACTACATTGTATTGAGTCTATATTAATTATTATATGATGATTACATAGGCCTCTATATATAGAGAGGTTAATAGTGATAGGCAATAAACCCTAAACTAATTAAGGTAGAGAATAAATCCTAATAGGAAAGACAATAAACCTAAAGAATAATATATAAAATATTCTAACACCCTCCTTGAAATATTTTGGAATCTTGAGTTTGAAGTTTGAAACAATGATGATGGCAGTGGCGGAGGTCGGGATCGAGCCGTAGATGGTGGCGACTGTCGAAGGAGATAGACGCTGGCGGGCGGCCAGCGACGGCGGCAGGTGGCTAGTGAATGCAAATTCAAGGACGATAATAGGCCAAGGTTGACAATGAGCCAAACTTTAAAAGGGGCCGATAACGGCCCAGGGTTGACAATGAGTCAAAAATAAAAGAAAAATGAGCCCACTTGAGCAGTTATTAGATCGGCGCACCGAACTTGACCGACACGTGACGCGTGTGATGTGGTCCACTTGGACAGTTTCTTCTTCTTCTTCTTCTTCTTTCTTTTTTTTTTGGCAGAGGTTCTGATCTGTTGTAGGCGAGTGTATGGGAGGGTTTGTAGGACTTTAAGGCCGCGATCCAGTGTGGCGTACACATGTGAAGCTGTGGGCACAGATCTAGTGTGATGCGTGCGTAGGTGGACGCGTGGGCTAAAGCCTGAAGCGGAGTGATCTAGTGTTGTAGAAGCTGCCGGAATCTGGAGATGGCCAGCATGTGTAGGTGTATGGCGAGGTTGACTGGACGGCGCAGAAGCGATGTGGGCCGGTGGTGGCAGGGATGACGTCCGGTTGAGCAGCTGGAGAAGCTGGTTGTTGTTGTGGGTGACGGCAGTGGACAGAGATTGAACGGAGTGGTTGGCTACAGTGGCCAGATCTGGCCGGAGCCATAGCGGCTCAATTGAGGATTGCGGCGATGGTTGTGAGGAGGAGGCCGGTGCTTGGAGTCATATGACGGCAACAGCGAGGACTGGATAAAACTAGAGCCGTGGCGGCTCGCCTGAAGCTGGTGTTGGCTGTTAGGAACAAGACGGAGGCGATGTTGAGCGACCATCAAGGAGGAGTTGTGGTGCCTGAGAAGGACGTGGATCTGGCTGGAACAACACGATTGTAGTGGCCGTGGCTGCTCCTGGAGTGGCTAGCCAGTAACAATGGAAGGAAACCATTTTAAACTCAAGGTTCCAGAATATTCCACCTTGAGTTTGAGGGGGATGTTAGAATATATGGATAATTATGCTGATATTGAAATATTTTCTATTTATGATTTGATTGTAATCATATATTGAAATTGTAATCAAATCAAGGGGATTTGATTACCAAACTTGTATTTAGACATTACCCTATAAATATGAACATTGTATTGTAGATAAATGAAGTTAATGAGCACAATGTAGCTCTTAGGGGTATTCTAAGTGGTGGACGTAGTGAACTACCCGTAAGTTCTTTGTGTTCATTCTCTCTCTTGCTTCCGCTCAATATTCTTACATCATCATTATTTCAACAATCACTATCACCAAATTAAGTGCTTGTTTTTTAAAAACGAACAATAACATTTTTTTCCTTGATTATTTGGATACTTTTTTTCTTATAATTATCCATTAACTTGACCAAGTTCTTTCCACTAAGTGACATAATTACAACAATATAAACATTACTAGATATATAAAACTTAATTTTAATCATAAAATTATTTATTATTTATTAGGGAAATCATATATGAAATCCTTAGGTCGATGTGCTTTTTTTAAAAACCCATTGAGTATTTTTTTTTTGAAATTTAGTTCTTGCGCCACTCTAAATTACTAAAAAACTCCCTACCGTCAATTTTTGTTAACTACCATTAGTCTACTCAAAACTTCCCGTTTCATTTGATTAAAATATTAATTTTTATTAATTTAATTTAAAATAAAAATAAAAAAAATTGAAGGGTGGCCAGGGGGTGGTCGTGCCACCCCTGGCCACCCCCCCAACCCCTAAAGGGTGGCCTTAAGCCACCCCTGGGGTGGCTTGCGGCCACCCCCGGGTGGTTTGGGGTGGCCCAAAGCCACCAGCCACCCCTTGGGTGGAAAGGGGTGGCTCGCGGCCACCCCAAACCACCCTTGGGGTGGCTTACGGCCACCCCCTGGCCACCCTTCAATTTTTTTTTTTTTTTTTTTTAATTTAATTGTTTAAAATTAAATTAATATTTTAATAAGATGAAACAGAGAGTTTTGAGTGGACTAACGACAGTTGACAAAAATTGACGGTAGGGAGTTTCTAGTAGTTTCTAGTTATCCAGGAACTAAATTTTTTTAAAAAAATATCCCGAAATTTTTTTTAAAAAGCGCGTTGACCTAAGGATTTTATATATGATTTCCCTATTTATTATTATGTGTTGGAGTTTATTTATACTTATTTTGGCTGGATGCCTTTTTCCACTTGTCAAAATGCCTTTTTCTTTTTATCTTTTTGGTTTATTTTAAGCCGTCACAATTATGCTTGGCATCCCAATCACAATTATACTTCTTTTTCTTTTTATTCTTCTTCTTCTTGGTTGGTTAAATCAGAGGGAAAAAAAATTTATTCCAACCAGTTGACTAACTATTGTTTTAACTGTAGAGACTTAGAGATTGTTTTTGGGTTAAAAAATACTTTCACTAAAATCTAGATTGTAGTGAAATGGATTTGAAACCCTTCGAGCTTTGATTGAGGAAATGAGAAGTAAAAAATCAAATTTTGTACATGACTTCTTAAGTTTTACCTCATATTCAACAATCTTCAGTCAACTTATTATCAAATTAATTAACAGCATGCTGTGTTAAATAAATTAATAGCACATGACTCGCGTGTATAATACATCATGCGATAATTATATGGTCTAGGTAGAAAATTCATCATAAATTACAAATTCAGTTTAAATAAGCAAGATGAAATATAAATCATATTTTTAAAAAAGGAAAGAAAAAATGGGAAACAACTTGGAGAAGCATGGGTGGCTATTCACCTCTCTATAAGGGGAAACCTCCACTCACCACCCCAATCCCACACCAAACGAGGGGTGTTGATGATCCCTATTTGAGGGCTGAGTATCCTTTACTAGATTCAGGAAGTCTCCCCATAACGAATACCTCTCAGAAAATTATTACGAGACTCCCTAAATTTTATCGTTTTCTTAAATAGAGTAAAGAGCCCCAAAAATTCACCTTCAGCAAATTCTCATTCCCTTCCCTAAACCAATGGGAAGCTACAGTTTTACATAAGGATTTAGTAAAGTTAGGGAAGAGAGGACTTCTGAATCCAAACCTATCATACTCGAAATCGAAGCACTTTTAACTTCCTTTTATCCTTATTTTGTTAAAAAACCTAAGTATTTTTATTTTCTCTATCTTTCTCCTAACTTTTGTGTAAAATAATATTTAAATAGTATTGGAAAATAATAAAGGGCACTATGCTCGAGTGTATTTAAATAATAAAGTAAAAAGTAACTTAATTCCATAAATTTAAGAAAAGCTATTGGGAGTACTTTTATATGACGGAGGAAGGCCCCCACCCCCCCAAAATGACAAGAAAATTTTTTTTTTTTTGAAGGTAAAAAAAAATTTATGGTTATTTTTTTATTTATTTATTTTTTGCTCATGGCCCCTACTAGCTAAATTTTTTAGCTATGGCCCCTACCCATTTTAAGAGCTGGCTCCGTCCCTGCTTTTATGGTGAGTGGTTGTTGCCCCTTGTTTAGTGAGAGGTAGCTACTCCTCATTGATGAGAGCGGTTTCCCCATTTTTCCTTATTTTGTTAATTTTAATTTTAATTTTATGTTTATTTTCATTTTAAGGCAAAATTATAATTTACTATAGGTTTACCTAGGGCTGGGTATCGGTCAGTTCGGACCGGTTAATGGGCTTATCGGTCGGTTAACCGATAAACTATCGGTTAACCAAATTCTAACCGATTATCGACCGATAAGAAGTATTAACAAAAAATTATCGGTCATATCGGTAATCGATCAACCGGTCGGTTAAATCGGTTTGGGCTTTTGTGGGCTTTTTATTGGGCTTTTATTGGTTGCTAATTGGACCAAAAATTAATTGTTTTAGAGGTCCAAATACATTTTGTTAAGCTAAAGCCTACAATAGCTTATTAAAAACGAGTTATTTTAGAGTATATTTTTGGCTAAAATAGCTTATTGAAGCTTTTTTTTTTTTTTTTTTTTAATATTGATCCACTACAATAATAAATATAAAATTCTAAAAAATTAAAAATTAAAATAGCTTGTCGGTCATATCGGTTTTTCGATAAATTTTTTTTAACCGACTGATTACCGGTTGATAAGCTTGTCGGTATAAAATTTTTAACCGATTACCGATTGATAACTATCGGTTACGGTTAATATCGGTTCGGTTTAAGTCGGTAATCGGTTAATCTGCTCACCCCTAGGTTTACCACCCTGACTGTACAATATGTGCACAAAGTGTCAAACACAAGCCACATGTCATCGATTTTTGTAGTTTGATGTGGCATGCCGTTAATTAATTGGACGATGTATTGATTGATGAGTCTCTTTAAAACTGAGGTAAAACTTAATAATTTACTTGTTGAAATTGAAAACCTAATGAATAAATTAAAATCACATGCAAAAAACTTAATTACTAAATTTATTTTTTCCCTAATAAAAAAGGTAGAATGGAAGAGACTACCCCTCCTCCATTAGGATTTTTTTTTGTTTGTAAAATCATAAGGGTAAAAATATCATTTTTATAAAATGAAAAATATATATAAAAGTTAAAAAAAAAAAGATTAAAACTATACATTATTATAACTTTATAAAATGTAGTTAGTGTAGTTTCCAAAACAAATTTGTGCTTTTAAAAACTCCCGCCAAACGGCAAACCCCATTCCCTCCAAACCCATTACCGGCTACAGCCGGTAACCCCGCACTCCCTCCTTAAAACGAACCCCCAACACAGCCGTGGTATTTAAGCCCACCACCACGTACTTTGTCGTCGTCCTTCTCGCGTCCGCTGTCTCCCTCCATTTCTCACACATCGGCTCTCCGTTCAAAGCTACACCGGACTCTCTCCGCTCCTCGATGAGGGTCATCCAATCCAGGGTTAGAACCGATAATCATCCAGAAGTAGCAGAGTCCCGTTCCGGTTCGAGACGATGAGCGCCGTCAACATCACAAACGTCGCCGTTTTGGACAACCCCTCCGCGTTCCTCAAACCCTTCCAGTTCGAGATCTCCTACGAGTGCTTGACCCCCCTCAAAGACGGTAATCTTTTTGAAACCCCCCCATTTCTGTTCCATTATTTTGATTCATGAGCTGGAATTCGTGCGGTCGAGCTTCATCTAGGGTTTAATCGAATTAGGAATTTTCTTTATATGTTGATTTGGGCTATCCGGTGCTGAATCGTTGAATTTATACCGTTTGATCTTCTGCAATCGTTGATTAGTGGAATGACAAAACTACTAGTTGAATTCATTCATACTTGAATTAAATCTATGGGGAAACTTGAATTAAATCTACGGGGAAACGCCTATTTTTAGTAACCCTAAGTATCGTGAAAAGGTCTTGTAAGTTAATTGTTGTTTAACACATTCAATAGGATTAATAGCTAGATAGACCTTAAAATTCTGCCTCTTATATAATCCTTTATATATATATATATATTTTAATAATCTGGCAACAATATTGAGAGTGCAAAATTATATTGTTAATTTAGCATGTACTGTGTTTCAATACTTCGTACTGTGTTGGTACTTAGGCCATTCAAGAATTGGCTTAGGTAGGACTGGGAAGGTCTCAGCAGGAAGACCTTTAAAACGGAAAATGACATACAAAACCTGTTAAAGGCTTTCCAGAAATGCAAATTATCGAGTACATTTTTGGATTTGACTGTTGGACTAGGAATTTGCATGTTGTCAACATTTGGATGATGGGTTTTTTTTTTTTTTTTTTTTTTTTTTTTTTTTTTTTTTTCTTTTCTTTTCTTTTGAGTCGTCTCGAAAAACTTCGTTTTTGTGTGTGCACTTAAAAGTAGGAGAGATTTATCTCGACATGACTGTATTTTTTCTTTAATATGAAAGCTAGTGTGGTGTGTTTGTTGGCAGATGGAAAGTATGAAGGGTAAAGTCTGGGAGGAGTCACACCCTAGTAGAGTTTGTGGATTTTCATCATCGGAGAGTCCTAGAGCTTGGCCCCACTATTTACTATTTACAATTAATCACTGATTCATAAATTTAGGAAATGTTAGGTTTAGGTTGAAGTGCTCAATGGGATGTGGAAGGTCAGAAAAGGACTTACACTTGACTATTTTTGGGTTAAAATTCATGCTTTTGTCTGAGATATGCCCTATAAAAGATTAAGTGACAAGAAGGCCCTGATGGTATGAAAAACGCCCTGGACCTGAGAGCTTTTGGCCAGTTATTTTTAATATTTTCTTTTGCCCTGATTGTATGTAGAAGCTTATTTATGACATGACTTACAGAGACATTTCTATATTTCCTCTAGAAGTGTTTTTCTGAATTCCAGCTTCCAGTTACTTGGATTTTAGATACTAAAGCGCTTTGGGAATGCATCACGTTTTGTCAATATTTTGAGGTATTCTGTACATCCGCCAAGGATAAAAGTGGCAGGTGCAGCAAAGCTGTGTTTAGTGCTCTCTCTATGACCACTTAGTGTCCTTGTTCCTTTCTCCTCCCACTCTCTCTGTTAGGATGGAGGAACCTAATTATAATAACTGGAAGTGTTCCAACTTTTCTCTTTTTTTTTTTTTTTGTTTTTGTTTTTGTGTGTTTCTCTTCACTTGTTTGTTGTCAGCCATCTATGAAGGTAAATTTGTTCGTCTGAGTTCTGCCCTCTGCTTGCGTTGCCATGTTATAACTCTGACTCATATAACCTTGCAGATTTGGAATGGAAACTCATTTATGTGGGATCTGCTGAGGATGAAACTTATGATCAACTTCTTGAAAGCGTGCTTGTTGGGCCTGTCAACGTTGGCAACTACCGGTTTGTTCTTCAGGTCGTTTTTTGATGACTACTTGTGCCAAGTCCTTAAAATTTGCAAGAGTGCTTATTTGCATATCAAAATAACACTGAATTATTTCTTGTTGGATCCCTGGCAGGCAGACCCTCCAGACCCATCGAAGATCCGTGATGAAGATATCATTGGAGTGACAGTACTGCTATTGACATGTTCTTATCTGGGACAAGAATTTGTTCGAGTTGGTTACTATGTGAATAATGATTACGATGATGAGCAGCTAAGAGAGGAACCTCCACCAAGGGTGTTGATTGATAGGGTTCAAAGAAATATTTTGGCGGACAAGCCCAGGGTAACAAAGTTCCCAATCAATTTTCATCCCGAGAACAATGAGCATGGTGAAGAACCCCCTCCTTTAGCTGAGCATGCCATTGAAACCAATGAGATTGGAGAAGAACCACTCCCTTCACCTGATCATCCGTCCAATGGGCAGTGAATCGAGTAGCTGCTGCATATATAACAATTGTGACATTCCTACTACAAATTTTGACATGCTGATAATTTTGGGTGAAATTGGTTTTCCAAGATTTCAACATCTCCATCCATGATGTATTGTTTTGATTGAGATCTGGTATGAAGTGCCAGATGGCTTGTGTTGTAACATGAGTAATTCTAGGGATCATTTTGTTATACTCTTTTTATCTTGCCAAAGTTGAATGGCAATTTAAAAGTCACGTCAACTTTGAAAAGATAAAAGATGTTCACTATCATTACTCGTAATACCATTAATGCTTTTGGGGTTGTTATGTAGTGGTACAATGCATCAGAGATTTATAGTGCCTTAAAATTTTCAATTCGAGTTTCTGTCATCTTCCATTCTTGTATGGTGTAGAATATTCTAGTTTTATTTGAAAAGACAGTAGTCATCTTCCATTCTTTTTAGTGTAGAATATTCTAGTTTTATTTGAAAAGACAGTAATGTTTTGTGTGACAGATTTGGCTTAGGTGCAGTAGTTTTTTTAAAAACTAGTGTTGTAGTTTTTTTATAGCAACTAAACCAAATGTATGTGATCATGTGGAAATGAAATAAGAATTCTCTTAATTTCAAATGAAATAAATAGTATTCATTTTAATAGTTAAGATTTTAAGTTGGTATATTTAATAATATATATGACATCATATCATTTTTTTTAAAAAAGTGTCAACGTTGATATCATGTGTACCATTAGATATATAAATTTTAAATTTTGATCATGAAATGAATAGTATTAATTTCATTTAAAATAAAGATGATTCTTATTCGTGAAAATGTGTTTTTAAAATGTAATTGAACAAAGAAGCAACTTATTATGTTTAAGAGAAAATGAAGTGCAATAGTCCCAACTCTTAGTTGTTGGATAAAAAGTTACTATACACAACCAAAACATAAAGGCCTGTTTGGTATTGCCCTGTTGTTGTTTAGTGGCTTGTTACTGTAGTAAAAATTGATTAATGTGTAGAAGTATGAATAATAACTGACCATGGTTGTTGCCAATCACAGCAAAATTTGGTATCTCTTATGCACCGAATTTGAATTTAAATAGAATTGTTTTAAGTTCTTGTAACTCTTGAGTCACTCTCTTTTTTCTTTTTTTTTTAATAGTGGAGCATGCAATACCCAATAATTTATTATCTTACACGCTATCACAGTCAACAACATGGAGAGATTTCTTTGGATCATCAATGTTGCGAGTGGATTTTAGATTTTCCAAAACTTTCTCAAATCTCAAGCTTCTTTTGTACCAATGCATTTTGACCACATCATTTATCATCATGCACTTGCTGGCCATGTTGCATATAACTCCGCAATATCAAATGGTTGGACGGCTGCCCACCAATGGACGCTGCCTGGCTACAAGTCTTTTTTCATGTATTTAGTTTGACCCATCTGCCAAGAAAGCAGCATATGGTGGTCTACACCGTATAGTCATTATCGGCCAATGCGTGTTTTTTTGAAATGTCTATGAAATTACGATGCCGTGCTTTTTTCGCTATTGCCTGTGGAAGTTATTTTATTTTATTCTTTTCCTAACATTTGGGTCGAGGAGGAGTAGATTGATGTGGGGTTTATCTTTTACGGCCTAATTTTTTTTTTTTTGAGCTACCTATGTCCAAATATTCTAGTCTGCACGAAGCAAATCCTTAAATATAATTAAACATAGATTAGCAGAAGCTTGAAGTTATTTTTATGATTTTGTAACCTCATAGCATTTGACTATGATTTTTCAGAGTTTTATGCTATTGATATTTCATCAATGAAAGTTACAGATTTTCGTTAAAAAAAAAAAGAAAAAAGAAAAAAAAAAGCATATGTTAGATTTGTTATCTAAAAGTTTTATGTACATTTAATTGAAATGGTTTCATGTCTAAAAGTCAAACCAAAAATTTGAAATTGAGGGAAAAAAATCTGTCTCATAGGCTAGATACAAATATGTTATCTTGTTTATAAGGAATTCTCATCACTTTCAAGAATTAAGACTTGATGAACCGAAGTGATGCATCATGACCACATACACAAATCTAAGACTTCAGATACGCCATTTTATATCCCTGAAAGGGTAATACTAATATGATTTGATGGTTAGAATTTGGAACTATCAGATCAAATGATTTTGGACTGTTAGATTAGATGCGTCCAAAACCACTATATGTCCCATTTGGTAATGGACAAAGACAGTTACATTTCATTGGATTAGCTGTTATACAATTTGTGGTAGATGTGGCTTTAACCATTTTTTGCCCTGGACCAGGACCACCCATATATAAATTTGTCACGGAGGAATTGAAGCGGCAGAGAATATGGGCAGCAATATTCCAGTGCTCACGGTGGGCTCAAGAGGGAAGACGATCCCACTTGTGGGCTTCGGCACAGCCGAGTTCCCTCTTGGCGCCTCCCCTGGAATAATGAAGGAATCTATTCTTCATGCAATGAAACTGGGATACCGACACTTTGATTCGGCTGCCATTTACCAGTCGGAGCAGATTATCGGAGAAGCCATAGATGATGCTTTGCGCCTTGGGCTCATCAGATCCAGGGACGAACTCTTTATCACTTCCAAGCTTTGGTGCAACAACGCACACCGCCATCTTGTCCTCCCTGCGCTACGCCAAACACTCAAGTAAAATACAACCAAAACCTTTTTTATTTTTAATTTTTAATTTTTAATTTTTTTAATTTTTAATTTTTTTATTTTAAGATTCAACCTGATCTGAGATGCAAGAAAATGATTTCACCTTTAAACATTTTCCGTTGCCTGGTTTGAATGGATAATCAATGACAACGGTGATGGCTGGTAGCAGCCAACTGATTGCTAAATTAATACTTATCTCAAAAGTTCGATCCCATGACACTTAAATGGAAGACGTAAAATATTTAATTTAAATGGAGAGTAATTTGACGAACTCAAGGTTTGATCCCATGACATTTGGCTATGATACTATGTTAAACTATCATTTATATCCTAAAAGCTTAAACTAATAAGAAAAGGTAAATTTAATCATTTAATCATTACTTTAACATCAACAATTGTTGAGGTTATCCCACATCGGTTGTGTAAGGGGCTGATGGTCAGTTTACAAGTGTAAGGGAAAACCTTATCTTATAAGCTAGCTTTTGGGGTTGAGAGAGGTCCAATATCACCCAACACTAGTATCAAAGCCTAAGTTTTAGCCAACAAGTCTCGGCCAATAGTCCACTGGGGAAACAGTTTATCGCTGTTTCGACCTAGGGTCCGATGTGTGAGGGAAAGATTGTTGAGGTTAAACTTGAAAAACATTTTTCAAGTATAAACCTTTTTTTTTGTTTTTTTTTACAAAAATTAAAAAAGTTTATGTATGTAGTCAACCAAAAATGTTTTTGGTACTACAATTTTCAGTCATACTACACAAAAACAGAGCAAACGTTTTCAAAAAATATTTTACTTGGAAACAAAGGGATGTGAATAAGAATGTTGTTGTGTGTTATATTTATATATACATGTGATTTGTGCAGCAATCTGAAGTCGGAGTACGTTGATCTTTATCTGATTCACTGGCCAATAAGCATGAAGCCAGGGGAATTTGAGCTGCCGTTTAAGAAGGAGGATCTTCTTCCCTTGGATTACAAGTCTGTGTGGGAAGCTATGGAGGAGTGTCAAAATCTTGGCCTGGCCAAATTAATTGGTGTAAGCAATTTCTCTTGCGAAAAGCTCGAAACCTTACTTGCCACAGCAAAGATCCCTCCAGCCGTCAATCAAGTAATTAATTAGTTTTTTATTATTATTATTTTTTTAATTTTTATTTATCTTCATAAATGGTTTGAGATTATATATATATATATATATATATGTGGTGCTTTGATTTGGAAGGTGGAGATGAACCCACTTTGGCAACAGAAGAAGCTGAGAGAGTTTTGTGAGAAGAAGGGTATACATATCACTGGTTACTCTCCCTTGGGAGCCAAAGGAACACCATGGGGAACCAACTGGGTAATGGACTCTCAGGTGCTCAAAGATATTGCTATTGCTAAAGGAAAAACTTCTGCCCAGGTTATACATTATCTCTTTATTATTATTATTATTTTTTTTTAAAAAAATATACTTAGCCTCCTTACTACAAAAAAACCTTAGAATTAAGGACATTTTAAGACCAAAAAACGTCCATATTTAATTAGAGATGCTCAAATTAATAATGACAATTTGCAAGTGTTCTTAAGTATAGTGACTAGAATTAAAATTAGGAACATTTAAAGAGTGTTCCTACAAGGAAAATTTTTCATTGGCATGTCCCCTTTTAGAAGGGAACGTTTGAACAGTAACACGTCCCCTTCTAGAAGGGGACATGTTACTATTCACACCCGTCCCATCAAATGTTGCCACTCATGGTTGAGGCGTGGTTCTAGAAGGGGACGTGTTACTATTCACACCCGTCCCATCAAATGTCGCCACTCATGGTTGAGGCGTGGTTCGGCCACATCTTTTAAAAAAAATTTTAGAGACAATTTAAGTATTTCAAGTAAATATATTCAGGCGTGGTATTACGATAATTGTGTTTCACATAGGTTAAATCGAATCTTATCTTGGGTCAATCTAATCTTGAAGCTTTCGACTAATATGATAATATATGCTTTGAGTAGAAATAGCCTAGGCCTTGCATTCCTTCAATCATGCTTAACAGTTAACATAATCCAAATGTTTCAAAGGCAGAACTTATAATTAAAATAGACCAAAGATTCATTTTTCCATTTCCCTTTTTTTTTTTTTTATGAATAAAATGGATGAAAGTTTAATATTATTATTTTAAGCAATATGGTGATTTTTTTTTTTTTTTTTTTTTTTTTTTTTTTAAAATTGTGATTGTAATGTGAAGGTCTGTATAAGATGGGTGTATGAGCAAGGGGTGAGTGTGCTTGTGAAGAGCTTTAACAAGCAAAGGATTGAAGAAAACCTTGACATATTTGAGTGGAGCCTAAGCCCTGAGGAGTCTGAGAAGATAAGCCAAATTCCACAACGTAAAGGATGTCCTGCAGATCTTTTCATCTTTGATGAATCCCCTTTCAAGTCTCGTTTTGAGTTATGGGATGAAGATGTTTAGAATTTCATACATGTTCTCGTCATTTCATTTTTATCTTTGTTTGTAAAAGTATTTTGATGTGACATAAAAATAAAAATCGTTTTAAGTATTTATATTTTATAGTATTTGTCAATATTTTTGTTCAGAAAAGAGAAAATAAAAGAAAGAATTTTTCTCAAGATGATTAAAATAAATTTGGTGGTTGCCTAAGGCCTCCAATAAGGCTCTAATATGATTAAAAAAAGTTAATAAATAGTCTCTAATTAAGGCTCTCAATTAATAATTTACGTTTTTTTTTTTAAAAAAATCAAAAAAATCATATAGTACAAAGATAATCTCTATATAAGGCCCTCGATTATGGTAAAAAGAGAAAAGAAAATTACAATAGTGAGGTCTTAAAAAATCTCTAGACATGAAAATGAGAATATATTGACTTTAGACACGTAGTCATTCCATTTCTTTTGATGCGCACAATTCTTAGAATATCTAGTACTTATTTTACTTTCTAATTTTCACATTCATGAAAGTCCAACGTGCATTACTTTCTCTGGCAACGTCAATTTCAATTAAATTGTCAGTAGAACATGAAAATTAAAGTGTTTGTCTCCATTTGTGGCCCAACATCCATTTGTGGTCCAAAATCTTAAATATAAAAACTTAATTAATAATTTTGCTTCCCAAAAGGTAAGAAAAGAGATTTTTTAAAATAAAAATATAATATTATTATCAAAATAAATATGATTTAATTAATATTTAAATATAAGAAAAAATGTATCACTTAAACTTGTCGCTAGGGTTGGGTATCGGTCGGTTAGGACCGGTTAATGGACTTATCGGTCGGTTAACCGATAGCTTATCGGTTAACCAAATCCTAACCAATTACCGACCGATAAGAAGTGTTTACCGAAAATTATCGGTCATATTAGTAATCGGTTAACCGGTCGGTTAAATCGGTTTGGGCTTTTGTGGGCTTTTTATTGAGCTTTTACTAGTTGCTAATTGGGCCAAAAATTAATTGTTTTGAAGGTCCAAATACATTTTGTTGGGTTAAAGCCTAAAATAACTTATTAAAAATTAGTTATTTTAGAGTATATTTTTGGCTAAAATACCTTTTTATTTTTTTTATTTTTTTTATTTTTTATATTGATCTACTTCAATAATAAATATAAAATTTTAAAAAATTAAAAATTAAAATAGCTTATCGGTCATATCGGTTTTTCAATAAAAAAATTTTAACTGACAGATAAGCTTATCGGTATAAAATTTTTAACCGATTACCAACCGATAACTATCGGTTACAGTTAATATCGGTTCGGTTAAAGTCGGTAATCTTTAATCGGTTAATCTGCCCACCCCTATTTGTCACTTTGAGCCTCAAGAGTCAAAATGTATCGAGCTTCCTCTTCTCTTCTCTTTTTTTTTTTGGAATTTGTTTTACATTTTAGGTTGACACGCCATTTTTGTTGATTTACAGAAAGTTAAGGAGGAAGTGAACTATGTTGCAATTTGTATAATTAATCTCTGGAAGGATTTCTCCCGTTAGGATGGAAATCCTGTGGAGAACAAAAAACCTTAAGAACACACAATCTTACGTACGTAAATATATAGATTGTAGGGATAGTGTTTGTGTTCTCCTGGAACTCTATTTATAGAGTAACAACTCAATTCTTCACCAAGAGTTGTCTCTTGATCCGTTACCTGAAAGTTATATTACATTTCTGTATATATTATATAATCTGGTGTGGGTATGACCACTCTTATAATAATGTGATCATCCTATGTACCTTCAAACTAAAGAAACTTTTATCATTGAAAAATAAATAATGACAGTTTTCGACCATATAATGAGATCTATCATACATCAAGCTTTTATTTTCTACCAGAAGTGCATAACTTTTTCTTTATTGGAAAAGAAAATTATATCTATCATCAATTTGTCTTCATGGTTATATTAGTTTTATAGCTCCCGCTCTCTCGTAGAGTCTCTCTGAACTTCTTGTTCTCCTCCCTGGTTTCTTTCCTTTATTCCTTTCTTCTTCTTTACCTTATACTTCTTCTTAGTTATGGAGAATCAGATCCCCGAGATTGTTGATCTTATCACCCAAACATCTGCTCTTGGTTGGTCAGATATTCCACGCCCTCTGTTTTTTCCTCCAAATAATCCTGTTGCCCCTCCCACCTCTCTCACACTCGTAGGAAAGATTATGTCTTCCCAACCTCTTTCTAAAGTTACTATAAAAAGCAATATTTCTCTAGCCTGGAAGTTTGTGAAGTCTCTCATATCTGAAGATAGAGAAGATAACTTGATGGTTTTTACGTTCGTAGATTTGGCAGACCTTACTAGAGTCCTTGAAAATTCCCCTTGGAATATAAAGGGCTCTCCTATTTTCTTGAAGAAGTGGTCACATGAAGATGCTATTGAAGATTTGAACTTCTCAAAAGCTGCTTTTTGGGTGCAAGTCCATAACCTTCCTTTGGATTTGGTCACAGTAGAAAATGCAAAAGGTATAGGTGCAACTCTGGGAGAACTGCTGGAAGTTGATAATGTGGAGAATTTAAAGCCTTCAAGGAAGAGCTTCTTGAGGTTTAGGGTCCTTCTAAATCTCCTTAACCCTTTTGTTCCTGGTTTTACTCATCACAGGCCTCCAAAAGAACCTATCTGGGTGCAGTACAAATATGAGAGACTTTTAGACTACTGTTATTCTTGTGGCAGAATAGGGCATCTCTCCTTTTCTTGTCCTGTGGATCCTCGGCCTCCTGATCACGGCAGATATGGTGATAAGTTGAAAGCTAGTCCTCCTAATACCAATCGAATAGTTCATCTCATTCAACCTAGAACGTAGGCAACTGTGTTGGAAAACTCTGATGCACTAGCTATCGTCCCTGTTCCAAACTGGTTCTCTACTGAGTCAACATGTGTTTCTACTCCTGGTCAGCCTCACCAACTCCACTCATTTCAAGCCAGCTCTTCTTGCCCCAATTCCTTGCCCCAAGGTATTCTCCCTACCCCAATTTCCACAGGTCACTTCTCCTTGAACCCCATTATTCCTACCTTAGCATTAAATGTAAATGCTCTTCTTGTCAAGTTTCTGCCAGACCAACATGACCCATCTTTATTACTTACCAATACCAAGAGGCTAAGTTCCCTTAACCTTTTTTTTTTTTTTTTTTTTTTTTTTTTTTTTTTTTTCCTGATAACACGTGGCTCCCTTTTATAAGGACTGATACAGGTATTGAATCCCCTAGCCTTTTGTCTTTTTGTCCTAACTCCCAGTTGGATTCTAAAGACTCCTGTCTCAAGTCAACCAACTTGGTTATCACCAACAGTTTTGATTCCCTCACTCCCACAAACACTTTACTCCCTCAAACTGAGTCTTGTCCTTCTCTCCCTTCGTCCCAACCATCTCAGAAACCAGCCCGTCTTTCTTCTACCTCTTATCCCAGAAAACGTTTCCATCCTTACCCAAAATTTCAGTCCAATAAAAAAACAAAAATTGGCTCCTGTCCTTCTTCCTGCTGTGAAGATGAAGTTGGTCAGAATGATCAGTATGATGTTCTTCTTGGGTCCTCTGCAAAAATTTCTTTGGCAGCCGGGGTGGCGGGCTTTAACCTGCCCCCACCAGCTCAATGAAGGTGTTGGCGTGGAATTGTCGGGGTTTAGCTCGTGGCCCGACAATTCGTGCTCTTCGGGCTTTGATTAGGTCTCACTGTCCTGATCTCATCTTTCTTTCTGAAACTAAAACACCTTTTTCTCGTTTTCGTTCTTCTCTGATTGGTTTGGGTTTTTTTGCCTGGTTGGAAGTTCCTCCCGTTGGTGGACTTTTTTTTGTCTTGGAAAGGTGGTGTGGACATTGAACCAGTTAGACTGGACAAGAACAACATTTCTTGTATTGTGTACTCGGATCCTCAGCATAGCCCTTGGTTGTTTTCAGGAGTGTATGCCCCTCCTAATGGCCAGAGGCGGTCTGAATTTTGGCATTGCTTGGAGTCTTTGGGGAATTCTTTTGGTGGTGCTTGGCTTATGCTAGGCGATTTTAACTCTATCTTATCTGCTTCGGAGAAGAGTGGAGGCCGTGTTTTTGGCTCTTCTTCACACGATGATTTTGTGGATTTCGTCCATTATAATGATTTGGTGGACCTTGGTTTTGTGGGTAACAAATTTACCTGGAGTAATTATAGAATGGGTGGAGCTAATATTCGGGAGAGACTGGATAGGGGTTTGGCAAACTAGAGTTGGGTGCATCTTTTTCCCCAATGTTTGATTAACCATTTCCCTTTCCACTCAGTCAGATCATTGCCCTCTTTTGATCTCTACTATAGGTTCTTATTGGAATCTGCTTAAACCTTTTAGGTTTGAGGTTTTTTGGACTAGGGATAATTCTGGTCATGCAGTTGTGGCGGAGGCTTGGTTGGGAGAAGTTGAAGGCTCTCCTGCTTTTTCTTTGAGCAGGAAATGGAA
The DNA here is from genome assembly GCF_965113065.1 of Corylus avellana. Classification (NCBI taxonomy): domain Eukaryota; kingdom Viridiplantae; phylum Streptophyta; class Magnoliopsida; order Fagales; family Betulaceae; genus Corylus; species Corylus avellana. The sequence goes on from NC_142491.1 coordinate 41,000,609, forward strand.
GAATACAAAGGGTGCTATGAAATTCTGGAATCAACACCATTTTGGGCATATTCAGTAGAAGATCAAATCACCAATGGCTGATATTAGTGTGATCCAGTCCAGTCCTCATTCCTTTGCTAATGCAGCTAGAGAGCAGGTTCTTCAGGAAGTCTTGCAGGAGCAGCTTTTGAGGGAGGAGATTCTTTGGAAGCAAAAATCTAGAGAGTTGTGGCTTACCTACATTGACCTCAATACGAAATTTTTTCATGACTTGACAGTGAGTCGCCGCATGTATAATTCTGTTTCTAGACTGAAAACTTTGGATGGTATTATTATTGAAGGTAGAGAGAATATTGGGAATTATTTGGTGCAACATTTTAGCCCTCAATTTACTACTACTAATCCTGGTTTAGATAGTAGTCTCTCTGAGTTGGTTGGTAGGGTAGTCACAGAGGAGGAAAATGGTAGACTCTGTGTTATTCCTGATGAGTTTGAGATTTTTTTTGCGATTTTTGATTTTGGTCTCAATAAGGTCCCTGGTTCGGATGGTATGACTGGTTTATTTTATAAGACCTATTGTGAAAGAAAGTGTGATTTCTTCAGTTCAATCATTTTTTAGGGGTGGTTTCTTACTCAAGGAATTCAATAATACAAATATTGCTCTCATTCCTAAGGTGGATAACCCTCAGTTTGTGCATCAATTTAGGCCTATTAGTCTTACCAATTTCAATTATAAGATCATCCCTAAGATCTTATCTAATAGATTTAAGCCTATTTTGCATAAGATCATTTCTCCTACTCAATCGGCTCTTTTGAAAGGTAGATCTATTCATGACAATACTATTCTTGCTCATGAATTAATTCATACTATGAAGCAAAAGAAAGGAAATGGAGGCTTAATGGCTTTGAAGTTGGACATGGCTAAAGCTTTTGATTCTATGGAGTGGAATTTTCTGTTGAAGATTTTAAATCTGTTGGGGTTTCATCCTACTTGGGTGCAATGGATCCGTCAATGCATCACTACCTCTTCTTTCTCTATTCTACTTGATGGTGCTCCTTTTGGTAATTTCTCTCATTCCCGTGGATTGCGTCAAGGAGATCCTCTCTCTCCATTTCTCTTTATTATGGGGTTTGAGATTCTTTCTAGATTAATTGAGCGAGAAGAGAATTTGGGTCTACTTCATGGTATAAAAATGGCTAGAATGTGCCCTCCTATTTCTCATCTTTTGTTTGCAGATGACGTGATTATTTTTTCTAGAGCTAATGTCTCTGAAGCTCAGGTGATTCTAAATTGTCTCAACACTTATTCTGCTTGGTCTGGACAGCACATCAACTTGGCTAAATCTGCAGTTCTTTTAAGCAAAAACTGCTCCCTTAGCCGCAAATCTTCTATTAATGGGATTCTGAATTTGGCCCAAATTCCTGCCCGAGCAAAATATTTGGGGATCCCTCTTTTCTTGCATAGAAAGAAGCAAGACTCCTTCATTGATCTCAAAGATTGGATTTTTGCTAAATTCTCAGGTTGGAAAGCAAGCCTCTTGTCTCAAGTAGCCAGAACCACTTTAATTAAATCAGTGGCACATGCTATCCCAACTTATGTTATGTCGTTATTTCTTCTCCCGAAGTCTTTGTGCTCGGCTATCAACTCTGGCATGAGAAAATTTTGGTGGGGTTTTCCTCAGGAAAGAAGCATAATCTTTCTCTTTTATCTTGGGATAATATTTCCAAGCCGAAGTCTTTGGGTGGTTTAGGAATTCGATCAATGGAAGCTCTTAATAATTCCCTTCTTGCAAGGCTAGGTTGGAAGATGACCTTAAATCAGCCCCTTCTTTGGGTGGATTCCCTTAGGGGAAAGTATCTTAAGCAAGGTGTGTCTTTCTTAAATGCCTCGGCCAATCCCAGCTCCTCTTGGATTTGGAAAGGTTTGATGAAAAATAGAAAGGTGGTGGCACAGGGTGCTTGTATTTCTATTTCCTGTGGATTGAATGTGAATATTTGGTCCTCTTCGTGGATCCCTTTGCAGCCAAGTTTTAGACCATTTCCTAATGAAAATCTGTTGGTGCTTCCCCCTTTCATTGTGGCCGATCTTATTATTCTAGGAGAAAGAGTTTGGAATTCTCCCCTTTTGCAAGACCTCTTTGATCCTTCTACAGTGAATAAGATTCTCAGCATTCATCTTCCTCTTATTCCTTCCTTTGATAAGTGGACTTGGATCTCCTCTCCTTCAGGGCAATTTTCTGTTAAATTTGCGCATGAGCTCTTGCTCTTGACCAGTGGCAAGCCCCCTCCCCTTCCTTCAGATGCTTGGTTGTCTCTTTGGGGACTCAAAATTCAAGCAAGGTTGAAGCACCTATTATGGAAGGTTGCTTGGAATATTTTGCCTTCAAGGGCTTTGATAAGCCGTTTTGTTGTTTCTGAAGACCCGATTGCTTGGGCGTGTCCTTTTTGTAAGGGTACTTTGGAAACTTTATACCACATTTTCCTTAATTGTGACTTAGCTAGAGTTTTATGGAGCTCTTCCCCTTGGCAGATTGGTTTATATCTCACTGCATATGCTTCTCAACCCATCTCTAATTGGATTTTAGCAATCCTTTCTCCTATGATTTCTCTTGGTATTCCGAAGACTGAGGTTGGAAAGTTCCAGCTCTTTGCAGCCCTTGTTTTGGATCTTATTTGGAGGTCTAGGAATTTGCTTTTCCATGATGGCCTTCAGCCCTCCACAAATGCAGCTATTTTTCAGATTTCTACAAGTCTGAATCATCATATAGAAGCTTGGCGTGAGCTTGCCCTTCCCTCTTTGTGGGTGCCTTCGGTTGTGGGCTGTTTTAAATGCAATTTTGATGTAGCAGTAAAGGGGTCTTTTGCAGTAGTGGCATCGGTGCTTAGTGATGAAAAATGTGATATTGTTGGTTCTGCTACTCTTAAACTTCTCTCTACTGATGTGCTACAAGGAGAAGCCTCTGCAGCTTTATTGGCGATACGCTTGGCAGCTTTTTCAGGGTGTGATCAACTCTTTTTGAAAGGGGATGCTCTTCTTGTTGTTTTGGCCATAAACAACCCTGCTCTTTTTTTGTCTTGGTCTTTTGCTAATTGTATTTATGATATTAGTTTAGCTCTTTTTTCCTTTCAAAGTTGGAATGCTTTGAAAGTGTTCAGATGTGCTAATTTTCGTGCACATGCTTTAGCTCAATGTACCGCTTTCCATCTTGTTTTTGGAAGCATTCTCACGGGATCTCTTATTATCTCTTTCTTGTGGATCAGAAGTGGGAAAGATCCTCCGCCCTTTTTTCCCTCTTTCTATTAGGAAAAAAAAAAAAAAAAATTGTTTTCATGGTTTGTTGGGAAAACCAAATCTATCGTTCCACATTAATAATTTTGATTTTCTGAATACCACGCACAGCTTTCATTGCCTGGAGAAAGAAAGAAAGAAAGAAAGAAAACAAGCTATTTCAAAAATCATACTTTTAATATTAAAAAAAAAAAAATCCAATATTTGTAGGGAAAATAATTACCACTTATGCCTCAAAAACCAGGACAGATGAACTTTGTAAAGGAAAAACCTTTCTCTTGAAGGAGCCTTTATTATTCAAATATGATATTGCAGTATAAGCTTTGCCCCATAAACTTATGAGAAATTTGTTTTACCCTTTTAAGCTTGAATTGCATTCTCTTGCCTTAGTTGTCTTTGTGGTATAAGTGTAATGCTAAGGACCATCTTTTCTTCTGGGATGCATTCGGATACATCCTGAAAGGAAGAAAACCATTCGGATACATCCTGAAAGGAAGAAAAATTGGTTTGCTCGCTACATGAAATGATTTGGTGCATTCTCCCACCCATCTCCCCATCATCTTCTCTCTTTAATTTAGTTTTTTTTTTTTTCTTTTTTTGATTGAAAAAATCAAGATACTAAAGAGAGAAGATGGTGGGGAGAATGCATTGTAGCATTTCTCTTTGTGGTAGATGTGGCTTTAACCATTTTTTGCCCTACCTGGACCACCCATTACCTTTTTTCCCCAAATAATATCTCTGTAGTACTATAAAATATAAATTTGTCACGGAGGAATTGAAGGGGCAGGCAAAATGGGCAGCAATATTCCAGAGCTCACGGTGGGCTCAAGCGGGAAGACGATCCCACTTGTGGGCTTCGGCACAGCCGAGTTTCCCCTTGGCGCCTCCCCTGGAATCATGAAGGAATCTATTCTTCATGCAATGAAACTGGGACACCGACACTTTGATTCGGCTGCTATTTACCAGTCGGAGCAGATTATCGGAGAAGCCATAGATGATGCTTTGCGCCTTGGGCTCATCAGATCCAGGGACGAACTCTTTATCACTTCCAAGCTTTGGTGCAGCAACGCACACCGCCATCTTGTCCTCCCTGCGCTACGCCAAACACTCAAGTAATACAACCAATTTTTAATTTTTTTTAAGATTCAACCTGATCTGAGATGCAAGAAAATGATTTCACCTTTAGAGCCTGTTTGTGATTGCATTCGAGAAATAGAGCTTTTAAGTCAAAAAGAGCTTTTGGGCAAAATCTTGAAACTTTTGCTAAAAGTGCGTTTTGACAATTTTTCAGCTTTTTGGACTATTAAAAGCGCTTTTAATTTTTTTTACAAACGAATACTTTTTTCTTCAAACATGCTTTTTGAGTCTTAAAAGCACTTTTAAGACCCTCAAACGCAATTCCAAACAAGTACTTAAACATTTTCCAATGTTTGGTTTGAATGGATAATCAATGACAACGGTGATGGCCGGTAGCAGCCAACTGATTGTTAAAGTAACACTTATCCCAAAAGTTAAGCTGATAGGGAGAGGTAAAATATTTAATTTAAATTGAGAGTAATTTGACGAACTCAAGGTTCGATCCCATAACATTTGGCTATGATACTACGTTAAACTACCACTTATATCCCAAAAGCTTAAGCTAATAGGAAGAGGTAAATTTAATCATTTAATCATTACTTTAACATCGGCAACTGTTGGAGTTATCCCACATCGATTGTGTAAAGGGTTGATAGTCAGTTTATAAGTGTGAGGGAAAACCTTATCTCTTAAGCCAGTTTTGGGGTTGAGAGATGCCCAATACCACCCAACATTAGTATCAGAACCTAGTTTTTAACCAACAAGTCTCGGCCAACAGTCCACTGCGAAAACGGTTTGTCACTGCTCCGACCTAGGGCCCGATGTGTGAGGGGAAGATTGTTGGGGTTATCCCGCATCGGTTGTGGAATGAGGGATAGTGGTCACTTTATAAGTGTGAGGGAAAACCTTACATTTTAAGCTAGCTTTTGGGATTAAGAGATGCCTAATACCACCAAACAACAACCTCCCGTGACCACCTCTAATGGATTCCAACAACCATCAGCGGCTGATAATTACCGGTGAATATCATATGCATGCCAAAAAAAAAAAGTTTAAACTTAAAAAATGATTTACGGTTTAAACCTTTTTTTTTTTCACAAAAATTAAAAAAGGTTTATGTACTTAGTCAACCAAAAATGTTTTTGGTACTACAATTTTCAGTCATACTAAACAAAAATAGGGCAAACGTTTTCAAAAAATATTTTACTTGGAAACAAAAGGGATGTGAATAAGAATGTTGTGTGTGTGTTATATATACATGTGATTTGTGCAGCAATCTGAAGTCGGAGTACGTTGATCTTTATCTGATTCACTGGCCAATAAGCATGAAGCCAGGGGAATTTGAGCTGCCGATTAAGAAGGAGGATCTCCTTCCCTTGGATTACAAGTCTGTGTGGGAAGCTATGGAGGAGTGTCAAAATCTTGGCCTGGCCAAATTCATTGGTGTAAGCAATTTCTCTTGCAAAAAGCTCGAAACCTTACTTGCCACGGCAAAGATCCCTCCAGCCGTCAATCAAGTAATTAATTAGTTTTTATTTTTATTTTTTATTATTTATTAATTTTTTTTTAATTTTTATATATCTTCATAAATGGTTTGAAATTATATATATATATATATATATATATATATGTGTGTGTGTGTGTGTGTGTGTGTGTGTGGTGCTTTGATTTGGAAGGTGGAGATGAACCCACTTTGGCAACAGAAGAAGCTGAGAGAGTTTTGTGAGAAGAAGGGTATACATATCACTGCTTACTCTCCCTTGGGAGCCAAAGGAACATCATGGGGAACCAACTGGGTAATGGACTCTCAGGTGCTCAAAGATATTGCTATTGCTAAAGGAAAAACTTCTGCCCAGGTTATACATTATCTCTTTATTATTATTATTATTATTATTTTTTTTTTTTTGAAAAAAATATATTTAGCCTCCTCACTACAAAAAAACCTTAGAATTATGGACATTTTAAAGACCAAAAAAATCCATATTTAATTAGGGACGCTCAAATAATGACATTTTGCAAGTGTTCTTAAGTATAGTGACTAGAATTAAAATTAGGAACGTTTAAACAATGTTCCTACAAGAAAATTTTTTCATTGGCACGTCCTCTTTTAGAAGGGAACGTTTGAATAGTAACACGTTCCCTCCTAGAAGGAGACATGTATGTCACCACTCATGGTTGAGGCGTGGTTCGGCCACATCTTTCCCATTTTTTTTTTTAATTTTTAATTTTTTAATTTTTATTTAAAGACAATTTAAGTATTTCAAGTAAATATATTCACGCGTGGTATTACGATAATTATGTTTCACATGTGTTAAATTGAATCATATCTTGGGTCAGTCTAATCTTGAAGCTTTCGACTAATATATTAATATATGCTTTGGGTAGAAATAGCCTAGGCCTTGCATTCCTTCAAGCATGCTTAACAGTTAACATAATCCAAATGTTTCAAAGGCAGAACTTATAATTAAAATAGACCAAAGATTCATTTTTCCATTTCCCTTTTTTTTATGAATAAAATGGATGAAAGTTTAATATTATTATTTTAAGCAATATGGTGATTTTTTTTTTTTTTTGAATTGTGATTGTAATGTGAAGATTTGTATAAGATGGGTGTATGAGCAAGGGGTGAGTGTGCTTGTGAAGAGCTTTAACAAGCAAAGGATTGAAGAAAACCTTGACATATTTGAGTGGAGCCTAAGCCCTGAGGAGTCTGAGAAGATAAGCCAAATTCCACAACGTAAAGGATGTCTTGCAGATATTTTCATCTCTGATGAATCCCCTTTCAAGTCCCGTTTTGAGTTCTGGGATGAAGAGGTTTAGAATTTCATACCTCTTCTTGTTATTTCATTTTTATCTCTATTCGTAAAAGTATTTTGATGTGACATAAAAATAAAAATCGTTTTAAGTATTTATGTTTTATAGTATTTGTTAATATTTTTGTTCAGAAAAGAAAAAAGAAAAGAATTTTTCTCAAGATGATTAAAATAAAATTGTCAATAGAACATGGAAATTAAAGTGTTTGTCTCCATTTGTGGTCCAAAGTTTCTAATATAAAAACTTAATTAATAATTTTGCATTCCAAAAGCGAGAAGAGAGATTTTTTAAAATAAAATATAATATTAATATCAAAATGAATATGATTTAATTAATATTTAAACATAAGAAAAAATGCATCACTTAAACTTGTCACCTTAAGCCTCAAGAGTCAAAATGTATCGAGCTTCTTCTTCTTCTCTCTCTCTTCTTTTTTTTTTTTTTTTTTTTTTTTTTTTTTGGAATTTGTTTCACTTTAGGTTGACATGCCATTTTTGTTGATTTACAGAAAGTTAAGGAGGAAGTGAAATATATTGGAATTTGTATAATTAATCTCAGGAAGGATTTCTCCCGTTAGGGTGGAAATCCTGTGGAGAACAAGAGACCTTAAGAACACACAATCTTAGGTACTTAAAATATAAATTGTAGGGATAGTGTTTGTGTTATCATAGAACTCTATTTATAAAGTCTCAACTCAACTCTTCACCAAGAGTTGTATTTCTTGACCGGTTACCTCTACTGAAAGTTATATTACCTTCGTGTATATATTATACAATCTGGTGTGAGTATGACCACACTTATAAGTTATAATAATGTGATCATCCTATGTACCTTCAAACTAAAGAAACTTTTATCATTGGAAACTAAATTATGACAGTTTTCGACCTTATAATGAGAGCTATCATATATACATCAAGCTTTTATTTTCTACCAGAAGTGCATAATTTTTTCTTTCCTGGAAAAGAAAATTATATCTATCATCAATTTGTTTTCATGGTTTGTTGGGAAAACCAAATCTATTGTTCCACATTAATAATTTTGATTTTCTGAATACCACGCACAGCTTTCATTGCCTGGAGAAAGAAAAAAAGAAAACATGCTATTTCAAAAATCATACTTTTAATATTAAAAAAAAAAAATCCAATATTTGTAGGGAAAATAATTACCACTTATGCCTCAAAAACCAGGACAGATCGATGAACTTTGTAAAGGAAAAACCTTCTCTTGAAGGAGCCTTTATTATTCAAATATGATATTGCAGTATAAGCTTTGCCCCATAAACTCATGAGAAATTTGTTTTACCCTTCTAAGCTTGAATTGCATTCTCTTGCCTTAGTTGTCTTTGTGGTATATGCGTAATGCTAAAGACCATCTTTTCTTCCCGGATGCATTCCAGAAGGAAAAAAAAAATGGTTCGCTCGCCACATGATGCCATTTTTTTTTTTTCCATTAATTAAAGTGCCCTTTTAAGGCAAATATTGGGTTATTTCTTACTTGATTCCTATAGATTATATCCATGCAAGTTAATTAAGGGCCTAAGTTGATTGAAATCTTCTTACCTCATGATTCCAATCAGTGCATACGTTTACTATAACAAGCGCCATAACTTGAACAGAAAGTCCACATATGATTCCCATCCAAAGCCCCTGCTTAACACCATTTTCTCAGATTGAATAGCAATAGCAATATGAGAGAGAGAGAGAGAGAGAGAGAGAGAGAAACCCACTGTGCCACCAAAATGAAAGGTGAAAGCAAAGAGCAGAGCAGAAGGTATTCCCACAACATAGTAAGCGCCAAGATTTATAAATGCACATAGATTTTGCCACCCACATCCTCTAGCAGCCCCTAGACATATAGCCAAACAGAGATTACAATGAAGCACTTGAATCAATCAAGTAAGAAAAATCAAATTAAGAATCCTACATACTTGTGACAGAAGTTAATACCTGAAAGTACACATTGGAATCCATCCAAGAAGTCTGATAGTGCAAGCAGTGGCATCATTTTAGCAACATATCTGACCACTTCTTCTTCATTGCTATACAGCTTTCCCCAAACATTGCGCACCATAATTGTAGTAATCCCTACAGCTGCACCCCCTGAGATGGCAACTGTGATCATGACAGAAAGAGCCAAGCGTGCACCATTTGGGCACCCGGCGCCCAATTCATTTGACACTCTTGTACTATAAGAAGAATCATTTAGTTTCGAGGAGTTTTCATGAATACAAATAAGTAATGTTATTTAGTAGACTGTTATACGACAGTCACACAGTTTGAATGATGTGGCAGGATTTTCAGTGTAAGAGTCTCCTAAATAGCATTAATCTTTCTAAAACATATCAAGTCACTAACCTTATAGCACCGCCGAGTCCAACAGAGATCGTATAAACCATCCAACATGTGTTAAGGCTGCAGAATTCATGAACAATGATATCTACTTTGCCATAAAAGATGACGAAAAGTTTTTAAGGTAAATCTAGGATATATGCCTCCCTATTCTTAGACTTTTCAAAAACATTATGAATATGGAAAGGGATACCTTATTGATAACACCGATGTCTCTAGTTTTGGATTTGGGAGAAGACCGGATAAGAGAACAACCATTTCAAAGGACCAATACTCGAAGCTGTCAATCAAAATTAAGCTAAAAGCTTCAAAATTCAAATGTCTTTTGCAGAAACAATCATAGAAAACTCTGTTTTTTTTTTCTTTTTCAGAGAGAACATACCATATCATGATTGCTGAAGGAACAGCGAGCTTTATAAAGCTGAGAATATCATGCAAGGCTTCTTTTGAAAAACCAGTCCAAGTTTTCATGCAGGCTGGAGAAACTTTCACATAAATTCCCAACAAAAGCACATTAACCCAATTGGAAATGGTGATTGCCAAGGCAGATCCTTTTATACCAAGCCCGATTCTGAACACAAGAACCCAGCAAACAAGAAGATGCAGCAGAGCTGTGATTCCAGAGGTTATCAGCATAGGAATAACATTGTTTTGGGTTTGCAAAAATCTGTTGAGGCATTGAAGGAGGGCAAAGGCAAAAAGGCTTGGGATCATCCAGCAATTGAAAACTCCAGCTTCAGTAGATATTTCATGGTCTTGGCCTAGAGCTATGAGAATGGTGGTGGTATAATACCAGATTAGTGATAGAGGAAAGCTCAGGGTCAGGAGGGTCAGCATTGCTCGCTGCGTGTGAACTCCAAGCATGTGGTACTGTTTCGCTCCATAGGCTTGCCCGCATAGCGTCTCCAGTGCGCTTCCCATTCCTAGCTACAAATACATTTTTGAAACAGAGGAAATTGAAGCTAATGCAATGGAGATAAAAATGGTGCACCAAAATTCCCCATGAATATGTGTTAAAGAATATAATTTAATCTCGATGTTTCATCACTTTTGTAATTATATCCTCAATTTTTAAAAAGTTGCAATGTGGGTAATCATATATATTTTAAAAGTTTACAATGTCACTATTTTCGTTAGGATTTCTGTTAAATTCTAATAAAAGATGTCAAAATACCCATTTTTATGTTTCTTTTTTTGTTTTGTTTCTATTTTTTACTTTTTAATTAAGGGTAGTTTTATATTTTTATTAGTTTTATAAGGCATTGCAAAGTTTTCAAAGAGACATTTCATCCACATACTGTCCAATTTTATCCTAAATTCTAACGGTATGGGTGGCATTGCAAAGTTTTCAAAGATAATGATCTGACATTGCAATTTTTTAGAGATTGAGGACATGAGTGCGAGAGTGATGAACCATGAGAGAGTAAGTAAAGTTTTTCCTTAAATATATATTTTTCTATCAACTTAAATTTGTAGGATAAGTGATGATTTAATTTGATATAAAAGCAAATATTTTAAGCTCGAACCTTGTTTTTGTCGTTTACTTACTCATTTCAATTAAATATTTTATGTGTTTGATTTCACTAATTAAGTGATAGTTTGAACCCACATGCGTGAGACTGAGTTTTTAAAATATAATTTAAATAATTAAATGTACCATTTTATTTTTTTTGACGAAAAAAATAAATATACCGTTTCCCTTCCCTTTGATGTATTTGCTAAGAAAAAAAAAAAAAAAAAACCTATGTAAGTTCTCCATGAATTACCAGGACAGCGAAACCAGTGACAGAAGCAAAGGAAGAGCCCATGGAAGCACCGGAAAGAGGCAGCTCTCCAAGATGACCGTTGAACATGACTGATATCACTTGTAAGCTGTACTGCAACAAACTAACCGTTATAAGAGGCCCCGCAAGCCGTAGCTGCAGTTTTGCTTCTTCAACAATATTTGCTCTGCAACAATCTTTTCCTGATGTTTCTTCTTGTTGATCATCTTCCAGATCATGGCTTCTTTCTTGGGTCCTGATCAGATGAGATTTAAGACCTGAACCTTCTCCTCCTTCCATAGTCGCTTTCATTAGCAGACGGAGGAAAGGGGCGAAGGATCCTTTGTCATTTTACCACCTTATATTATATATATGAGTAATGATTTACGGAGCATGCACGCCGGTGACGTGGCATATACTCATCTTGAAAATTGTAAACTCTCCAAGGTATTTTTATAATCATCTTGTCGGTTGGTGCCTGGTGACCACGACTAAAATATATATATATATATATATATATATATATATATCCTCAATTAGAGTGATTCGTTGTTGTGTAGGACCACCTGCTGTGATTCTTTAAGGGGACTGCTGGCTGCTGGCTGCACACTTTTCTTGGAGTTATGTACATGAATGCTTCTCGGTTCTCATTTTCTCGGATCCGACTTAAAATAACAGCATGTATGCTATAGTTAAATCAACGGTCAAGATTTAATTTTAAAGTTGATTTACTTTTAGAAACATTTAAAGGGAAGAGAAAATGAAAAGAGATTTTAATAAATTCAATTTTGACCGTTGATTCAACTACAGCATACATGCTATTATTTTAATAACAGCATGTAAGTTAAATCTCTCATCGTCATCTTCTGTGTGGTTGGTTTGTAATGAATATTGAATAATCCACCCGCACCCGCACGCTTATTTTGTTCTCGGGAGTCTACACACATAAACAACCAAAGAGGCAGGTGAATATTCCTTGTTTGTTAACATCCTATCATTTTTGGGGTTTTTTTTTTTTAAAAAAAAATGAAGATGGGAAATACATTAAAATAAGAAAATAAAATACGAAGATGGAGACCCCAACAATCTCTGCATGCTTTCACAGAGTTGTCAAGATTAGAGCTTCCATTACTTCAAATTATTTTATTTTAAAGAAAACCAAATATGTAAACTATAAATAACCATTAGTTCAAATTTCATTTAAGTTTCTTTTTTTTTTTTTTGACGTAAAACATTTTTTGGAAAAAAAAAATGTCTTTTCTATTTTTTTAGTGTTTGGAACAACCAAAAAACTTGGTCAAATCGAAAACATTTTCAGTTGACCAAAAAAATTTCTTTTAAGTTGTGTAATTTTTTTTTTCTTTCTTCTTCTCGCAAACCATTTTCTAAGTTGGATTTTCTCTTGATCTCATGCACTTTATTTCGTAGTTTATTCTTTAATGCCACTGAAATCCGTCACCGGATTTCGCTAGTCATTTGCGCCCCTAATTTTCTGTACGAAACAAACTCCAAAAAATGTTTTCATTTAAAATTATTTTCCTAAAAAATGATTTCTCTGAAAATTTTTTCTAATAAAAAATACTTTACGTCAAAACAAAGGAAACTCTTTTTTTTTTTTTTTTCAGAAAAAAAAAAAAAACTTTTGGGAGGCTCAAAATAGGATGTCAACAAAGATTTGATAAGCCAAAACTGTCACCTTAATAAAACACTATTTCAGAACACTCAGTGAACCATGCACACTGACAGACAGTCGACCTAAAAACTAAATTATACTACTTGCAAAACTCTCGGATCCTTTTTTATTCTATTGACTACTGTTTGTTTTCATTTCCATCTCTATACTATTTTTTTCGTTTAGGTTTTGGCGTTGGGGAGTCCATTTTTTTTTTTTCCAGTAAATCATGAATCCAATTTGTGTTGGTCTGTACACGTACGCTTAAAATATAAATGTCTTGTGTGATTTTCTACCCTGCTTTTTGTACTTGTATATGCAACTGCATTCGGTTATTTTTTTTTTTAAAAAAAAATTCAAATATTCCCCAATATTGCTCCTACTTTTAATTAACCTTACATACTAATACAAACATTCATATGTAAAGTACCTCATATAGAAACAGTCACATGTAAGTTTATACAACCGTCTAGCGGCAGGGGATCGAGTACAATAAGTTGTCCGTATTACATGCCAGAGGAAATTTGAATTCCATTGTGAGACAACTCAATCATTGTAACTCATGGAATCCACGCTTTAGCAAGTGGGTTTTCTTGTCCCCTTCATTTCCTTATTTAGTTTCCTTCAACCTTACCAAAGAAAAAGAAAATATTTATATAGAGAGAGCTCGCCGAGGAATTAAGACATGTTACTTTTATAAGCTAGATTAAAGAAAATTCTTCCAACCCAATTTAGAAGAAAATTCTATTCGTTTGTTATTGTATCTTGAAGGGGCCTGCTGCCTGCGTGCTTTTGTTAGGAGTCTTGTATACGTAAATACTCTTCTGTTTGGTTGGTTTGCAATCAATGAATATCCACCCCACGCTGATGGGTTCTCTATAGTCTACACACAAACAACCAAAAGGGCAGGTGAATGTTAACATCCTATCATTTTTTGTTTGTTTTTGTTTTTGTTTTTTTTAAAGAAGAAGATGGGAAATACATAAAAAATAAGAAAATAAAATACGAAGATGGAGACTTCAACAATCTCTGATTTCACAGAGTTGTCAAGATTAGAACTTCCATTACTTCAAATTATTTTATTTTTTAAATAAATTAAATCGAATATGTAAACTATAAATGAACTAAAAGTCAATAAATTTAATTCAAATTTCATTTAGGTTTCGTTTGTTTTAACGTAAATTTTTTTTTGAAAAACTCAAAAAAGGTCTTTTCAATGTTTAGTACAATTGAAAATCTTTATCAAATCGAAAACATTTTCGGTTAACTAAAAAAGACTTTCTTTAAGCTGTGCAAAATGTTTTTTTTTTTTTAAAAAAAAAATCATTTTTTGAGTTTAAGTTTTCCTTCTTGCACAAACTCGCTTTCACACTTCATGTTTTAAATGCTGCCAAAATTTACCGTTTGCCGTCATCATTGATCGTTGCCGCCCTTTCTATACAAGCTAAACTTCTAAGAAATATTTTGAGCTAAAATCATTTTTCTCTCTGAAAATCTTTTCTAAAATTAGTACTGTTTCGGCGATCTTCATTCAACGGTATAAAAAATAAAAAAATAAAACTGAATTTTAATACTGAAGGACCTCAGCCTTTCAATCTTCCCCATAGGAACACCGACAACCATAGCTCTCACTTTCACTGGATTCCTTTGCTTCAACGATGCATGTTTCCTGTCATAATTATTGTCAAGCATATGCCTCGAGCGCTGGTCCTCATTGTACCCAAAACCAGTACATATCTGCTAGCTTTGTCCTCACCTTTGCTAGGAGTAGGACCAATTCGGGTTAATTAGTTCAAGTTGAATGGCCAAGTGTGTTTCTATATTTCCTTTTACCATATCTATCACTTGTAAAAAGGAAAAAAAAAAAAAAATTGTTAAATTGGTTTTTGTTGATTGAGGTTGTAACAAATAACTCTTTGTAATATGTCTACATAACAAATTTTGTTACAAATAACTCATTGGCCTCCCAACCACCGCCGCCCTCCCTCTTTTCATGCTCTCTTCCCACGCACTTCTCATGGTTGGAGAGTGTTGGAAGATAAAGTGGTCATAGAGTTTTTACTAATAGTATATTAATATACATAATTGAACACAACTCTATCCCAAAAACATAAGCTAATGGGCTAAGGTCCACTTAGGTATATTAAGTTCTCAATGTGGAACACGATACTCACAAGTGCACTCACAACAATCTCCCCTTCATTTGTGAATCTCTGCACATTGACCCAACTCCCCCTTGCTTGTGAGTATTTTTACATTTCCAAGAGTGTCTTGCATTAAGAGTTGCGGATGCAGACACAATTCTAAAACCCGAGTTGTGGCTGGGAGACAACTCTAAACCCGACGCATCTAGACACTCGTCCCAGGAACACAACTCTAGTCTAAAAGCCTAAGCTAATGGGTTAAGGTCCACTCAAGTATATTAAGTACTTTTTCTTTTATATTTTCTCAATATGAGACACAACACTCACAACATAGAGCATAATATTAAAGTCGAACGCTTCATTGTGGTACGTGAAGTATGAACCCTAAGGCAACTAGACTAGACGTTTTTGGACTTATACCCGCCAAAGGTTCCGGGATCTTCTTTGGCAGATCACTAAGGGAACAGGGAAGTGGTTCGGCCAATTTTAACAATTTTCGTTTGTAAGAAACCTGCCAAATGAAAGCACGTGAAGGCTCCATAGTATTACCTTAATTAATTAGCGCTAATTGTACAACCTCCCAATGTGGGAGCTTGTGCATGGAGAATCAATTTTTGTTTTCTTTCAGTAAATCATGAACCCAATTTGTGTTGGTTTGTACACGTACGCTTAAAATATAACTGCTTAAAGATTGATGAGTTTTTCTTTTTTTTTTTTTTTTTTTTTTTTTTTTTTAAATTCAAAGTGGGGAAAGGGAAAGATTGATGAGCTTTTATATTGCTCACCAAACATATAAATAAAAAATAAAAAAGAAAAAAGACTCGTGTTAAAACATGCAATGACTTTGAAATGTGTGTTTTGAAAAAAAAAAAAAAAAAAACAAAGTGAGATGTAGGTCCTGATCACTTTTGAAATTTACGTGCATGAACACAAATAATTGTGCGGTTGTTTATAGATTATTTTATTTATTGCTTTTCTGCCACATATTAGTTTATCTTATCGCTTGTAATTATATTATAAAGTTTTTTTTGGACTTTCTGGGAGATGAAAGAGACTTTTTTTAACACTAAACTTGCTCCTCAAGTACTATGGAATGGGTCATATACATGATAATATGTTGTTGTAGGGCCTCAATGGAATTTACTCAACTAAAGAAAAAGAAAAAAGAGAAAAAAAAAATCAACTTCAACAAGGAAATAAGATCGAACAAAACAAATAATGGACTATATATCATGACTAGGAATAGTAACGAACGGGTATTACTATAATTATAAATGGGTATTAACTATATTAAGATATTGTAAGAATTGGATCTTACTATTCTTATTCTTTCTAACAACACATGAACAACCAAATTTTGTAATTGAAATTGAATAATATTCTGACAAAATTTCTTGAAATAGTCTGTGGTCGGCACCCAAAGCTTCTCGGTGAAGGGTGGGTTGTGACTAAAAGAGTATATGATATTTCTTCTTTACTGATATTCGGGGGCTTAAGGATATAACATAAGAAACCTTATTCAATTGACTATCTGAATCCTTATTACATCTAATTTCTGTGTTAGAGTTGAAATAGGTGTAGACTTTGGATCAGTTGCATGCCTTTGATGTATACTTCTGCATTACATACGACACTTGATCTTCGACCATGGCCACTCTCAGGGCTTTTGTTTGGGGTGGCCGATCATCTCTCATTTGATTTCATTTTCTTAAAAAATAAAAAAAAATAAAAAAAATTGTTATCGACTTTGTTTTCTGTTTTTTAAGTTAAAATAAATTATAATATCTGGACATATATATATATATATACCTCATAAAATGGCAAAAGACCAAATTAAGCTCTTCTCCTTTCTCTCTGAAATTCCAAATTTCAGCGAGTGAGGCGGCTAAGAGTACTAGAGCTTCCATGACAGACACAAAGAAAGACATGGAAGAAACTTTGTTGCCAAAAGGAAGAGAAGATAAAAAGGCAGAAACTCCAATATCTCTAACATGGGGTGTTTTTACGGTGGAGCTGAAGAGGTTAGGCGTCTTGGCAGGTCCGATGGTAACAGTGATTCTATCACAGTACATGTTGCAGGTCATTTCAATCATGATGGTGGGTCATCTCGGTGAACTTGCTCTCTCTAGCACTGCTATTGCCATCTCTCTTTCTGGGGTCACCGGCTTCAGTTTTCTTGTAAGTCTTGGTCGTCATATATATGATCCACTTTTTTTTTTTTTTTATATACCGTTTTTGTAGCCTTTTACAGTTGTCTCAGTTTCATAACATGTTTGTAACCTGTTTTTACAATAACACTACTATTTTCTTCTTGGATGATCACCAATCTGTCTTTGAGCAAACTTCATCAAATTACTGTGGTAAATACTGGTAATCTAGAGGAATGAACAAAAATGTTCTGGCAATTTAGAATTGGCGGTGGAGTTTATTTGGGGCATATGGAATTAGTTAATAAGTTGGGTTAACAATTTTGTTTTGTTGTATGTAACTGTAAACTTTTAAATGACGTCCGACAATATATTCATCATGCGACAACAAACATATATACTATTAAATCTGTGAAATGATATGATTTCTCTCCATTTCACTCAAACCGAGACAAAACCTTATCCTAATATTTCAATTGTCTAACAAGAAAACTGTTTACAAAAGTAGGAGTTATTATAAGGCACCACAGAGTGCTCCATAATTAAAAACACATGAAAACCTTAAACATGAAGTGAAGGCACCAACAAGCTTACCAGATTTTATAATTATAATGTGCTCCTTACACATTTCTCGAGCAATTACTATAGGAAAATGGTCCATTAGTGGCTCGTACTCCTTATGCAGGTGTCAATATGATTGATTTTGATATCAGAGTAGCTTCACAAGGAGACATTAGTAGTTCTATTTCTTATTAGCTGAAGTTTTTGAGATAAGTGGTAATTTAACTCCGACATCTGGTGATGATTTGCTTCCTTGGTCAGCTATCATTGTCCCCACAAAAGCTATAATTTTTGTTACCACAGGTCCACAGCCTCTGAAGTTAATGCCTTTCCATGTTTGTACATTCAAAGGCCTGCTTTTTCTTAATATTCTTTTGAAGAAGAGATAAAGGTTTGTAAATTTGTCATTGAAAGTACTTCTCATCAACTCCTAGGAAGTAATATGCGATATATGGGTGGTGGTCAAATTTTGAATGATTAGCTTTTCAATGACATTTACATGGGGGTAAGGATGAAATTAACAATAACAGTGTGACCATCAATTGTTACTGACATATCTTGGTTGCATTAAATCAGAGTTTTAGAAGATATGGGTGAAGTCATGCATCTAAAAAGAAATAGATTGCATGATTGTGAGTCAAATGTTCTAAAGAAGAACTGAAATTGAATTTTGGTATTTTGTATGTCTCGAACAGTTGGGAATGGCAAGTGCGCTGGAAACTCTATGTGGGCAAGCTTATGGAGCTCAACAATATCGAAAGCTTGGAGTTCAAGCTTACACTGCTATATTTTCTCTCATCTTAGTCTGTATTCCTGTGTCTTTGATATGGATATACATGGGAAAGTTACTAGTTTTGATAGGCCAAGACCCTATAATTTCACGTGAAGCTGGTAAATTCACCATTTGGCTTGTTCCTGCACTCTTTGCATATGCCACTCTTCAACCACTTGTTAGATACTTCCAGACACAAAGTCTGATCCTGCCAATGCTGATAAGCTCTTGTGCCACTCTTTGTCTTCACATACCTCTATGTTGGGTTTTAGTATTCAAATCTGGACTGGGAAACCATGGAGCAGCATTAGCTATTAGTATTTCATATTGGTTAAATGTGATTTGCCTAGGATTATACATGAAGTACTCTTCTGCCTGCACGAAAACTCGCGCGCCAATTTCTATGGAGATTTTCCAAGGAATTAGGGAATTTTTTCGGTTTGCTATCCCTTCTGCTGTAATGACTTGGTAATTGTCTACATTTTACCCAGTTGTAAGGAAAGGGTTTGTATGTTCTGCTTTATTATGTTATTCTTCTTTGATGTGTCTATTCATTTTGATTTTGCAGCCTTGCGTGGTGGTCTTTTGAGCTTCTTATATTGTTTTCTGGGCTATTACCAAATCCAGAGCTTGAAACTTCAGTTCTTTCTGTATGGTAAGTTTTCTTGAAATATTTCAGATAAAGGAAACTTTTGATCTTCCAAAATTTTCTTTCTGATCTTTCTGCACTAAGAATATACATTCCTCAAAAGAATCTGATGACCCTTATTGTCAACTTCTCTGGACAGTCTCTCAACCATCTCAACACTCTATGCAATACCATATGGACTTGGTGCAGCAGCAAGGTTTGATGAATCAAAAATATATAGAAAAATAAATTTATATATGCATATTAGTTGTGTCTATTGTACTTAAAATTGCATGTCTCTAAGATTTTTTTTTTTTTTTTTCTCCTTTTGGTTTAGTACTAGAGTTTCAAATGAGTTAGGAGCAGGGAACCCTCAGGGTGCTCGTATAGCTGTCTTTGCTGTGTTGTTTCTTGCAGTGGCAGAGACAAGTATAGTAAGCTCAAGCATTCTTGCCAGCCGCCGTGTATTTGGTTACACTTTTAGCAATGAGAAGGAAGTTGTGGACTATGTCACAACCATGGCTCCTCTGGTTTCTCTGTCAATTATACTGGACAGTATACAAGGGGTGCTCTCAGGTTGAAAATCTCTCATTTTTGTCAATGATTGATGTCTATTAAGAATATAAGCTTCTGCACGGTTCTATCTGTTAAATCACCAGTTATTCTAAAAACTTAAGTTTATAGAAAGAGATAAATTTAATTATTTAATCATTATTTTAACACTATCTAGTGTGCGTTATCTCAGGTATTGCTAGAGGATGTGGGTGGCAGCATATAGGGGCCTATGTCAACCTTGGGGCTTTCTATCTTTGTGGGATTCCAGTTGCTGCAGCCTTGGGTTTCAGGACACAGTTAAGAGGAAGGGGGCTTTGGATTGGAATACAAATTGGTGCTTCTGTTCAGACAATACTGCTCTGTATTATAACAAGTTGCACAAACTGGGAAAAACAGGTCTCTCCTGCACTCTTATCTCTTGATGCTTTTGATCTTAGTCTAGCCCAAGATTTCCATTTGCTCTGCTTGGTTGCCAAGATGTTTGGGTTAAAAGAGAAGAAAAGTTGGGATTATTTGACAATCATTATAATAATCAATCACAACTATAACATCTTAGATGGTTAAATGCTTTAATATTGGGTTGTTTCTATTGGGTTTCTTGATATTGCAGGCTAGCAAGGCAAGGGAGAGGATATTTGAGGGGAAACTTCCAAAAGATAATAATGATAGTGAGCAGAGAACTTTGTTGAGCTAAATTCTCTTTCTATTAGAGTTGTAAGGAGAAACATTGCTTGTATGGATGAGCTTCCCAAGCTTTTCCCCCATCTTTGTCTCTTTTATCCTTTGGGGACTTCATGGTGAAGACAACCAGCCTTTCTTCAAAGCAAGCAGACAGAGAAGCCCAGGGGTACAAAACCTGCACTGGGCAAGGGAAAAGTTCTTATGTCCATGTTCTTCTTCCAATGAGCTCAACAACTAATCTGTTTCTATATTTATCTTGTGTTCATCTCTGTTGTTTTAGTTATGTGCCTCCATGTTCAAGAAATTTTTGAACTCAAATTCATGCTTAAGATGGTCAATGAAATCAACTTTGTTGCCAATTTGTGAAGCAAATTCTAATAGATTAGTCCTCATGTAATTGACTGCACATTTGAGACTTCTTTCAAAAAGATTTGAAGTTTGGCTTTGAGTTTCCAGTTGTTGCTGAAGTTAATGAATCAAATCATTGTCTCACCAAAATAACCAGAAAATGGTTTTGGTGAGTCTGCAAGGAGAGAGATCAAGAATATGATAATTTTTTTGCAATTGAAAAAATTGTCAACCGATGAATCTACAGACTTGGATTAAGATCCCTAGCAATTCTATAGCATTGTAGGGCTTGCGATTCTTTAAATTTAGGCCGCTCAATTACGACCCCTTGATATATAGGCTTGTATTATAGTGGGCATACAAAATTGTTTTCTTTTTGTTTTTTTGGTGATCAAAGAAAAGGTCCATTTTTTTTTTCCTCCGAATGAAGAAGAAAATAACATTAACAGCATTCAATCAATCTTGGAAGAAAGTTGCTTCTTTCTTACGTTTACGTCATTCAATCAATCAACCAAGAGAACATTCGTGATGGGATGTAAGTATATCTTCAAAATTGTAACTCTCCAAGGTATTTTTATAATCATCTTGTTGGTTGGTGGCCACGACTAAAATGTCACTTCACTTGGATCTAGCACATTAATAATTCACTAAGTGCCAATAAATCCAAAAAAATACATAAAATTAATATTTCTATATATATATTGAAAAAGAAAAGGTCATTTTCCTAGGAGAATCTGTCTCATTCTCTTAACTTCCCAAACAGGGTCATAGCCGAAAAAGACGTGGGGGTTTCAAAATTTTCAATAATAGTAATAAAAAACAAAATCTCGAGAAGAAAAAAAATATATACAGCAATGAAACAAACAAACATGTACAGTCACATACATCTCACGTAGGAAATGCCAAAAAAGGCCCAGAACTCTTTTACACGTCTCTTCCTCTTCATTGTTTCCGCACTTTGAGGGAAGCTGTGGCTGTGACTGTGACTGCAGTGGCTGTGAGGGAGAGCAACAGAGAAAACATGGACAAGCGCTTGCTACTGAAAGAGAGACGAGAGAAGGCAGAGGGCAGCATATGTTAGATTTGTAGAAAAATTTGTCTCACATTTAACATGTTTTTAAAGAATTCTCTTTGCTTCAAGGATTAAGACTTGATGAACCGAAGTGATGCATGATGACCACATACACAAATCTAAAGAGCTAGCCTCGAGAAGCCGTTTTAGATATATACGCCATTTTATATCCCTGAAAGGGAATACTAATATGATTTGATGGTTACAAGTCAGATTTCATTGGATTAGCTGTTATGTATTTGTGGTATGTGGCTTTAACCATTTTTTGCCCTGGACCACCCATCACCTTTTTTCCCGAATAATATCTCTGTAGTACTATAAATTTGTCACGGAGGAATTGAAGGGGCAGACAAAATGGGCAGCAATATTCCAGAGCTCACGGTGGGCTCAAGCGGCAAGGGCTTCGGCACAGCGGAGTTCCCTCTTGGCGCCTCCCCTGGAGTCATGAAAGAATCTATTCTTCATGCAATGAGACTGGGATACCGACACTTTGATTCGGCTGCTGTTTACCAGTCGGAGCAGATTTTAGGAGAAGCCATAGATGATGCTTTGCGCCTTGGGCTCATCAGATCCAGGGACGAACTCTTTATCACTTCCAAGCTTTGGTGCAACAACGCACACCGCCATCTTGTCCTCCCTGCGCTACGCCAAACACTCAAGTAATACAACCAAAACTTCTTTTTTTTGAGATTCAACCTGATCTGAGATGTATGTCAACACACACAAATTTCTGCAAGAAAATGATTTCACCTTTAAACATTTTCCGATGTTTGGTTTGAATGTGAAAATTATAAAAACGACTCCAAACGACACCAATAAGGAGGTTGAATAGGTGTATGCAAATAATATGCAGAATTAAAAATTAAACAATCATACAACCAAAATATGTAGAATAATAGATCACAGAGACACAAATATTTTGGTTACGAAGAGGAAACCATTTAGAGAACTCTCTAAAATGTAAAACCTCTTCGGGGCAGCTAAACCCAGGAAATCAATCAACTATAAAAGAATAAGGATTACAAGAAGTTCACACTTACAAAACCTTTGCAATTGACACTTCCTTGCATAAGACAAGTGACCCACTTGACTTCTACCGCAGTAGCCCTTTCCAGAACATCTGGCACAATCCTTCTACTTGATCTCCTTTACTGGAACTCCGGTAGACTTCAGTTGTATATGATCTGTGATGAAGACACAACCTTTAACTCTAAGAGAGACTAACCCTAACACTCAATATCTTAAACGCTCTCTTAGCACATGGAATTCTTATGTGGAATTCCTTAAAATTTCGTGCATAACAGCTCTCTATATATAGACTACAAGAAAACCTAGTATTAGTTGAAATGGGAAGAAAAACTAGTTCTAGTTGGAATAGGATTCATCCAAATTTTCTTCTTTATCTTGTGAGACGATTTTGGCATAGCTAACTTTTGAATTTTGAAAATCTTATTTCACAAAGATTTGTAGAATTTTGTGTTAGATTTCCAATTCCACTGGTTTCACCTCAATCCGATTCTTGAGCCGAAAGTTATGGTCCGAATACTGATACATGTGCAGGATACGAAATTTAACCAAATCCTATTTTAACTCTAATTAAAGAATTCCGATTTGATTAAACTTAACCATATCATATAGGTCTTCTATTATGATTGGTTAAGCTTAACCACATCTTCTAGGTCTTCTCTTGACACAACACCTCGTATGTATGCACTGCTGACGGGATTGCAGATGAATGTATTTTGTCATTGAATTTGGGAATTCAAAACCCAACAAACTCCCTCTTTGACAATTCTGTGACAAAATTTACAAGATACATCTGAATAGGTAACTCCTGTTTCCTGAAACACTCACAAAACATATTAAACGTATGTGGAATAAAAATACCCAATGTACCAATAATATAACAGATTTGAATAGAATATAATAATGAATAGCTCACCAAATCAGTTAAAACACAAAACAAATATCATTCATAGATGCAACAAGTATATCAAAATCAAAATCATCTATGGTGTTCTATCTATTCCCAATCTGCACTCTCTAAAACTTTCTCTCCCCCTTTTTATCATGAATGGACAAAGGGCAGCAAAACACCAATAAGCCCAAGGAAAGAGAGAAACATAAATATAATCAAAACTATGAATGCATAATGAGTGAAATGCAAGATCATGATAAAAAAAAATTCTCCTCCTCAATGTATGACATAAGAAAGATGTCAAATACACACATGATAAAACATAAAAGACTCATGTATTAAGCAATAATTATTCGGTAATATCTCATAATGTCCAAAACATGCATGAGAATAAAAAGATTTGAGACAAAAGTTTCTTCAACATAAGCGAAGAAACATGTTCCACTCAACCCAGGCTTGTGTGTTGTGTGTGAAAGCTAACCATCAAGTAAGTTTAAGAACTTATACGGTGATGGGATAGGCTAGCAAGCAAAAACTTAAATTACCTCATGGGAAGATTGACATGTATATCTAAACAAAAGTCAAACCTTGCTAGGGCCGTGTCACCCTCATCCAATACACTTCCCATGTAGTAATAGCACATACTCAAACATTGTCCGGTAGTGACCGTCTCTTTCCACAATGAATATGGTCACAACTATTTCTATAGGGACAAGTCGAGCACAAATAAGACATAGTGAAATAGATTCCTTTTGGAATATGTTCATTTGTTTTCTTGTTTCACTATTTTTTTCTTTGAGAATGTGTCTTTAATCATTTAGTGCTTAAACCAAATTAGAGGAATGCTGGAATTTTTAGGTCCTAGGTTCAACTAGCATTTGGTCAATTTGATAGACACAACTAGTCAATCTTCTTCATATGGTTGCCTAACATAACTCATCCTTAAAGCCAAATTCATACTCAATTTAAGCTTAAATGTGCACAAGAGTTCAAGCATAGGTAAAATGTACCATAGAAGCATAAGCTTAGGCCAAAAAAAAATTAGTCCATTAATAAATATTCATCCCATGTATAGTAAGCACATTTTGAGATATAAGGAATTGGATCCATGAAGTATACATGAGAAATTTATGGACTATCAAGGTGCATATGACAAAAATAAGGAGACAACCTAAAAAATATATTTTTGTCTTTTTGAATTTTTGAATTTTTAAATAAAATGCGCAAAATTAATGCAATGCATATATATGCAAAACTGAAATTAAAAAAATAAAAAATAAAAACAATAAAAACAATAAATGCAATGCAATGACTGCTACATGCTCTAGGATATGAAGAAATATGCAAGACAACCAATCCTAAGCATGTTATGGACCACCTTACTCTAGGTGAGTTCACCACCACTCCCCCTCAAAGGGTGAATGGTATCGACCTTCCTAACCCAAACCTTCTTAACCCTAGGTACAAATTTGTGACTCTTGTCAAACTCATCTAACCTAGATAACACTCCCTTCATCATTATGCATAGCCCCTCAAAACCTTTCCTAGAATATGAATTCTCACTCTTATGCTCACGAGGTCTCAACTTAAAACAGTTAGGTCGAATATGACCAACTTTGCCACAATGATGGCAAGTATGGACAAATTTCGGAGAAGCTTGTCTCATATGAGGAGGGATATACATATACTTAGATCTAGACAAACATGACTCTACACCACCTTTTCCTTTCTTAGGAGCAGCCTTTTTATTCCAAGGTCTTTGGGATTTCAACTTAGAACAATTTGGTCTAATATGACCAATAATCCCACAATGGTGGCATGTAGGAACAAACTTTGCATGAGTTTGTTTCTTTGAAAGAGCCTTGAATTCGGGCTTCACACAAGTATTCATACAAGAAGTTTTGCCCTTATCCAAGCTATATTGGCTTTGACTTCTTCAACTTTCACATGCTTAACAAACAAAGTTTTTCTTTCTGAATTAGAAGCATGTGAAGTAGAGGCACCCAATTTATCAATAAGCATAGTATTTTCAGATTTCAAAGAGTCAATTAAGGCATGTGATTTAGACAATTTAATAACCAAAGACTCTTTCTCATGCTCAACATCATTAAGCTTTTTAAGGGAAATTTGATGATGATGAGTCAATTTAACAAATTTCTTAAAGAGCTTGTTATAGGCCATCTGAAGGTCAATCTCCTCATCAGAATCCATGCTAAGGGATTGAGGAGTATTCATAGCAAAGGAGTCAAGGATCTCACTCAGGAATTTAATCCAAACAAAGTGAACCCGCTCTGATACCAATTGAAAATTATAAAAACGACTCCAAACGACACCAATAAGGAGGTTGAATAGGTGTATGCAAAATTAAAAATTAAACAATCATACAACCAAAATATGTAGAATAATAGATCACAGAGATACAAATATTTTGGTTACGAAGAGGAAACCATTTAGAGAACTCTCTAAAATGTAAAACCTCTCCGGGGCAGCCAAACCCAGGAAATCAATCAACTATAAAAGAATAAGGATTACAAGAAGTTCACACTTACAAAACCTTTGCAATTGACACTTCCTTGCATAAGACAAGCGACCCACTTGACTTCTACCGCAGTAGCCATTTCCAGAACATCTGGCACAATCCTTCTACTTGATCTCCTTTACCGGAACTCCGGTAGACTTCAGTTGTATATGATCTGTGATGAAGACACAACCTTTAACTCTAAGAGAGACTAACCCTAACACTCAATATCTTAAACGCTCTCTTAGCACATGGAATTCTTATGTGGAATTCCTTAAAATTTCGTGCATAATAGCTCTCTATATATAGACTACAAGAAAACCTAGTACTAGTTGAAATGGGAAGAAAAACTAGTTCTAGTTGGAATAGGATTCATCCAAATTTTCTTCCTTATCTTGCGAGACGATTTTGGCATAGCTAACTTTCGAATTTTGAAAATCTTATTTCACAAAGATTTGTATAATTTTGTGTTATATTTCCAATGCCACTGGTTTCACCTCAATCCGATTCTTCAGCCAAAAGTTATGGTCCGAATACTGATACATGTGCAGGATACGAAATTTAATCAAATCCTATTTTAACTATAATTAAAGAATTCCGATTTGATTAAACTTAACCATATCATATAGGTCTTCTATTATGATTGGTTAAGCTTAACCACATCTTCTAGGTCTTCTCTTGACACAACACCTCGTATGTATGCACTGCTGACGGGATTGCAGATGAATGTATTTTGTCATTGAATTTGGGAATTCAAAACCCAACAGAATGGATAATCAATGACAACGGTGATGGCCGGTAGCAGCTAATCGATTGTTAAGCCAACACTTATCCTAAAAGGTTAAGCCGACAGGAAGAGGTAAATTTAATCATTACTTCAACAATCAAAACCCAACAGAATGGATAATCAATGACAACAGTGATGGCCGGTAGCAGCTAATCGATTGTTAAGCTAACACTTATCCTAAAAGGTTAAGCCGACAGGAAGAGGTAAATTTAATCATTACTTCAACAATCAAACACGTTAAATATTTAATTTAAATGGAGAGTAATTTGACGAACTCAAGGTTCGATCCCATGACCTTTGGATCTGATATTATGTTAAACTATCACTTATATCTCAAAAGGTTAAGCTAATAGGAAGAAGTAAATTTAATCATTTAATCATTACTTTAACATCGACAACTTTTGGGGTTATCCCACATATCGGTTGTGGAAAGAGCTGATGCTCAGTTTTTAAGTGTGAGAGAAAACTTTACCTCTTAAGCTAGCTTTTGGGGATGAGAGAGGCTAAGACCACCTAACACTGGTATCAAAGCCTAGGTTTAAACCAACAAGTTTCGGCCAACAGTCTACGGGAGAAACGATTTGTCGCTGCTCTGACCCAACAACAAATTGATGTGTGAGAGGGAGATTGTTGGAGTTATCCTACATTTGTTGTGGAAGGGGATGAGAGGAAAAACCTTACCTCTTAAGCTAGCTTTTGAGGTTGAGAGAGGCCCAAGACCATCAAACAGCAACCTCCCGTGACCACCTCTAATGGATTCCAACAACCAGCGGCGGCTGATAATTACCCGTGAAGATCGTATGCATGCCCGAAAAAAAAAATAGAGATTTTTTTTTTTCACAAAAATTAAAAAAGGTTTATGTACGTTTTGTTCGACAACAATTTTCAGTCATATTAAACAAAAATAGGGCAAGCGTTTTTTAAAAATATTTTACTTGGAATTTGGAAACAAAGGGTTGCTAATAAGAATGTTGTTGTGTGTTATATATATACATGTGATTTGTGCAGCAATCTGAAGTCGGAGTACGTTGATCTTTATCTGATTCACTGGCCAATAAGCGTGAAGCCAGGGGAATTTGAGCTGCCGATTAAGCAGGAGGATCTCCTTCCCTTGGATTACAAGTCTGTGTGGGAAGCTATGGAGGAGTGTCAAAATCTTGGCCTGGCCAAATTAATTGGTGTAAGCAATTTCTCTTGCAAAAAGCTCGAGACCTTACTTGCCACAGCAAAGATCCCTCCAGCCGTCAATCAAGTAATTAATTAGTTTTATTATTATTATTATTATTATTATTATTATTATTTTTAATTTTTATATATCTTCATAGATGGTTTGAGATTATATATATATTTATATGTGGTGCTTTGATTTGGAAGGTGGAGACGAACCCACTTTGGCAACAGAAGAAGCTGAGAGAGTTTTGTGAGAAGAAGGGTATACATATCACTGCTTACTCTCCCTTGGGAGCCAAAGGAACACCATGGGGAACCAACTAGGTAATGGACTCTCAGGTGCTCAAAGATATTGCTATTGCTAAAGGAAAAACTTCTGCCCAGGTTATACATTATCTCTTTATTATTATTTATTTTTTTGAAAAAATATACTTAGCCTCCTCAATGCAAAAAAACCTTAGAATTAAGGACATTTTAAGGCTAAAAAACGTCCATATTTAATTAGGGATGCTCAAATAATGACATTTTGCAAGTGTTCTTAAGTATAGTGACTAGAATTAAAATTAGGAACGTTTAAACAGTGTTCTTACATGGAAAATTTTTCATTAGCACATCCCCTTTTAGAAGAGAACGTTTGAACAGTAACACATCCCCTTCTAGAAGGGGACGTGTTACTATTCACACCCGTTCCATC
Source organism: Corylus avellana (assembly GCF_965113065.1). Lineage (NCBI taxonomy): Eukaryota > Viridiplantae > Streptophyta > Magnoliopsida > Fagales > Betulaceae > Corylus > Corylus avellana. The sequence continues at coordinate 41,029,546 of NC_142491.1, forward strand.
AAATGTCACCACTCATGGTTAAGGCGTGGTTTGGCCACATCTTTTTTTTTTTAAAAAAAAAAACAAAAATTAGAGACAATTTAAGTATTTCAAGTAAATATATTCACGCGTAGTATTATGATAATTGTGTTTTACATGGGTTAAATCGAATCTTATCTTGGGTCAGTCTAATCTTGAAGCTCTCGACTAATATATTAATATATGCTTTGAGTAGAAATAGCCTAGGCCTTGCATTCCTTCTAGCATGCTTAACAGTTAACATAATCCAAATGTTTCGAAGGCAGAACTTATAATTAAAATAGACCAAAGATTCATTTTTCCATTTCCTTTTTTTTTATGAATAAAATGAATGAAAGTTTAATATTATTATTTTAAGCAAGATGGTGATTATTTTTTTGATTTGTGATTGTAATATGAAGATCTGTATAAGATGGGTGTATGAGCAAGGGGTGAGTGTGCTTGTGAAGAGCTTTAACAAGCAAAGGATTGAAGAAAACCTTGGCATATTTGAGTGGAGCCTAAGCCCGGAGGAGTCTGAGAAGATAAGCCAAATTCCTCAACATAAAGGAAGTCTTGGAAATCTTTTCATCTCTGATGAATCCCCTTTTAAGTCCCATTTTGAGTTATGGGATGAAGAGGTTTAGAATTTCATACTTGTTTTTGTCATTTCATTTGTATTTCTATTCGTAAAAGTATTTTGATGTGACATAAAAATAAAAATCGTTCTAAATATTTATATTTTATAGTATTTATTAATATTTTTGTTCAGAAAAGAGAAAATAAAAGAAAGAATTTTTCTCAAGATGATTAAAATAAATTTGGTGGTTGGCTAAGGCCTCCAATAAATTAAGGCTCTAATATGATTAAAAAAAGTTAATAAATAGTCTCTAATTAAGGCTCTCAATTAATAATTTACGTTTTTTTTTAAAAAATAAAAAATCGTATAGTAGAAAGATAATCTCTATATAAGGCCCTCGATTAGGGTAATTTTTATTTTTATTTTTTTAATTTTTTACAATAGTGAGGTCTTAAAAAATCTCTAGACATGACAATGAGAATATACTGACTTTAGAGGACAAAGTTTTCCTCCAAACTGGGTTGGAGGAATTTCCTTCAACCTACTCTATAAAAGTGACATGTGTCAATTTTTTTAAACTCATGTGTGATGCACATGGGTTTTTAATAAAATTTATTCCAACTTTGTCCCTACTATTAAAAAAAACATGTGCATCTCACATGTTAAGGGACACATGTCACTTTTATAGAGTAGGTTGAATGAAATTCCTCCAACCCAGTTTGGAGGAAAACTTTGTCCTTTATTTTTTATGTGTACAATTCTTAGAATGTCTAGTATTTATTTTACTTTCTAATATTCACATTCATGAAAGTCCAACGTGAATAACTTTCTCCAAGGTGGCAATATCAATTTCAATTAAATCCTCAGTAGAACATGGAAATTAAAGTGTTTGTCTCCATTTGTGGTCCAACATCCATTTGTTGTCCAAAGTCTCAAATATAAAAACTTAATTAATAATTTTGCATTCCAAAATGCGAGAAGAGAGATTTTTTAAAATAAAAATATAATATTAATATCAAAATAAATATGATTTAATTAATATTTAAATATAAGAAAAAATTGATCACTTAAACTTGTCGCCTTGAGCCTCAAGAGTCAAAATGTATCGATCTTCTTCTTCTCTTCTCTCTCTCTCTTTTTTTTTTTTTTTTTTTTTTTTTTTTTTGTTGGGAATTTGTTTTACACGACATGCCATTTTTGTTGATTTACAGAAAGTTAAGGAGGAAGTGAACTATGTTGGAATTTGTATAATTAATCTCAGGAAGGATTTCTCATGTTAGAGTGGAAATCCTGTGGAGAACAAGAGACCTTAAGAACACACAATCTTACGTACGTAAAATATAGATTGTAGTAACAGTGTTTGAGTTCTCCTGAGACTCGATCTATTTATAGACTCTCAACTCAATTCTTCACTAAGAGTTGTGTCTCTTAACCGGTTATCTCCACTGGAAGTTATATCACCTTCCTGTATATATTATACAATCTGGTGTGGGTATGACCACACTTATAATAATGTGGTCATCTTGATGAGAATCAACAAGCACCATTAAAGAGGTTCGCATCACATCCTATGCACCTTCAAACTAAAGAAACTTTCATCATTGGAAAATAAATAATGGCAGTTTTCAACCTTATAATGAGAGCTATCATACATACATCAAGCTTTTATTTTCTACCAGAAGTGCATAATTTTTTCTTTCCTGGAAAAGAAAATTATATCTATCATCAATTTGTTTTCATGGTTTGTTGGGAAAACCAAATCTATTGTTCCACATTAATAATTTTGATTTTCTGAATACCACGCACAGCTTTCATTGCCTGGAGAAAGAAAGAAAGAAAACAAGCTATTTCAAAAATCAAACTTTTAATATTAAAGAAAAAATAATCCAATATTTGTAGGGAAAATAATTACCACTTATGCCTCAAAAACCAGGACAGATCGATGAACTTTGTAAAGGAAAAACCTTCTCTTGAAGGAGCCTTTATTATTCAAATATGATATTGCAGTATAAGCTTTGCCCCATAAACTTATGAGAAATTTGTTTTACCATTTTAAGCTTGAATTGCATTCTCTTGCCTTAGTTGTCTTTGTGGTATAAGCGTAATGCTAAGGACCATATTTTTTTTTGGAATGCATCCCGGAAAGGAAGAAAAAATGGTTCGCTCGCCACATGATGCCAATTTTTTTTTTTAAAAAAAAAAGTGCCCTTGTAAGGCAAAATTTATTGGGTTATTTCTTACTTGATTCCTATAGATTATATCCATGCAAGTTAATTAAGGGCCTAAGTTGATTGAAATCTTCTTACCTCATGATTCCAATCAGTGCATATGTTTACCATAACAAGTGCCATCACTTGAACAGAAAGTCCACATATGATTCCCATCCAAAGCCCCTGCTTAACACCATTTTCTCAGATTGAATAGCAATAGCAATATGAGAGAGAGATCTAGAGAGAGAGAGAGAGAGAAACCCACTGTG